>NC_040042.1:8554612-8666096 GCF_003713205.1 Coffea eugenioides | reverse complement strand
TCTCATCTCCTTCAAGATTGATATTGATTTGTGAGGGCAATTCTTCACGGTGAGAAGCTAATCGCTCTATCCTGGATGTCAATTGACGCATTTGATCCGCCAGGTCGCGAAGGCTCGCTTGTGTCTTCTGATGAAATCGATTTAGACTCGCTTGTGTCTCCTGATGAAATCGATTTGTATTAGCAATTAGTAATCCCATCATTTCTTCAAGAGACATACCTGACACGGAGGATGATTGCTGAGACTCTTGCTGTTGAAAATCCATTGGTCCGGTCGCATAATCAAAATTGGAATTATCCCACCATCCTTGATCATACCCGTTTGAATAAGGGTCATACTGCATTTGATATTGGGGTGGAAAATCTCCGAAAGTATCAATTGGAGCACTTAGATTGTCTTGAAATGCGGGGCATGTGTCAGTTGAATAACCTGAGTCAAAATAAGTTCCACAATTTGCAACAGCCCATTGATCATTAGGAAAAACATGACTCTCATAACCCCATTCAGGAACAAAGTCCAGTCTATCATCAAAATATGGAATGTTAGCAGCCATAAAAAAAATAAGAGAAAAATAAATTGAAAATAAAAACAAGGTGAACTCAAAAAGAAACAAATCAATCTGGCACCAGTCCCCGGCAACGGCGCCAAAAATTGACAGGTGCCGAACCTGTGCAATAATAAATACCTACTCGAGAAAAATACAGATTTTGTATATAGCGGTAAGTAGGGTCGAATCCACAGGGACTGGGGGCAATTCGTTTCTTCTAGAGTCCAAAGTATGGGGGGTTTTGGATTAAATGCTAACTAAATAAATTAACTGCAGAAAATAATTAATTAAAAGAAATGATTGGGGAAACTCTAGCCAAGGGTACACTTCAGAAATGATTCAGGCACTGATCATTGATTCACAGATAATTCCACATTTATTAATAGATTAGTTATAGTTGTCATGCACGCGATAAACAACCAACCCTTCCTTAATTTGTCGATAGCCAAGGTACGACCGTTGACTATTTCTCTAATCAGGAAACAACCCTAGGTACGACCGTAGGATTTAATTTCTAGATTTGCATTAATAATTAGAAAGGCCCAATCCTAACTAACAAACACGCTACGAGGGTTCGTTTAAGTTAGATCGTATGTTCCCCTGTCAAAAACCCAATTACGCCAGTTGCTACCGAGATAGGGATAACGAACAATTACGGATTCAATTACCCCTATTTAGCAAAATAGCCTATATGAATAATTAAATATTGCGCATCTATTCAATCACTCACACGAGCTATAGCAATTAAAAGCAGGAAACATATAAATACCAATAAATTAAGGAAGCAATTAAAATAAATTAGATCTCACAGTAATTGTTGAACCAAATCTTTAGTTGTCCCCTTGACTAGAAAAGCTTAACCACGCCTCATGAGAAAATCTCCCCGTTGGGGAATATTGTCGAACACCTGGCGTGTGTCAGAGGCCAGTCTAAGGAAAGAAAGAAAAGAAACTAAAACTAAACTAAAACTAAACTAAAACTAAAGCCCTAGATATATATCCCTTGCTTCTGTACGTTGTCCCCTTTTAAAGCAACAAAAGAAAAATGACTAAAAGCTATCTAGGTGGTCCCCACACATGTGGACAAAGCCTCCCAAGTACTTCTTGTTCCAAGTCTCTCTACGTTGCTTTCTTTGAAGCCCAAATGACCAAATGCCTTTCACTAACTTGTGGTCCCCCACCAATTCAAGGGCCCAAGGATTGAAGCCCTTAGAAATCTCTATATTTTTCATAAAGTCCCTCCTTTTTGGTAGTTTTCTGTTTCATTCCTGAAATTGATTCCAAATACCAAATATGAGTAAATATCAGCAATTAACACAATATTTGTCAGGGATAGAAGGGAAAATTAATAATAAAAATACTAACAAATTATACCCTATCAACCTACCATAGTGGAATGATACACACAGGGCTTCTGCTATCATTGTCAAAGCATTCGATACCTTGGAGCTTGAAATACTAGAAAAACTGTCACCGATGCAACTCTGAACTTAATACAACCATGGTTTTTGTATTACTTAAAAAGAGAATCACATACATGCAGCTAATTTGCAAATAACATCCTCCGCATGAACTATCATACAAGGCCATGATTTCTTTCGTCTCAATCTATGCATCAACTAGTTATAATACAATGAGCTTTGATTCATTGTGCCAAAGTTTAGCATGAAAAACACAAAGAACTGCACTCAGATGCCTGCTCATATACCAAAGAAATGAGTTCCCTACATGGAGGGTGAGGGCAATATATAAATACAAGGTCAATGATCATCTAGGTGTGAGGGTGGAGATTACTTCACTGCCAGGGTCTCTGCCAAGGGAATCATCAGAGGAAGTGTGAGGATTTCTCGTTGCAGCGGATGAAGATAAAATTGCATATCCTCCAGGGCTAGTGGCAGAGGATTCTGCTAGTTTAGCTTCAGGCTCTGGCATTAGTAGCCAAATGTCTTCAAGCTCTCTCACCACTTCTGCCATTGAAGGTCGGGCCCCTGTCTCTTCTTCACAGCACTTGAGAGCTAGAGTCATGAACTTCTCTACACAGTCAGGGAGATGAGATCCTATATGCTTATCAATGACCGAAATCATCCTACCCGAACTATAGGCATCCTTCACCTGGTTCATATTTTGTTTAAAGTCAGTTAAGAGAGACATCTCTGCCGCAACAAGGTGAAGTTCAAGAGGATGATCAACAAGTGGCTTAGAATATGCATGTGAATATGTGATCAGTATATTGGTTACTTTCACCCTATGACGACAAAAGTGTGAGAAATTACCTCACGGACAATGTTTTTGCCCTGTACAATTGGTGGCATTCCTGTCAACAGCTCCAGAAATACCACACCCAGGCTATAAACATCACTTTTATCAGTAAGCTTACGAGTCAGGAAATAGTCTGGATCAAGGTAACCCTGCAAAGATATTCTCCTCGAGTTATCACATCTATAATGGAGTATATATGCTTGCCTATTCTTATTTGACTGCATGATTACAAAAGGGAGCAGGTAGCTCTTTGAATGTGAATTGACAATGTATTGCATATTATTTCATCAACAGGGTGGATGATAACATTCAGAACTTGAACAGAATAAACAGATCAGAGAAAATTGGATATTGACTTCCCAAGGGGGAAAGAAGATGTTAATAATGGCTCTCGTTCACACAAAAAAAAAAAAAAAAACTCGTCTGCTAACTGGATCATGCTTACCGGAGTCCCCTTAACAACAGTAGATACATAAGCAGGAGCAGTTCCTTCAAGATCAGGAATTGGAGCAAGCCGTGAGAGTCCAAAATCGGCAACCTTAGCTGTAAAGCCAGAGTCTAATAGTATGTTTGTTGCCTTGATATCTCGATGAAATATAGGAGGATTAGCTTCTGTATGTAGGTAGAGGATTCCCTTAGCTGAACCTAACGCAATTCTCAACCTCATAGTGAAACTAAGAGGCTCCTTAGACTTGCCTGCGATATACAAGCAACACACCAACTGTACATTAATAACCCCTAAAATTGCATGTGAATGACCAGCTGAAGTAATTTGCTACTCAGATAAACTATAAGTTCAGTACTCTATGACCTGTGGATCCAAATTTTGTCTACTCACCTCCCCCTTACTCCTAAGCGGGTCCAGAGGAAGAAATATAAAACAAAGAAACAAAATGTTCCGATTTGTATCAAGAAGAACCCAAACACACACTTGGCGGTGTGCCATTGTGTCATCCTCATTGTAAATATAAGTGAGGGTTCATACTAGGTCACATAGGACTAATTTTGTGCAAGAAAATGTCAATCAAGAAATAGAAAAGCATAAGTAATCAATCAATAGTCAGAAGAAAATTGAGAAGGCAGTTGACGTAAAGTACCAGACAGGTGATCCCTCAAGGTACCATCAGACAAGAATTCGTAAACCAACATCTGCATCATAAAGCACCATGAACATGGGAAAATAATCATTATCCATGAACACGTGATTTTAACTATATAGTCTGTTTTGTACAGCTGAGGAGCTTAAATTGCAAGATGTTGCTCCTTGCTGCAACCCCCCCTCCCGGTGTTTTGATAGGTTTCCTAGTAGAATTGTACTAAAATCTTGATTTTCACAACAATGGAATGCAAATCCTCTGTCCAAGCCTCAAGTGTTACGTCAAGAAGTCAAACATCCACCTCAAGCAACCATCATTGCCTTAGTTCCTCCTCCCCCACTCACCCCGACCCCACAAAAAAAAAAAAAGAAAACATAAAGAATTGGAAAAAGTAAAAAAAGAACTACAGTGCTGAAAAGTTGAAAAAGCCTAGCTGATGTTGAATGTGATATTCTACGGGTACCTGTTCACCTTCTTCATCGCAGTATCCAATCAGAGAAACCAAGTTTCTATGATGTAATCTTGATAGGAGTTCTATTTCTGTAAGGAACTCCTTTTCACCTTGCATTGAACCCACTTGAGCACGCTTAATGGCAACAATATTTCCATCAGCTAGAATGCCTTTAAAGACTTTTCCATACCCTCCTTGTCCAACTTGGCTAGAGCTATCAAAGTTGTTGGTTGCAAGAGCCATTTCTTTGTAAGAAAATTTTTTCACACCATCAATTTTGACCGAGATCTTTGACACTGCAAGTATAGCATGAAATATTACAAAATGATAGATTTCAACCACCATATAAAACTCTTCTCCTATCAGTCAATTAACAAGTATAACAACCCACACAGCCCCTTTAAATTTCATGATTTGTGATTGCAGAAATAAACCTTATTGCATGCAAATCAGTATTCCAGGACATACCGAACTAAAGGAAGAAACATAGGGAGGCCATATCAATCAGTTTTTTTAACCAATTGATTAAAAATTAACTTTAGCACAATATAGGCTAATTCAAGGAGAGGATATATTTCAAGCTTCAAAGCAATCCTTTTTCTTCGTTGTACGATCAACAACTGAACGTATACTTGCATAATGGCATGCTATCAGGAGTTGCCTTATACACCACCACTAAGAAACAATGATGAACTTTAATCTTCGTATTGTCACCAAAATCTCCAACGATAGGAAACTCACAGTTATGTCCTTTTGAAACTGCATGATGTTTCCTCTTGCGGAATCTCAAGATAAGCCACAGCATACAAGCACATAGTATAGCTGCAGCAGCAATGGCCCCTGAAACAATGCCGCCTATGGCAGCCTTGCTTAAACCAGAAGCTGAAGGAGAAATTACTGCAAGTTAGAAGAAAAATTTAGGATTAGACTAGTTTTTCAAAATTTATGGGGACATGCAGATATGAAGTACTTTGTCCCCCTGCCTCTTTGAATGACCTGAACAGGATCAATAACTTGTCCGTGATGAAATTAAATGCACAATTTCAGTAATGTCAATAGACCATGAGACATATAGAAAGGCCAATAGACTTTCACACTGTAATTAAACTTACAACCACATAAGATAACCAAAAGCACAAGTCTCGGAACTTGTGGTTATACAATTCTAAGTTTTTAAGTACCACAACCACTATTAACTAATATATCAGAATTGCATTATATGCGGTAGAGTGGAGAACAATCAGCATCAAGTGCCGATGCCTTTATGCCTGCGATGATATACCAATGGCCTGATACAATCAAAATCCTTACAATAGGCTTCCTTTCCTATGACAGTCATATTTATTATGTAGTTACTTTTTACGTGGACTAAAACAACATTTTCTTAGCACCATGTTTCACTTTGTTCCATTTGGTGTACAAAACCATTGTGGTTAATGTAAGTGTAAATCACAGTTACCTGCTGATATTGAACCATAAAACAGGGATTATGGGAGATATCTGATATCATCTGTTTCTGTTTAACTTACTATTTCTTTAGTTTATTGAATGACATCAAGATTACGAAGCAACTGATGAAAACTTTTATAGCATGATATGTAATTTAAAGGTGGTGGTAAATAAAATTCTATAAACAAGAAGGGAAGTCCTGCAGTTACAGTAAACCTCAACGGAGGTTGGTCCAACTAACCTGGTAAAGAATTCAAAAGGATATCAGGGCTTTTTAACAGTTAAAAGCATACATAATAAGTTGTATGGCTTCTTTGTTTCAATGACACATCCCTCCCAAAAAGTCAAAACAAATATGAACCATGATACCATATCACGCAGAATAGGAGACAAACCGTCATCATAAGGTTCCGGAATAGTAAAGTTTAGAAGTTCCGAAGGACCAAAAATATCAGCATCGGGAATCTCCCATGATGTGAACATTGTCTGAATTCGAAGAACTTCACTCTTACTGAACAGGTTCAAGTAAATATTATCATATACTGGAAAAATCTTCAAGTACATCCTCAGTCGAGGGCCCTCTTCCCATGCAGTTGAATTGATATAAAGCTGATAAAGTTCTAGTTGCAAAACAGAGGTTAGATGCAGCACAAACTGATGGATATAGGGCCGGAAATCTTGGAAACCTGGACTCTTCAAACGATAACCAACATAGAGAGGTAAAGCACACAAGCAAGGAACAGGAGATGCTGGTGCAAATTCATAAGGGGCTGGGCAAGCTTGAGGAGGGCAAAAACTGGAGTTTGTTGAGTTAACGATATTCCCAGCATCTTCGTCTTCAGTTCCACAGAACTTGGTTAAGGTAACATTTGCGCACATAGGATTTCCTTTAAGCCTGGAAATTTATTGAAACAAGTAGCGGGAAAATAACATAAGATACATTGCAAGGTTTATAAATGACCAAAATATATTTTAAACATTTGTACAGGGTGAAAATGCTGCTTCTAAGCTACAATTCATTGTCCTGAAGGTAATCCAACTAACAAACCTCATCGTGACATTTGAAGGGAGAATAAGTCTGCTGGAGACATTTAAAAACCTGTTATTCTGCAGATCTCTGGAGCACAAAACAGATTCATAATTAAAGTAAAACAAAATTTCTCCCTTGTTGATATTAATGTAGTAGGAGTGATCCAGACAAATATATAGATATACACACACATATATAATATTGAGTTAAACTTTTTTTTATAGGACAACATGGCAGACCAGTGTTTCCATACAAACCATGTTTTGGAGGATGGAAGGAGCATAGCCCTACCCCTGAGGGTGAGATGTAATAAAGAAAATGGATTGCTAATGTTTGTGAACTTACATTGTAAGTGCTTCATTGCCAGTCATAGTCGTATTTGGCCAAATAATTGATGGTACAGAACCATTATACAAATTGTTTGCAAGTGACCTGCAACATGAATAATGTCCACTTAATTGATTGAGTCCAATTAATACATGTTTCCACCAAAGAGATTAATACACCTAATGGATATGAATTACACCATGAACGGAAAAACTAAGCAGCAGCATTTTCTTGGAACACAATATCTGATTTAAGAATGAATAGATGCTTACAATCTTTGCAAATAAGGTAGACCTGACAAGTTCATAGGAATAGTTCCAGAAAGATCATTGTGTGATAGATCGCTGCAGCATGCAAACAGTAGCTGTGGGTAAGCGGAAGAATTGTTACAATCAATAATTAACATGAAACTGAGTAAGTACTTCTAAACACCAATATAACAGGAATTTTATTCTATTAAACACCACAATGACAAAAGAGTTTGCTTACATAGTTGTGATATTCCCAGAGATATTACTTTGGGGCATAAATCCACTTAGCCCATTAAAGCTGAAATCTCTGAGTTGAAGGTATAAATCAGTCAGCATAGGAATTCCGAACAAAGTAATGAAGCAAGAACATTTAGAGACCAAATATAACTGTGGATCATTCACCTACCAGCGTGTCTAGCATAGGATGACTTACATATATAAAAGGTTAACCATGTTGCTCAGGTCTGGGATCGGTCCTTGCAGGCTGCAGTTCCGGAAACTCCTGATACAGTCAGGAAATCTAAATTGTTACAAATCTTTGCTCAAAAATTTCTCCAACATGTCTGCAGTTCCTAATCTATGTAACTTTTTTCCATCCATTGACTGGAAAATTTTCATCAAAAGAAATATTCCACATTTCTTTTGATGCAGGAGTATACTGCATAGAATATGGGATACCAAATTAAATCGAATATCTTTTATCACATATCCACATCCATGGGTACAGTCATCGTATGCCTTACGCTTTACATGATCAGGCATTTTTTAACTATAACAAAATCATGAGCATCTGCATCATGTGCAAGACCTTTGAAACTTACATTTTCAATACATGGGAGAGGTTCTTGTAAGTACCGGGTATTGAAGTCCCACTGAAATTATTGTTATCAACTTGACTACAACATGAAGGAAAAGAAAGTTAGATGCAAATAGAGGCAAAACAAATCATTGCATTCACATTGTTGGAGTTTTTAAAACAAAAAACTAAAATTGATTAGTTCCATGACATACTAAATGTTGCAGTTATTAGTGCGATATGCTCAGTTGCAAAAGCATTTGTGCCCTCTAGTAAATAGATTTAACCATGAAAAACTTCTTTGCCTACATGAATAACTTATGATGTCTTGCTTTTTCAATGAAATAAAAATTGGACTTAATTGAAACTGCACAATTACATATCATAACCAGCTCGATTTCAATCATCTTCAAAATATTCACAACTGCAAGAATAAAAGATCCACATCCAATTGAACATTCAACAGACCCTCCTTAGAATGCAGGATTTACTAACATAATGCAGCCAATAAGCCAAATAATGGTAAAAGTTGATGCATTTGAGACCTATTTACTCCTGAGGTCTCCGCCCTATCGTTTGAATCTGCTATCATTATATAAAGAATACATAGGCAATTAGCTCAAATCCTAATGTCAGTTAGACGCTAACATTAATTTCTTGTAGACTTGTTGAACCTATTTATACTATTTTGTCATTTGTCCATGAGACAATGCAAAATCCATCTAGAAAGTAATCTGCACCTTCCTTTCTAAACTGAAAAGGAAATTAATTCTTCTTTCTGTTGCCGAACTCCACTTTACAAATATAACATAGCACACCAAGTTTTCACATGGAAACGGAGCAGCAACCGGTTTCCTTCTTTGCCTTGAAGGAGATTGTATCTCATCTTCAAACCGGTTCATTTCGTTAAAGAAATATATGTGACACGATTTTTCCTTCAATTTCAAGTTTTAATTGTATTTATATCTCTAAGTTCTTATGCATACCTTGGACATTAAAAGGTTATATATTTTCATTGCACAACTCAAGACCACATCTATCCAAAGTTACAAAATCCTACTATAAGTACTAAATGCTACTTTCCAGAACAGTTGTATTGAAAGCTATTGAAATCTATAAGTCCACATCTTTAAGGACTTTGAAAGACAGGGCGAACTCTTCCTAAAGCAAGCAGACTTTGGATACCTGGAAAGTACAAGCAAAAGAAACTTTTAGTCACATCGAGTGAGCAAATATTATCACTTGGAGTTTTCTTAACCACTATACCAGATGTCACTAAATACTGCTAATTTCAAGTTGATTCCCTTGCACAGTGTGTTACTCCGAGTGACTTCATCCACTAGATCTGTCGATCATCTTCTGTCATAACTGATAGGAGCTTGGGTATTGGCATTTTCAAAGCAAAAGTAGGGAGTTTTATGTGCCCATTTGAAAGGAAAATGAACTACTAGCAAGCAAATGAACATATGGGAATACTTGATGTTCCAAATGCTACAGGCAGTAGCTGCTTCAATCACAAGACAGGCATTTTTTCGGGCCATATTCACACATTGCTTATGGTGATTAGGAATATTACTTCAAGGTTCTCGTTGCTTAGAATGTGAAATTATCAGATCTCTGTGATTTCTCCCATCAAAAGTTTGCAACACAAGTATATACTCTCATCAAGACTTCTCCTGTGATTGCCTTTTCCTGCTTTTATTCCTCTTGCAAAATTAAGCGAATGCATTCTTTGAGAATGCCTACTTTTGATATCCAGATGAGCAACTTCTTTTAACAAAATCAGATAACCCGAGCAAATGAAGATAATGTGCAAGCAGAGTAATTTGAGATTAGGCGTTACAGAGACACATAAAAGCAATAACAATGAACTCACGTGACATATGTGATGAAGAAAGATAGCGTACAGTATAAGCAAATTTGGAAGCAAGGAGAAATCCGGTGGTAGATACCCTGACAAATTGTTATTATCCAGTAACCTGAAAAATATATGCCATTTACAATTCCTAAATCTCAAATAATCTAGTGCAAAATGTATTATAAAAGAAATAAACAAATAAAAACTCAATTTCTTACTCACAGGTGAACAAGACTCGGAACTCTAGATAGCTCAGGTGGGATTTGACCGCTAAGTGAGTTGTTATTCATGTGGCTGTTGGAGTGTAGCGTAACAAACAAGAGGAAATGAAGTTACTGATTATAGTAACTAGTAACAAGAAGACAGATCCAGTTTCACTGCAGTATGAAAGTAAACTTGAGGCCAAAGGGGAAATTGGAACAAGCAAACACAGAGAAAATTTCTCACAGGTGCTTTGCCACCTTCAAGTTTGAAAATGATTTAGGTAACTGTCCAGATATCTGGTTCTGGTCAATTTGTATCCTTTCCAAGTTTTCAAGGTAACCAATCTCTTCAGGCAAGGAACCAGTGAATTGATTACCACTTAGGAGCCTGTAAAAAGAGAACAGTTACAGGTAGGCCAGATAAAAGTGGCATACTTATTTTTGTTAAACAAAAAATGTTTTGTGATTACAAATTTGATTCCATCATAGCACTAAACTAGAAACAAACAACAACAAATACCACAGATTTGTTAGAGAATAGAAGCATTCAACTAAAGCTGCGTTAGCTTACAGCATTTCTAAGTTGGTCATATTCCCTATCTCTTTGGGTATTGACCCACCAATTGCATTCCACATGACATCGCTGTAAAACAAACATGAAACACGCATTTATAAAACAAAAAAGAACAATAAAGTTGCAGCGACCCAATGAAAAAACCCAAAATTAATTGTCTTGGAAAACGAATCATTTTGCATTTTCATCAAACAAGTTCCAAAAAGAAACTCCAACTTACAGTATCCTTAAGTAAGCTAGACGGCCAACCTCAGCTGATAAGCTTCCTGACAGGTTCAGGTTAAGTAAATGCCTGTTCAGAGACAGAAACCATTGAATATCATATAGTTTTAAATCAACATGAAATATAAAAAAAGAATTTCATTTCCAGGTGAGTACTAGATATGTCACATAACTTCTCTAAGATGATTACTAAAGCATATGAGTTCAAGCAATTGCAAGATACTTTTGGACGGAAACATTTGTAAGATTTTCTGGAAATTTAAAACAATTTTAGATGCATAGAGCAGCAAAAAAATTGAGCATCTTGCGAATGTAGATCTTATACAGGTAAATAACTTCCCTAAACATGCTTTCCTCTGTCAACGTACAAGACTATCAAAAGGAGAAAGTTAGTGCTCCTTACAAGCATCATTTTCAACACTACGAAAACTTTCCATAATTTAGAGTATAATAACAGGCACCATAATTACAGCATATTGCATTTTGTTGCTTGATACACAAGACATGATGCACTGGATACTTGTCATCGTATACATGTAAATGATCACAAGAAATTTGTTCACATAAGAAATCTCATCTAGGTTATCCATTCTGGGGTCTGCTCCGTTACAACCAAAACCATTACTACAATTTGTTTCCAATTAGAGGTTTCAGAAAAACATCAGCCCCAAAAATCTTTGAATCCAAGAAAGTTACTGAAAACTTTACCAGGCGGGATAGTTATTGTCAATTCCTGTCTACTAATTTGGATTGGGCCCCCAAAAAGAATGCAGCATATGCCATGCACCCACATCCTTCGCAGAATCTTACCTT
Organism: Coffea eugenioides; assembly: GCF_003713205.1. NCBI lineage: Eukaryota > Viridiplantae > Streptophyta > Magnoliopsida > Gentianales > Rubiaceae > Coffea > Coffea eugenioides. The sequence goes on along the minus strand of NC_040042.1, from coordinate 8,654,220 downwards.
TCATTTACACAGCCCAAAAGATGCAAACATTTTGTTTCTGTTCCTCATCACTAATTCATCGATATCTCAAAGAATATCCAGGAGCCAAATTGATCAAAAATTTTCCAAGCATCAAAAAGATAGTTTACCTAAAGTACTTTCTATTGTTGTTTAATGGAACAGAAAATTAAAGATTAGGCTTGCCAACTCGGTCCTCCTCCCCTACCATGGAGGCTGCTCCAACATCTTGTCATGGATTGTATACCCACCAACTGATTTACAATGAAAATACACTGCAGGCATGGGGCCAGGCTGCGAACCCAAAAGAGTCATCAATTAAGGCCCATGGCATAGCTTCAACACATATTTCCAAATGTTATATGCACAAAAGTGCAACACTTACTCGTCAACATTTGTGGCCCATAGGCATGAAGAGCAGCTCACATAAGACACCTAAAGAACTTAAGCTATATATTCTGCAATTCCCGTTGCCAAACAAAGTATCCTAGAGATTGGTAGGTTACACACACTCCTGAAGGTCAAGGAATGGTTATGAGCTATCTGAAACTCAGCACTGGTAAATGGCAATCCTCCCATAAACTCCGTTCTTTTTTGTTCCGGTAGTCCTCTCAACAAAGAAAAAAATGCTACTCTGTAGTACAAGTAATATCTATATGCAGTGTGCATACATGTGCGTGCGTGCCTGTCATTTTCAGCCAAAATACGGTACTTTATTCCTGAAGAATGCGTTCATGCTAAGTATGCTTTATGCCAAAATCCAGTTCTATTATTTGTATTGTTTTACCTACGAAGGATATATTTTGGAAAGCAATTACTGCATGATAAAATTACAATACCAAGGGTTCTGTGTGAAACACAAATAGTAAGACATATGAAATTGGCATCCAAATATATAGGTTCAACAAAATAATAACAGAGGAAAGATAAAGCTCGGGAAAGAATAAAATCATACAATTCTCTGACATGATGATAGCCATTAGCGACTTGTCTATCAAAGCACAGGACTCCTCTCCAATTTGAAACACATGGGTCTCCTCTACTCCAGCCACTGAGAATCCCATTTGGATCAATCAAATTTAGCTTTATAGCCTGCAATGCTCTGACTGCATGTTGAATTCAAAATCTTGTTACGATTTCATCATGCAACTGAAATATTTGTGCAAGTTAGATTAGCTTCTTCTTTTTCTTTTTTTGGATTTTATAAATTTAATTGTTGGGATCTTTCCAAGTTAAATTTCAACAGCTACAAACTTTGCTGCAAGCTCCTGTATAGAAATGGCATAGAAATGCAGATGCTTAAACGAAATTCCTCTTGCATGGTAAACATCCTGCGGTTGTTCTATTATGATTATGTTACTTATTCATTTGATTAACAGACTAAATGTCAATTAGCCAAAGGTTTTGAATATGCACACTCCCTCGAAATCTCTCTGCTCAATAATTAATATCACATAGTATATCATATCCGTGATCGGTTGTCACTAAAAATCTTTTCTATATTACTAAGATGACGGATGATTCAAGCAAAGTGTGGTTAATCAAAAAAATGCGGTGTTTGTGGAAACAAAATATATTAGAATATGTACAATCCCAGAAGCTCTCAAGTTGAACTTCTCATAGTCTACAGTGAACATGAGTCAGATCAATTGATCATGCAGAAATTGATAACAAATTCAGTACGTATACATCTTGATGACGACTCATATACGGCTGTAAAATGCTTCATATACATCTGCACAGTTTTCTACACAATGCATTATTTGCAGACAACATTAGACATCATAATAGAGCTGCACAACTTTAACCATTCATAGATGGATCTCCGTTTTAGTTTCATGTAGATAAATTACCTTCTGTAGGATCTGTTACTTGGCCATCTGCTCCCGCCAGAAGCAAAGCCCAGAAAAGCCCCGCAATCGCACTCACTCCTAGTATCGAAACTCGTGAGCAGGGCATTGATGTAATCCCAAGAAAATTCATTTGTCCACAGTTGTCCAACATCTCTTATATGTCAAAGATGCAAATGCTATCCTTGAAAAAAAAAGGGATATTTCATTTAAATATGATTTGCAAGTATCCTTTCAAAGAGAGGTAAAAAAACAGACAAACAACAATTCTTCAACCAGAAAATAAAACAATTATGTTAGCCTAATAACTTCTGGGAACTTGAACAAATAAATTCGGAGAACCCTATGGTGTGTTTTGGGGCAGTCCAAGAAATCCCAGTAAGCTGATTTTGTTTTATCAGTTGGGTCTGATGATCACTGGTGCCTGGAGAAGGGCCAGAGGGCAGAGAGGCGATACTGACGGAGTCCATCCCAGTTGAAAATTCTGACTTTTGACCCCAACCGCTCGCGATGTGAAGAAGGCCAAGTCTTGCACTCTTGCTTGGATGCATTTAATTAATGAATTATTGGATTGGAACATACCATCAGTAATAAGCATTCCTAACTAATTCATCAGAACTCATCTCGGGAAGTCTCTTTCTCGCGTCTTGCAAATGGGATATTTATTTCCCGCCAGACATTGGCCATTGGCCATTTGCCTCACGAGAATGAGCGCCTTGACATCTTCCCGGCAACTTCGAATTTCCTTCTGTTATGGACCAGAAACCAGAGGAACCAGAATTGGCATGAAGCAGAATAAATCAAGCTTAATGAGATGGAATCAGTCAACAATGAATCAATGAAATAGTGAGCGAATGAACTTCAGCTTTCATTAATTGAATTCTGGTAACGTGTTACAAGAACAGAGATAATGGATTTAGCTAAGAAGGTGGAAGAATTTGAAGGAAGATTTGGGAGGGAAAATTGAGGAAATGCTCCTCAGCAAATTCAGATGAATCTGGACGAATGATTTTCAAAAACTGCCTGCTACTTGAGCAGAGAGGCCTCCTTATAAAGCTAACAAATCCTAACAGATTACTAACTAGGCCAATAAAAGCAAAACATGTGTCTTATTGCATCTGCAAGTTGCATCTACAAGTTGCCGCGCTTGAAGTTCTGTTAGAACAACTGAAACCCCAGGAAAGGCGTGATTCGTCGGCCACGCTTTTGACAACCTCTTGAACCAATGTCCACGCCTTCAGCTCTTGGTATCCACGCCTTTATGTTCTTGCTTCCTGGTTTCTGCTTACTCACGCCTTTTGTAACTGTTTTGCCCAGTGATTGCGCCTTTCTACTTCTGACATTCACGCCTTCTTTGTTCCTGCTGCATAAGTCTTGCTTCCATCTTTAGATAGCTTCTCTACTCCATCACAATACCTCCCCCTTGCAACAATCCTTGTCCTCAAGGATGTCGAACAAAGTTCCAGGCTTCCAAACAAAGTCTTCAGATTGATATTTGGCAATTCGCAGCAAGCAAGTAGTATAAGGAAATAGCAAAGCTTGCTGATTCTTCTGAGTTTGATAAGGTTGGTGGTCAGCCAGGCCTTGTGGCTCCAAAATGTTTCCCACCTTTAAAGTTTTAAATTGCCCGTCACTCCCAAAGTCAGGCCCTGGAATTAGTTTTAGCTGAGCAACAAGAGCTGAAATTCTAGAAGTAGCACCACCAACCATAAATAATCTTTTAAGAGCAGCTTGATCCGGATAATGCAAACCAAGGGATTTCTCTACTGCCTTCAAATGGTCTTGCAGGTTAGCATCAACACAACCAAGCAAGGTTAGAAGTCCTGCTGTTACTCCTGGATTTGAAACAGATAGGAGAATTCCTATGTAGCCATTACAGGCCAAGCCAGCCAGAAATTGCAGACCAAAGTACCTATTTGTTCCCTCTTTTAATTCCAAGAAATTAGCAAGTACTGATATAGCTTTTACTGGTGCATGTACCTGTATGATATCCCTATCTTGAAACACTATTGCTGGTAATATGCCGTAAACCAATGTGCTATTATCCTTACTAAAGTCAATTTGACTACACCATAACAAAGATTGGGAAGATATCTCATTAAGAAGTTCACTTTCCCCAACCTCCATAATCACAATTTTACTTTTGTGACCACATATAGCAAGAGTAGAAAGTTGCCAAATGGAAATACGGACACCATAGATAACTGTTGTACACTTCTCTACTTCTCCTTTCTGTGGACATCTTCTTTCAAGCAATTTGAAGCTGCACTCCTGTACATATTTCAATTGTTCATTGTTGAAGTTTTCAAGCAAGATAACCTCACCGGGGTTGAACACGAAAATGAATGCATTTGCATCCTTTTTCACCCCAAGTGCAGTGTTTTTCACTATCCAAAATGAAGACAGAGAGCAGTACTCATCCACAGCAACATTAGGATTGCAGTCCTTACTTAATTTAGGCAACCCTTTGATCAAGCAAACAAGGTGTTCAACTATTGCAATGTAAAATATACCTTGCATCGAAACCGCACCAATTTTAGAGTCATTACAGTCTTTGCTCATTGCTATTTTAGTACCGCCTCCAGGATCAAATATCAAGTCATCAAGTGGTCTATTTTGTTGCGAAGGAACAATATTGACAGCAACATCATGCTTTTGCTCATCATTATCCATTTTCACAAGTTTAGATGCTAACATAGATTTTAGATATGAAGAACAGTTTCCAAACCGATAACCACTACAGGATAACTGATTCCAATTGATTTTCACCTCAGTGAACTTTTGCTTTACCTCGCGGCTGACCGAAGACCAATTTCTGGGACAATGGAGCGGTGAAGCAGAGTTAAATATTTCCTTGTCTATAGAGCCTTGTTGCCAAGCTAGCTCTCCTATAATCAATTCATAGCTAAGCCCTTGAGAGATAACACAATCGTTGTGAGCCAATCTATCAAACACTTGGTTTATAGCTTTTTCTTCTTGATAGTCCCTTGCTGATGTCTTATGTTGGTTCTCCTCTATGGCCTCCTCAGGGGAGCCATTTCCAAATCTCTCACAGAGAGCATTGCAGAGTTCTTCCCAAGGAGTATCCTCCCTTCTACTGAATACACCATGGAACCAGATATCTGCCTTATCTCTGAAATAGAGTTCTGCAACCTCAGACCTCATTTCCTCCTCTACTCCATTGATTTTGAAGTACTTGTTGGCTTTTCTGATCCACTCCCTGGGATTCTCCCCTGTGAATGGTGGCAGGTCCACCTTGGGCAGCCTAGTGAATGTCCTGTTTTCCTTGAGCTCAGATCTATCTAAAACTCCTTTCTGCACCTCTTTCCTCCTGCCTCCTTCCTGATGACCTGAGTCCAGCTCTGAGCTGCTGCCTTCTGTATCCTTTCCCTTATCGTTCAATTTGGCCAGCATTTGTGCCATCATGCTCATCATGCCTTCGTATTTCTGGTCCAGATTTTTGAGAGCCTTCTCAGTGCTCTCCTGCCTGTGCTCCATGATCCTGACAGCCTGGTCTAGTCCATCACTTCTGTTAGCAAAAGTTCTAACTACACTCCCTAACTCAGTGATTTCTTTCCTCATTTCGTCCTGATTCTTAGTCATTCCCAATGGCTCGTAGCTAGCTCTGATACCACTGTTATGGACCAGAAACCAGAGGAACCAGAATTGGCATGAAGCAGAATAAATCAAGCTTAATGAGATGGAATCAGTCAACAATGAATCAATGAAATAGTGAGCGAATGAACTTCAGCTTTCATTAATTGAATTCTGGTAACGTATTACAAGAACAGAGATAATGGATTTAGCTAAGAAGGTGGAAGAATTTGAAGGAAGATTTGGGAGGGAAAATTGAGGAAATGCTCCTCAGCAAATTCAGATGAATCTGGACGAATGATTTTCAAAAACTGCCAGCTACTTGAGCAGAGAGGCCTCCTTATAAAGCTAACAAATCCTAACAGATTACTAACTAGGCCAATAAAAGCAAAACATGTGTCTTATTGCATCTGCAAGTTGCATCTACAAGTTGCCGCGCTTGAAGTTCTGTTAGAACAACTGAAACCCCAGGAAAGGCGTGATTCGTCGGCCACGCTTTTGACAACCTCTTGAACCAATGTCCACGCCTTCAGCTCTTGGTATCCACGCCTTTATGTTCTTGCTTCCTGGTTTCTGCTTACTCACGCCTTTTGTAATTGTTTTGCCCAGTGATTGCGCCTTTCTACTTCTGACATTCACGCCTTCTTTGTTCCTGCTGCCTAAGTCTTGCTTCCATCTTTAGATAGCTTCTCTACTCCATCACACCTTCATCCCTGTCCCTCCTTAATTCCACCGATGCAAGTAATGGTTCGAAGACTCGGCCGAGACGTCTCGGTCTCGGCCGAGTCGTCTCCGTCTCAGCTTAGCCCGAGACGAGACCGCGACGAAACGTTTCCGAGATACGTGACAGGCCGAGACGTCACCGTGAATGGTTGAAACGGCCGAGTCACACCGAGTCATCCCGAGTTAACTTGAATTTTTATTATTTTTATTAATTTTTAATTATTTTTATTTATCATATTTTTTACAATTTTTAGAATATTAAATATTTCAAAAATTCACGTCTCGCCGAGACCGCGACCGATATGTCGAGACCGATGTGGAACGGTCCAAACCGCGACCGCGACCGTGACCGTGACTTTGAACCATGGATGCAACTGTGTTTACCTTTGGCCAGGCCTCGTGGATCCCTGCTATAATTACCAGCAAAATTTTGTGTAAATTGCACTTTTAAGTTTATGTTTCTATTTCACTTGGCAGTTGGAGTCATTTGCAATCCTGTGTATCCTCAAAACCTTTACATGTCCAACATTCTAAACTTCCTCTTGAACCAAAGTCCACGATAATAACCTGAAGTTAAATGATACAAATAAAAGATGTGACTTAATTTCCAGAAACTGAAGAGGGCCAACGGTTAGCAGCACTGGGATCATGGAATCAAGTTCTTGGATGACTCGAACCTCCAACTCACGGAATGCATGCATAATTACTGCAGATCCTTTATGGGATTCCCATATTGCTCTTGTCCTAATGTGAACCATTACATCAGTTGAGTCCCTAATGTGAGGTACGGTAGAGAGATCCTACAATCTTATGAGTTGAGAACAAGAACATCATGATCAGTTTCTCACCATACTCCTTTAACAGATTAGTGTGATTGGGAGCTGGCAAGTGTTGGTGTTTCTTAACTCATCATCCCGAGGAAAAATCCTGGGCTGGGTTGGTAACAGGACAAAGCGGTTATTTTTTTTTTAATCAGAGGGCAATAGTTAGACTAATCTATTTTTATTTCTACTCTAACCTACACCAAGGGATGGGAGAGACCCAATGAAACTTAAAGAAATCGACAGAAACTGAACTATTATGGAACTAGACGAATGCACTACACATACATATGAATTAGAAAAAGTCACGTATAATAACACATTAATAGAAGATAAGATTTTAAATTTTTAACCTCTTCGCTCGTTAAAATTTAAAATCTTTGGCGGTGATTAATAGTGCGAAGAGCCGTTGGTTGACAAAGCGGTTATTTGAGCTGCCTTTTTTTTTTTTTTTTTTTGCGAAACGGAATAAGACACACACACGCGCACAATAATACAAACAGACACGCAGGAGTTAGCAGCTAACCGACCCGAAGGTAATCTAAGCAGGACTCACAAGACACATCCATCCCGCCAATTGCTATTTGAGCTGCCTTTTCTCACTTCATTGAAATCGGCAATTCTGACTCAAGACAGGTTGCATGAGTGGGTCTAGGGCCCCATTGCCCTGGATGGAACTATCAAGAAGTTGACTCAGTGGAAGGCATGGAACTGGTCATGTCTGGTGTTCATCCTTTCTGATATTATTTTAGAGGCTGCCATCATTGGCTGTGTGGAATAATCTGCTCCTCTAATTAGGCCTTGCTTGGATTGCTGTTTTCCGTAGAAAAATTTCGTCATTTTCCGTGAACACATTTTCCTATTACCTTTTTTCCTCACATACATCAAATCGCTACAGTAATTTTTCCATGAAAAATGACGGAAAATGCAATCACAAATCTGGGTATTATATATGTCTTCAATTACTAATGATTTTTCCATCAAAGTTTGCAAAATAACTACCATCATTTAAGTGAAAAATAGGTTAAGGATTGAAGTGTTTTTTGGGTAAAAACATGAGGGCGATGGAACTAATGCTGTCAGAAAATGTTATCTTCAGCAATAAGTAACTGAAAAATTCATTTTGTTTGTTACACTGAATCTTATGTACTTTCATTTCTGTTTGTTAAGTACTAAATCCAATATATTTGAGTGTATATGACATTAAATAATAAATAAATAGCTTATTACCTATAAATAAATTTGAAGTAAGTCTTGTTTATAAAATTTAACGCCATCCAATGGTGACAGTGTATATACTGTCAGTGTATATAAGATTTACTATTTTTATTTTTATTTTTTTAAATAAAGGGTCACATATTGGGTTGTGTGGTGAGCACTTTGAAAACAGTCACCGCCCACAGAGGTTACTACAATTGCTATTTTAGAATCGCCGTACAAAAAAGGAAAAAAGGAAAAAAGAAAAGAGATGAGGAATTAGAGCGATTATTGCGTAATTGATGGGATCTTTTTCCTCTTCTTTTCTTTGTTATTTCACTACAAGTAAACTTAAGTTCGTCATTTTTTTTTTCTGTCACAATTTTTAAGGTAAATGTCAAGTACAACAATGTTCACCTCATCTGCTTAACACCAATTTTGGTGTCCAACGTCCATGACGATTCTGTTTGTAGTGGAAATCTTTGAGACATCAGAGTTAGTTTATGAACGTAACCGATCAGGAAAAGTGAGATGAAAACTTGTTAATGGGATCTGGAAGGAAAGAATTAAAAGTGCAAATGGGAGGTGCAATTAATTGTCTGTCTAACTCGAAGGATTAGTGGGATAGAGCCTCTTGGATCGTGTATGAGCAAATACAGATTTTCTCCATTTGGTTATCAGGGGTCAATTTGATTTTCTCCAGGGGTTGATAATGTATGACAAAAAGGCGAGCATAATCACTTCCTCAATAATGGAGGAGAAAACAAAGAGATTAAAAAACGCAGATGTAAGCATGGAGTGGTATGGTTGCGGGCTAACGGCAGGGTTGGGTGGGGGCGTTGATTGTTGACCTTAGTAGTGTAGTTGTATAATAAACTATAAAATGCCTTCAATAATTGCCGTCGCCTACCAATGTTAGGACGGCCATTCTTCAAAACCTTTCATTCTTATATGCTTAAAAAAAAAAGAAAAAAATTTCACTCTTATAGTTTGTGCATTCAATCGTTGCCATCGCCTATCAATGTTACGAAAAATGTTGGATTGGGTGGTAAAAGTAGAAGGTTTTGGATTCAAAATCTTTCACTTATTAAAAAAATAACGATGTGGCAGCTGGAAATTCCATGAGAACGAGGCCTTCCTTTTCTCACATAAAAAAGAAGAAAAAAAAAGTAAAAAGGGTTAGAATTTGACATTCAGCATTATAACCTGCTTTATTAATAAGTTAAGAGTAATGGAGGTAGTGATAGGTTGGATAGTTTAGAGGAGAGAGTGTAAATAAACGATTTTGAATTCAAACCCTTTCATTTACATGGTAAAAAAAAATGTTGAGAGTAGTGGGAATTTGCTATAATTAAACTCCCTGCACTTTATAAATGAATTAAATATTGAAGAGTACCATATCCTAAATAAGTTAGTTTCATGATTTTTTGGTCGGTAACTGTGTATAACTTGATATTGCAACTCTTTTTTATTTTATGAATTAGTACATCCAATAAAAAAATCTTTAATGAATTCATATATTCAATAAAAAAAAATTTTAACTTCACATAATCTGAGCGTAGTCCTTGGACTCGAGGACCTGATCAAATGTTTGCCGACGCAGTATTCCATGCCAAATTGCAGTATTTTGCATTTAATAATGCAGACAGGGACCTCAATATATTCCAAAGGTTTGCTTTGCTTACTAGATGGGAGTTCGAAATCAATAATATTAACTCTCTAGGAAAGGATAAGCACAAAAGAACATCAAAGGATTATAACCCCCGTATACAATTACAAATATGAAAAATAGAGATAATTTATTTATAGAATTGAAAGAAATTCGTTACATAAATATGCTATTCTGATTTTACTTGGAGAGAAGCACCTGGACCACCTTCTCCAAATTGGAGTAAGAAGAGCCACCCGAACTTTTAGCTGCTTCTTCAGCCTTGTTCTTCCACTCCAAGGCTTTTTTCTTCATGTCCTTTCCCTTTTCTCTAACCATCAACTCAGTCACTAGGCTCTCAACCTCTTCCCTCTTAACATTATTGTCTATCTCCAATCCATTGCCCCATTTGGTGCAGCAGAACCAGCAATTGGTCTGTTGTTCGGCGAAAAACGGCCAACAAATCATGGGCACCCCACTACAGATGCTCTCGAGAGTTGAATTCCATCCGCTATGAGTTAAGAATCCTCCAATGGCAGGATGGCTAAGAACTTGTTCCTGAGGGCACCAGCTTGCTAGTAGGCCTCTATCTTTAGTTTCCTCCAAAAATTCAGGAGGAAGAATTGCAGAGTCGCCAGAGACAAGATCAGGCCTAATGATCCACAAAAATGTTTGTTTACTGTTTGCAAGTCCCCATGCAAACTCCACAAGCTGGTCAGCAGTCATAACAGTGATGCTTCCAAAGTTTACATAGACAACAGAATTGTGATCCTTTGAATCAAGCCATTCTAGGCACTCGGGCTCTTCTTTCCAAAGATTTGACCCTAAAACTGATAACCTCTCGTCTTTCACCTCTTTCTGGAGAAACTGTAGAGGCCCAATGGCGTAGATGGGAGGAAGGATGGCAGACAGAGCGTTTATAACATCATCTTCCAGCTCCTCAAATGTGTTCAAAATAATAGCTAAAGCCTTCTTGGATCTCTCAGTCTCTTGCAACACGAACTTTGTCATGTAGTCATCCGGATTTGTAGTTCTTAAGAAACTTGGAAGATCTCTCAGACGTATATCTTTCATCGCGGGAATCCAATCTATAGCTTGCTCAAGGTATCCATTTGACAAGTAACTTGCATCTGCAATTAACAAGGATTTACAATTTTAACTCGATTAAAAAATAAAAAAGAAGATACAGGAATTACTCTCTTAAATGCCATTAAGCTAGTTGCCAAGGGGGTTATATTATATCTATTCGCAGTGCAGAAGTTCAGAAGTCCAACTAGTGCTAAAAAGTCTCTCTCACGAGAGCTCAAAAGAGAAATACTACAAAAAGTTCTTGGGACTGAAGAGTACCTTTGAGTGGTGTGAGACCCTTTTCTATGAGCTTAGCATAGTGCATATAACCCAGGAATCCACATGCACTAGGAGTCCAAAACAATATTTCTGGGACGCCTAGTTCTGCGGCAGCTTCAAGAGTAAAGCTCATGACACCATCAGAAACTATGCAAGAAACAGGGGGAACTTGTGATGAGGAGGGATCATTAAGTTCTGCAAGGAGATCTCTAAATGGACCTAAGCAATGAGTAGTGGTGGATTCACAAAGGGAGGGAACGTCTTGGGTGGCATCAACATCAGAAGGAGGAAGCCCATCAGGAATGGCTTTAAACTGGAAATCAGGCAAGCCATTGAGGGCATCAGGACCTCTAGACTTGAGCAAACGTTTGTGGTTGAATTCTGTGTTAACAAAGGTTATATGAAACCCTTTATGATGAAGGAGCTTGGCTAGTTTCAGCATAGGGTTTATGTGACCCTGTGCTGGATATGGAATACAAACAGCATGAGGCTTTTCTGGCAGAGACATGGAACCCATTGCTTGTGTTTTTTTCCCCTTCACTTTCTTTTGTTGTTGGAATGAGTTTTGATGCTTAAGCCTATGGCTATCTATCCAAATTTATAGCGGGCGAAGCAATTTGTGAAAATTGAAAAAGCAAAATTTAGCGTGCGTAATAATGAAAAATTAGAAGTCAACGACAAAATGGTCTGCTGCCCCTTGTCGACATGGCAAGGCCAACCCCACAGTATAGTACCGCTCCGACTTTAATTTGGGTAAATTACTGCAAATCTCCATGTGATTTTATCTATTGATCACTTCTCTCCAAACGTTATAAAGTATTCACATAACCCATGTAGTTTAATTTATCAGTGAAGATTTGACGAAAAGTAGCTTCCGTAATATCCTCAGTTGAAATGCTAGTATTGTCATTTAGGTAGATAGTAATCATGATTAGGGATAACCAATTTACGTAAATTTATAGGGAGATTATGTAAATATATGCAAAGCAACGGAGGAGTTAAGTGGATAATGTAATCTTAGCACGTGTGTTTCTGAAACGTATCTAGGTCAATTGCTATAGCTTGAGTTGCTTTCATTTTTTCACCCTACATAAATTACAAAGAAGTTTGTGTAGATATTTTGAAACGTAGAAGATCGTGTGATAATATATAAAGCTATTATATTACACGAGTAGATGGTAATTTGCACACATTAAAGTCCAAACTTTCAAACGCTGGAAAATTAATTTCATCCTATGCAGGGAAGAAATCTCTGGACATCCTACCCACACGGATCACACAATGGCAAAAAAATGGATGAAGACGTAAATGATCTCGAATTATTGCAGATCTGATCCGTCAGAATCTGATTTTTTACAAGAAGGGTTATTGATGTGAACGTGAAATTGAGCCCAAGTGACATGCTTTCTCATTTCCAGACTTGCATACCTGTTGGCCAATGAGCATTGTTTGGACAGCCATTTTTTAAAGAAAAATTATTATATTTTTCGTGAACATATTTTCCAATCACCTTTTTGCCTCATATATATCAAATCGCTATAATAATTTTTCTACAAAAAATCTAGAAAAATGCAATCCAAACACAACCCAAATTATGAAACCAAAACCAAAAGTTGATTTGTTTGGTAGTCAATCTCGCAGTTAGGCTTTAATTGATGCTTTTGATTCAGTTCAGGGCGCCACCTGCCCTATTAAAAATGCAAATCATTGCGGAGACGCTTGAAAATTAATTGAAAAGGGACCTATGAAAAAGAAAGGGTGGAAGTCTGCCAGCACCGAGAAGAGATTATAAAAATGTTCAGAACAGACAAATAATGAAATATACAAGAACATATTGACCCCAGGATTTGTCACACATAGTTTAAGTGATCATGACAGCGAAAATCTTTTATTACTTTATCAATGTTTGAGCTTCATCCTTAAAACAAAATCTCTTAGGTTAATATGTATTTTGTACAGAAAGAAATGTCATTTTGTCGCTTCGAGAAAGGTTGAGTTAGATGGTAAGATAGATAATATTGTATATAAAAGATATTGAATTCAAGATCTTTCACTTTATAAAAAAAAAAAAAAACATCATTACTCTAAATTAATTTACGTACCCTTAGCAGCCTGCCCTCTTTGGTGCAATAACCCTTCTTCTTGTTTGATCGTAATTTACGTACTCTAGCAGCTTGCCTTATTTATGTATTTTTGTCAAAGTTATTGCAAAGCTATTGGGGTTTTTGTCAAAGTCTTTGATAAAATGGCAAATTTCCATTTCTAAAAAGGAAAAATTTTACAGAGTTTGAATTTCTGAAGGCGAAAGTTGAATTTGATAGTGGCGCTCTCAATAGAGACAGAAAGAAGCATATTTTGGTTTGACCAGCAAAGTGGCTATAGTGTACTGCTCATTGAAATTGTCACGCAATACGTCGTCCCAACTTGCAAATAGCTTGAGGGTTTGCATGAATTGACCAGAAAGAAGCATTCAATAGAGACAGAAAGAAGCACCCGCAAAGTGGCTATAGTGTACTACTTCTTGAAATTGTCACGCAATACGTTGTCTCAACTTGCAAATATCTAGAGGGTTTGCATGAATTGACCATTAGATCTCTACTCTCAATCTCTTTTTTTTTTTGGGTGTAATATCTATAGATACTATTATCAAATCATATCTACTTTGTCATATGAATTGGAAGAAAATATCTTGGGAATTCGAAAGCTAAAATTGTCTTACAATAAAGTATAGCAAGAATTCATAGATATTTTATATGAATTGGAACAAAATAACATGGAATCTTGAAAGCTACAATTGTCTTACATGGAAAGGGCAATTATCAATGACACCGCTGGACTCTGAAAGTTTCTTGCGTTTGTAAAATAAGATACCATATCTTCAACCTCATTATTTAAAAAAGATTTGTTGAACTGAAAAAAGGACACGCTTTGGACGCTGATCCGGACATCTGGGTTGGATGATAAAACAAAATTCTGATCTAAACAAAAATATAATAAGTGGCGTATTCAGACTTTGATACCTGTTAGAATTGAGTGTACGCATTCAACACAATTCAAGTTTTGGTCCAACTAAAAGGAATATCACCTCCAGTATTATTGGAGCATGTTATTTGTCAGGCTAATTTTGGATATATCTCAATGAAGGCACATAAACTCTACAGCATATATAAAGTTGAAGAATGAATCTTTGATATCTTTTTCTCTTCTTTTTTTTTAACTGTACCTTTGATGTCTTCATAACAATGCAAATTTGATGAAGTTGTAAAACAGGCAACTGACTGTTTGAAAACAATATATTATGAAGGGGACAAAAGAGTGTAAGGAAAATAATTTAGGAGTCCGGTGAATAGTTTCCTCTAAATTGTATCAAATTTGGTTGTCAGAATTGTTCTCAACTATGGAGTAAGATTTTCATGATGGAATTGAAACACCCGTTAACGCTGATAACTGTTGAGAAGATTGGAGAAGTATAGATACCTAGACTGAAAATTAGGAAGAGGAAGTTCAACTATATATACATAAAATTAACAGATGAGATGAGGTTAAGTGTTTAGGGTTTGCATGTGCACAAACATGTGGGATGTCGCCACCATGTCCAAAATCTCATTCCAATATTTGCTTCTGTCCCAAGACCAGGTTGTGATCAGAAGGATGGTCCTGCCTATTCGAAAAACGCCAATCCATTTGATATGCACACATTTCTAAACCCCATCAACCATTCTGCAGAATCTGCAGGAGTTGAATTGATCGTTGAATGGGTGCAACTGGGTCATGAGTTACACACAATCCAGTGGTCCTTTTTTTTTTTTTTGGAATAATGCCTTCAAGCACTCAACAGATCAGCAATTCAGGCATTATAACCATGAGGACAGCGATTTGTTCAACGCTGTCCTCATCAAGAACTGCAGTTAACAATTGAATATAACATAAAGCTAGTAATATAAGTTTGAGTAATGGATTCGTTGCATGGGTTAATTCGTCCAATTAAATAAGATCCTTTGAATAGATTAGTCTATCATGTTGAGGATTGCATTTATGATTTGTTTAATTATTTGTACTTAGCACAGCAGCCGCGGAACCTAATAAATAGAAATTGACCTTTATATTTTATAAAGTATATAATTCTGTGCTTTCGAAGATATTAATTTTATGCTTTTGTTTTTTGAGCAAAACTAAAAACTTTTCCATTGATCAAGAAATGAAGAATTGTTTGTACTCGTGTTTCTTTTCCCCTTTGAGAGATCATGCCAAATCAAATTGTGCATTTTCAAGCATAAAATTGATCACATCAATCGACTCTCTCTCTCTCTATTTCTTTCTTTTTTTGGAGATGTACAGAGATACTACCGATTTAGCAAGTTAAAAAGTTTTACCAATTATGTCTTTTCCAACAATTCATGCTATAATTCACTACACATACATGGAAGTAATTTTCCAACAATAATTGAACTGAAGTTTTGATGCCAAGGAATTCTACTTTTAAATTTTAGGGTCATAAGGTAAATTTTAGTAAGAATTCACATCTACTTTATACGAATTGACGGAAAAAAAAAAACTCCGAAAATTGAAAGCTGCAATTGATGGCGTTGAAAAAGGCATTCATTAATAACACCAATAGACTCTGAAAGTTGCTTGCAGTTATGAGATAAGATACCATATCCTCCACCCCTGTTATTTAAAATGATTTTCTGAATTAAAACAAAAGAACCCAAAAAAAAGGAGTTGCTCTGAGCACTGAACCGGACATGTCTTGAGTATTAGTAGTAAAAGTTCTGGTAAAAACAAATATCATAAGTGGCACATTTAGAATTTGGTAATTCTTTGGATTTGTGTAGGTATTCAATAGTTCAAGTTTTTGTCCAACCAAAAGGAGCACCTTCAAAACCATTAGAGGGTCCGGTTAATTCTGGAGTTATCTCAATGACAGTGGATAATCGACCTCAATAAAAAGGGTTAAGAACGAATAATTGAGTTCTTGATACCAAAAGGGTCAAGACTTTTTCTCAACCATAAAGTAAAATTGTCATGATAGAACTGAATCATTTGTTAAAGTAAAAATTATTATAATATAAGGAGCGAATGTGGCCAAATAAAAATTAGGAAAAAGGCATCTATCATTATTAATGTTAAGTTTGAAAGGTTTACTTGATGGTTGCCTTATATATATATATATTTGCCGGCTAAATTTGTGACTTTGTAACCAGTGTTTGTAACCACATAAGTGATTACGTAGTTGTGGCTTGCATGCGCACAAAAATGTGGGTTATTAAGCCACGACCTCCACAATCTCATTCGATGGCATAGTGAACTGGATTGGATCTACACTCATTGGCGAACTAATTCGTTCCGTGATCAGGTGAAGAGGTTGGTTTTTAGGGTTGCAATTTATCATCTATGGAGGGCTAGGAACGAAGCTGCATTTCACCAAACCTCTAGGACTGCTGTAACTATTGTGCGTTCAACTCTCTCTGCAGTCCGAGATGTAGTAGCAGGTTGGAGTAAAGTTCCACTGTCCAAAGATAACTGGGAGCTAGCTATGGAACTTGGCTTGCCACATAGTTGTTTTAGCTAATGGATGTAATTTGGCTGGTGACTTTTGTATTTAGTTTAGTGAGATCTTGATGTAATTGGAATGTATGTACCATTCCTGTGTAACTGTGTATACTCTGTCATGCTTGATTAATTGAAAGTTAAAAATTGCTCAAAAAAAAAAAAGGAAAAATGATTCAAGGAGTTGATTTTTTTTTTACTCGGTAGTTGATACCTGTGAAATTAATCCTAAAAAATGAAAATACACCCTTAAAACTGTTTGACGAAGTCCATTTCCAACAAATTTTCCAATTCTTGAAGTATACCGTTACTGCAATTACACCTTTAAAAAAAATCATCAAACAGAAAACGACAAGTTTTCGATCAAGAATTCAAGAAAGTTGCATAAAAAAAAAAACCATCCGAGACTGACAGTACAACGAAACATGTTGAATTCTCAAATTCCGTGGCGTATTGGGCGGCTTATTGGATGCTTTTTGACTCCTAGAAATCACTCCTTAATGATGAAAATTACTGAATGACCAAGTCCCACATTAATGAGGCCAATTATTAACCTTATCGTGGTTGGACTCCAACGTGTCTAATGTCTTGGATTGTTGCAGTTGACTGATCAAATTCTCAAAATTCACGGAAGAAGAACCACTAGAACAAGAAGCAGCATCTTCTGCCAATTTTTTCCACTCCATGACTTTTTTCTTCATCTCCTTACCTTTCTTTCCAGACATTAACTCTATAACAAGACTTTCAACTTCATCCCTCTTAACATTATTGTCTATCTCCATTCCAATGCCCCACTTCGTGCAGCAAATCCAGCAATTGGTTTGTTGATCAGCGAAAAATGGCCAACATATCATAGGCACCCCACTGCTCATACTTTCAATTGTGGAATTCCATCCACTATGAGTTAAGAATCCTCCCACAGACGAGTGGCTAAGAACTTTCCCTTGATTGCACCAACTTGCAAACAAGCCTCTATGTTTGGTTTCTTCCACAAATTCGTCTGGAAGAATAGCTAGATCGCCCTTGACGAGATCAGGCCTTATGATCCATAAAAAAGTTTGTTTGCTGTTAGCGAGTCCCCATGCAAATTCAACTAGTTGCTCAGGTGTCATTACAGTAATGCTTCCAAAGTTCACATAAACCACGGAGTTTGGTTCTTTTGAATCAAGCCATTCAAGACATTCTGGTTCTTCCTTCCAAAGATTTGATCCCAGCACCTCTAGACTCTTATCATCAACCTGATTCTCGAGGACATGTAGTGGCCCAATGGGATAGATTGGGGGAAGGTAAGCTGGAAGGGAACTTATTACATCATGGTCCAGTTCTTCAAAAGTATTTAAAATAATAGCGGAAGCCCTTTGAGCACTCTCAGTTATTTGTAGGATGAATTTTAGAATAAAGTCATCTGGATTTGTGGTTCTTAGGAAACTTGGAAGATCTCTCAAACGAATGCCTTCCATTCCGGGAATGATCCATTCAAGAACTGTATCAAGATACCCATTTGTCAAGTAACTAGCATCTGCAAAAGGTAACATAGTGATTTAGTTTCATCAAAATTGCAGAAGTTGAAAAAAGAAAAAGAAAAAGAATTTTATCCTTCTCTTGAAACTATTAAAAATTCTATATACACAATACACTCTTCTTAGGATGTGAAAGTAAATGATATAAAATCAAGAAGTTCTGCATCCGCCTCAGGCACTAAAACAGTCAAACACACTTTAGAAAGCAGTAAAAATTTGAATTAAGGAAAGTTCCCAAAATATACATGAAAAAAGAAAAAAACAACGGAAGAGTGTGAAACATTTTGAACTTGAATTTTGGATTTATCATTACCTTTGAGTGGCGTGATACCCTTGTCAATAAGTTGTGAAAAGTGGAAGATTGCCAAGTAGGAACATGCACTGGCGGTCCAAAGATAAATTTCGGGAATGCCTAGCTCTTCAGCAGCTGCAAGTGTGAAGCTCATAGCTGCATCCGAAATTATGCAAGAAACAGGAGGTACGTTGGAGGAAGAGGTATCATCGAGTCTGGCAAGAAGTTCTCTAAATGGACCTAAGCCATGCTTATCGGTGGACTCACAAAGGGAAGCAATATCTTGGGTGGCATCCACATCAGAAGGAGGAAGCCCATCAGGAATGGTTTCGAATTGGAAATCAGGTAAACCATTGAGGGAATCAGGACCTCTAGATTTTAGCAAGCGTTTGTGGTTGAATTCGCTGTTAACAAAGGTGATATGAAAACCTTTGTGGTGAAGAAGCTTGGCAAGTTTAAGCATGGGGTTTATGTGACCTTGAGCAGGGAATGGGATGCAGACCGCATGAGGCTTCTTCTCTAACAAAGAAATGGAATCCATTCTTTAAAGTTTGAAATTTTGAGGAGGATTCAAAACAATGAAATGGATATAAAATTGCTGTAATAAGCAAGTAATGAGAGAACCTGAAGAAGAAATATATAGGTCGATCGACTTACGAGGTTTGCAATTTGCATGCAACCATGAGTACGTTGATTATTCTTTAATCTTACAGGGTTCTGAAAATCTGACTTGATTATTTCGTGCAAGAAAAAGTCAATTTAGCAAGCAACCTCCAGTTGCTGAAGGTGGAACGGAAAAAGTCAATTTAGCACTGTAAGTTACTGAGCTCATTGCTTTAGTAATAAGGTCGAATTCAAGTGAAGCAAGCACCGTTCATCTGTCCTTGGTACAGGGTTCGTCTCAGGTCCTATCAGAGTAAGACAAGATTCAAGTTGTTGGGTTTGGGCCAGCCCATTTTTGGGCCAAACCACAAAATAAATCCCATCAGATTGAAGTCAAATTTGACTTGGAAAGCTTTAGCCGAGAGATAGAAATCAACCGAGGAAGAAATATAGCAGCCGTCACTTTTTTTTCTTAAAAAAAAAGGAAGAGAGAGAAAAGAATAAAGAAGTTAGAGAGAGAGAAACTTCAAAATTTTGATTGAAAAGTAATTCGAAATCTGATTGCGACGAAATTTTATCCATGCGATCCTCTCGTCAAATTCTACTCATCTACCGATTCAAATTTTGAATTTTCTCTTCATTTGGTAACATCCTTCCAAACCCATTTCATTGACAGTTGTAATTTTTGAAAGTGATTTTGTAACGATTTAATTTGGTTGATATTGGTTATATTATTGTCATTTGGATGTTCCAAATATACCTGTGTATTTTCATTATTATGATAATGGAGATTTTTTATTGGACTAGATCCAGTGATTTTTTTCAATTTAGGTTTTTCACGTAAAAATCTTAGTGCCCTGTGCCTTTTATTTTTCCTGCATTTTATTATTACTGTTGGCATCGTTGTTTGGGGATTTGATTTATTCTTATTTTAATTGGTATTTGAGAAAAGAATAATTTATCCTAAACTAATTCTGATATTGTGTGCTTGCACCAGTATTCTTTTTCAAACAAAGTGGTATCAGAACAGTCAGGTTGTGCTACTCAATTGTACTGGTTAAAATGGAGAATTCGGATAGTGGTTATATGATTAAACTAAATGCAACTAATTAATCGACTTAAAAACCTAGAATAGAAGACTATCTGTATTGTAGAGATATGTTTGATATTGTTCTAGGGGATGTGGTTAAATCAATTGATATGAGTGATGATAAATGGACAGTTATGCACAGAAAAATTGTTGATAATTTAGAAAGTAGATTGGACAGAGTATCTTCCAACACTTTGTTAATGATACTAAAATTGATGTATTTTAAAAAAAGCTGGAGAGCATGTATGAATGGAAGACCGGTTTAAACAAGACTAGTTGTCTGAAACAGATTACTCGGATGAGATATAGAGATGGGGAAGATATGACTGAGCACTTAAGTAATTTTCAGGGATTGATAAAACCAAGCAATTACGTTAAATTTGAACTTGAATAATGAGGTGCAAGCTCTATTATTGTCCAATTCACTACCGGATAGTTGGACAATCATGATGATCTCCGTCAGCATTTCAACTCCCAATGATGTGTTGACCATGGCTATTGCAAAAGAGGCCGTGATGAATGAAAAATTCAAAAGGAAGAAACAAGGAATTGTTTATGAGTCCCAGACTCTGGTCACTGAAAAGAAAGAAAGAATGGGGAGAAACAAAAATAGAGAACCCCACAACAGGAATGACAATTCTAGAGGTAGGTTTGAATCGTGAAAAACTATTGCATGTTTTTATTGCAAAAAGAATGAGCATTATATGAAGGAGTGCAGAATTTTAAAATAGGAAACAAGCCAAAAAAAAAAGATAAGGCGAAAGAAAAAGATGATGAGGAAACTACAACAATTATAGCAGTTTATGATGATATGTTTGTGTTTTATGATGACGATCATATGAATATTATTTATTATGACAATTATTAGATAGTTGATTCGAATGCATCCTACCATGTTATTCTTTATAGGTATTTCTTCTCAGCCTACGTCGAAGGAGATTTTGGTTATGTTAGGATAGGAA
Source organism: Coffea eugenioides (assembly GCF_003713205.1). Lineage (NCBI taxonomy): Eukaryota > Viridiplantae > Streptophyta > Magnoliopsida > Gentianales > Rubiaceae > Coffea > Coffea eugenioides. The sequence goes on along the minus strand of NC_040042.1, from coordinate 8,633,026 downwards.
ATAAAGTCTTGTGTAAAGTTATTGGTATGAGAGACATATATTTAGACACAGATACCGGGCGCTAGCTGATCTTGAGAAATATTCGACATGTTCCTTATTCGTTTTAATCTTATTTCTACAGAAAAACTTGATGACGAGGGCTACCATAACTCTCAAAATGGAGGCAAATAAAAACTCAGCAAAGAAAATCTCATTGTTGCCAGAGAAAAGAAGTAGAATACTCTCTACTTGATGCAAACTAAGTTGGGGAAGGGAGAAATAAATGTAGTTCGTGATTTTTCAATTAACCTTTGACATAGGCGACTTGGACATATGGATGAAAAAGAGATTCAAACACTTGTTCATAAACAACTCCTACTTGAAATTAGAGGTAATGCACTTAAATATTATATTGAATGCATTTATGAAAAACAACATAGAGTCGCATTTTAGAATTTTTCTCCATCTAGAAAATTGAATCCTTTAGAATTGATGCATACTGACGTTTGCTATATGAAAGATAAGTCTCTTGGTGATGCTGTTTATTTTATGACCTTTATTGATGATTTTATTAGAAAAATATAATATTTTGTTTTGAAAATTAAAGATCAGATTTTGGATACATTTAAAGACTTTCATAGCAAGGTTCAGAGGGAGACAAAAAAATAATTGAAGTGTGTACGTACTGGTAATGATGGTGAGTACGGAGGACCATTTGAAAATTATTGCAAGTCCTGTGGAATCATATTGAAAAAGACTGTACCAAAAACTCCTTAAGAGAATTGAGTAGCTAAGAGGATGAACAAATCTATTACTGAATAAATCAGATGTATGCTCTCCAATGCTAAACTGCCAAAATACTTCTGGGGTGAGACAATGAGGACTGTGGTTGACTTGGTCAATCTTTCTCTATCAATTCCTTTGGATGGTAATATTCCAGAGAAAGCATAGACAGGAAAGGATGTGTGCTATAAGCACTTGAGAGTTTTTGATTATAGAGCATTCGTTCATATTTCCAAAAACGATAGGTCAAAATTTGATATGAAATTCAAGCAATGCATTTTTTTGGGTTATGGACATGAAGAGTTTGGCTACAGAATGTATGATACTGTTGAAAAAAATGTGATTAGGAGTAGAGATGTTCTTCTTAGAAGATCAAATCACTAAAGAAATGGACAAAAATGAGAAGCCAAGATCCTCAAATGACGTTCATGTCAATTCAAATCTAGATCCAGTTTCAATACCTGTTGATTTTAATCAATTGGGAGATGAGACAGAGTAAAAAGAGGATGTTGATGATGGTGATGATCCTGTTACTAATGAATGTGAGCATGAGGCGTCACTTACTCAACCATAGCCATCACAAAATGAGTTTAGGGAATCTACCAGAGAAAGAAGATTTTCTAACAGATATAATTTCTATAAATATGTGCTGCTGATAGATGGAGGAGAGCCATAGTCCTATTCTAAGACTTTAGAGCATGAGAATAAAGAAGATTAGTTACGAGCCATGCAAGAAGAAATAATGTCTCTGCATGAGAATCACACTTATGATTTAGTGAAACTACCTAAGGGCAAAAGAGTTTTGAAGAACAAATGAGTCACAGATTGAAAAGTCAGGAACACAGCTCACAACCAAAGTACAGAGCAAGATTGGTTGTGAATGGATTTAGTCAGAAGAAGGTTGTAGATTTTGAAGAAATTTTCTCTCATATAATAAAGATGTAGTCAATTCGAATTGTTCTGGGTATTGTAGCTAACTTGAATTTGAAAATCAAGTAACTTGATGTGAAAATAGGCTTCCTGCATGGTGACTTAAAAGAAGAGATTTATATAGAGCAATCGGAGGGATTGAAAGAAAGTGATAAGAAAAATCTTATATGCCATCTCAAAAAGAGCTTGTATAGGCTAAAACAGGCACCAAAACAGTGTACAAGAAATTTGATTCCTTCATGACAGACCACAAATACTATAGAACTGCATCTGATCATTATGTTTGTGTGAAAAAATTTTTAGATAGTGATTTATTATTCTCTTGTTGTTTGTTGATGAAATGTTGATTGTTGGCCGTGATACTATGAAGATTGACAGCTGAAAAGGCAGTTAAGTAAATCCTTTGCAATGAAGGATTTGGGTTCGGTTAAACAGATACTGGGGATGAAAATCTCATGAAACAGGTAAAATGAAAAGTTTTGATTGTCTCAAGAAAAGTATATTGAGAAGTACTTAATAAATTTAACATGAGCACGGCTAAGAAAATCTCTACTCCACTTGCGGATCACTTTAAACTAAGCATCAACTAGTGCCCTGCAAGTAAGAAAAATAAAGAAGACATGAAGAAGGTTTCTCATATTTCGGTTGTTGGGAGTTTGATGTATGCTATGGTTTACACTAGATAAAATCTCATGCAATTGGGGTAGTTAGTCGATATCTTTTCAATTCTGGTAAGGAACATTGGAATGCTGTCAAGTGAATTCTCAGGTATCTCAAGAGAACTTTCAAATTGTGTTTGCATTTCAACAATAATAAAATTATGTTAGATGGGTATACCGATACAGATATGGTCAGTGATCTTGATAATAGGAAGTGCATATCTGGGTACTTGATGATTTTTACAGGAGAAGCAGTGTCATGGTAAAATAAGTTATAGAAATATATTGCTCTTTCAAATACGGAGGTAGAGTATATCGCAACCACTAAAATATGCAACAAGACTCTTTGGTTGTAGAAATTTCTTCAAGAGTTGGGTATGAAATAAAAGAAGCATAATCTTTACTATGACAGTTAGAATGCCATTCATTTGTGTAAAAATTTTATATTTCACTTCGGTCCAAACACATTGATGTGAGATACCATTGGATTCAAGTGGTACTGAATTTCAAGTTGCAGACACTTGATAAGGTGCATACAAATAATAATGATGCTGACATGTTGACTAAGATATTGTCTAGGAAAAAACTCTTGTTTTGTCGACAGGAAGCAAGTTTTGTAGAACCCCCCAAATAAGTTGGAGGGGGAGATTGTTGGATTTAGAGTAGCTCATTTGTAGGGCAAACCACAAAATAAATACCATTAGATTGAAGTCAAATTTGACTTGGAAAGCTTGGCCATTCTTTCTTGGAAACAAAGGACAAAAACTTCAGCCGAGAGATAGAAATCAACTGAGAAAGAAATATAGCAACTGTCACTTTTTTCTTAAAATAAAAATGAAGAGAGAGAAAAGAGTAAATAAGCTAGAGAGAAAGAAACTTCAAAATCTTAATTAGAGGGTGATTTGAAACACGATTGAGACGAAATTTTACCCACACGATCCTCTTGTCAAATTCTACTCATCTACTAGTTTAGATTTTAGATTTTTTTTTTTCGTTTAGTAACACCCTTCCAAATCTACTTTTTTTACTGTTGTAGTTTTTAGAGGTAATTTTGTAGCGATTTACCTTGATTGATATTGGTGATATTATTGTCATCTGGATGTTTCAGATCGACCTGTGTATTCTCATTATTGTGATAATAGAGATTTTTGACTGGATTAGATCCCGTAATTTTTCGTAATTTGGATTTTTCATGTAAAAATCTTGGCATTCTGTAGATTTTATTTTTCCTGCATTTTATTATGATTGTTGGCATCAATGTTTGGTGATTTGGTTTATTCCTATTGTAATTTGTATTTTGGAAAAAGAATAATTTATCTTGGGTTAATTCTGATATTGTGTACCTGCACCGTTACCCCCTTTTCCAACACAAGTAGCATTGGTTCAATGGCTGCGCCACTTTCTGCTAAAAAATTATTATTGTGTGTGTCAATCAGATAAACGGTGCAAGAAAATGTAACAGAAAAAGTTATTATAGAGGATACTTTGACATTGATTTGATACTTTTTTACTGTTACGACATCTCAAGTTGCATAATTATCTAAAAGAAAGTGAAAGAAACATGGGTTTTGTATGATAATCGAAATAAGAAATAGATTTGAAATCATAAGATCCAACTATTGTATGAATTAACACGTTATAGGAGAAACTGTCAAAAGCGTGAGCGAAGATAGAGGCATAGAGCTAGTATTTCTGCAATTATGTGTCGAGCTGGGCAATCGTTCTAGAATGTGATAGAGATGGACAAAATACTCAATTTGTTCACGAGTAGAACACCATTATATAAATTTAATCGGGTAATGTAGAACGCTATTATATTCAATTTGGATACAAGGGTTTCTAAATTTAACTTAGGTAAGATATGTTATGAAAAGGTATTTTGTAAAGAAATGTATTTTATTTAGAGGTGGACTTTCAATACAAAGAAGGAGTACAAGGACTTGGAGGAAAAGACATGCTATTGCTAGTTTTTCTTACTTAAGTGCTGATGGATTGAAGTTCTACTTACATACCAATCCACCACCTCTAATTTCTTCTTGTCACCACAAGTTTTACTTTGATGTTAGCACATAAAAACTGCAGCAACGGATATTTGGTACATATAAAAATATGTGGGAGAAAAGAAGTTTTTATCAATCACACAAACATCAATTGTCTAATGTCTTTACAAAATTTTACAGATATTAAGACTCTCGCTAGTTTTTCATAATTTTCCTCTCACTCTTCTCTACTGAAAATAATAGTAAAACATCCTATATATAGCACATGAGACTTGATAATTTGGAGACTACTTAGACAAGAAACTATCAAATAAATCCTCTATAACTTAAACATGTAAACTACTAAAACTGAACTATACTTGAATTTCTAATTTAAAAATAGGAAACAACAACTATTAGAAATTTTGGTTTAATCATGCCAATATTTCAACATTTTAGACCACAAGTTTTACTCCATAATTCACCCAAATATACGTATTATCATCACATGTGATTCAGCTTATGTAGTATGTGTCGTTAGAAAATCAAAATTAACATGAATTTCTTACTTGTAGCGTAATCTAATTAAAGTATTATATCATAGAAAATACCGTGCTTTATTGTCTATTTTACACGTTATACTCTAAACATCTCGACATGACTTGAGGGAGGGCTAAAAGGTTGTGGCTAACAAATTGCTGATACAAGTGTACGTACTAATCGGTTTTGCTGTAGTAAAATAAGGCTGAACCTCAAAAAACCGAAACGAAAAATGATAAAAGGTGCAAATCCAAGACTAACATAGAAATGTGTACAATATGAAAACCATTATCCTGTTTACGCAGAGAAAGAGCTATGTAGATAAAAATTTACAAATACAAAAATAAAAGAGTGGATGTATCCAAACCTCAAATTGGCATGGTCTAAACCAAGAAGAGAAAAATGAATAGGCAAGACGCAGAATCAAATGAATTGAAAAAACTCAAAACTATAAATTGACTAAATCAATTGGTAGAGATTTAGAAAAGGTATAATCCTGGCCAAACTTCAAGGAATGAGTTTGATTCTCTCATAATCCAGCCCTCCGTTTAATTTAATTAAAGAAAATCAGAAGCATGGGGATTTCAAATGCCAAAATTGCCTAATGATAAAGAGCATTATTTTTTTCTTCTTTTGGAGACTTAAAAAAACTAACTTTGATTTTCTTGGATTGGAGCTCTGGTCTTGGTAGTAACTCCAGCAATGGCCTCTTTTTTCCCACAATAAATACGCAAGCACGTGACTCACAAGCAGGGACGGAGCCAGAAATTTATTTTTGGGGGGGCTGAAGTGTATTAAAATTTTTTTTTGTGACGAAATAAATATATTTAATAAGTAAAATTTAGAATCAATAATTATAAAAATAATAAAAACATATAATTATACATACCCAAAAATTTGTTATTGATTAACACTTGAAGTATTGGTAGTTGTGCACTCGAATAACGAAGATGAGGCAATTGCATTCTGCGAGTCTTCATCCGTTGAAAACGCTGCAATATTTGCTCATTTTCAATTGTTGCAAAAATATCCTTATCGATGTATACAACCAGACAGTCATTCATCCACTCGTCTCCCATTTTGTTGCGCAAATCAGTCTTGACAATATTCATTGCAGAAAATACTCTTTCAACAGAAGCAGTTGGAAAAATTCTGTCGTAGGGATGGCAATAGGGCAGGAGATCCCTCTCCCGTCCCGTGCTTTTAAAATTCTTTTTATTTATAATAGCATCGAATTGGGAAAATTCTGCCATTTGATGGCAATGGGGTGTGGGATCCCTCTTCGATCCGATGTTCTAAAATCTCCCTGGCCCAGTTCCCCGCTTTTTCTATCCATATACCCTGCCTATACACCTACGGGTGCCCTCACTATTGTGTAATTATACTTTTTATGTATATAAAACATTAATAACAACATTATAAATTATTTTTTAAAATTCTTAACTGAATATTCAATGTAAAATCAAGGTTAAAAATCACTTTGATCTTTTTTTAATTCATTTCTCTACTTTTAATAGGAAATCTAAACTTACAATCATTATGTTTAAACAATGTAAAAAAATTGAAGTAAACTAAAAAATAATTAAATAATAATGTGTTTATGTATGAATGTATATATATGTATAAAACAATATATAGATCATTGTATTTTTGTTCAATTTTTATATTGATAACCTGCTCCGTTGAAATGAGGGGAGAAAAATCTATCCGGCCCTGCATTCCTAATCTACCGCTAGTTATGCACTTGACATCAAAAGTAGAAAGAAACTAACGACCAATAGAGCAAAGGAATTGATTCATACAGAGACATGTCCAAGTCATTATGTTTGTCCGGCATTATCATTATCTCCTTTCACCGTGGGGGGGCTGGGCTGGCCGCCAGAATCCCCTATATATAGGGGGTTTTCCGGCGGCTTGGGGGGGCTTAAGCCCCCACCAGCCCCCCCTTAAATCCGTGGCTGCTCACAAGTTTCAATCTTTTATTTATTATATTATCACCATTTTGTTTTGTTCCAGCTTACTCGGAAAATTCTTGAGTGGATGAAAAAATGAAGAACTCCAAGCAATTTTTTTAATCCTTGGAAGAAGAAAGAAGAATTCCTAGCATGTTTTTTAGGAAAGAATTCCTAGCATTGACTGAAAAATATCATAACTTATCACGGGAAACTGACTACTAAATCCACCGTGCATGGGCACAAATTAGGGATATTAGATGAGATCTATAAGTTAGGGTTGGCAAGACTAAACTCAGCTCACCACCAAAAAAAAAAAGGTAGAATATTCATGCTTTCAGGCCTTATGTCTCACCTCAACCTCACTCTATGAGATTCATACTTAACTCACAAATATATTGGGATTTTGGACCCAATCCAGGTTTGACTGAAACTCACAAATATATTGGGATTTTGGACCTAATCCAGGTTTGACTGAAACTCACAATTAATAAATAATACAATTATGCTTTTTGATATCATATATTATAAAATAATATATAAGTTATAATTTGTATAAACATTGTGATATGTAATTATTGAACTATACACATTAATGCACAATATACACAATCGAGATATTAAAAAAAAAACAAAGTATTTGAGCCACTGATTTGGGCTACTGGCAACTGTTATAATTTAATACAAATCACATCCCTTGAACAAATATATAATATTTATGGACTAATCTTATTTACATTAACGATATATACATTATCAGCTTTAGATACATGATGCATAGTTTTAATTTAAATTTGAATTCCAAATTTTTAACATGCTTTTTTACCTCTTTTTTTTTTTAAGAAAGGGGTTTTGAACCCAAGATTTTCTACTTAGAATCCCTCCTTTTTACCACCCAATCCAGCCCTCTTCCCCCCAAATTTTTAACATGTTGAATATATTTAGATCCGCTAATTTATATTTTGTCATCACATAAAAGAAATGCCGAATATTTAACAACTCCCTACAATGATAATAATTATAAGATATCGTCTAAACCTAACATTTTCAAATTTTGCATTGCTGGCCAAGTGAGGGCCATGTGTCGTTTGGGCTACATAAATCTAGTAATATACGTTTGAGTAATGGATTCGTTATATGTGTTAATTCGTCCAATTAAATAAGATGTTTAGAATCGATTAGTCTATCATGTTGAGGATTGCATTTAAGATTTGTTTAATTATTTGTACTTAGCACAGCAGCCGCTGAACCTAATCAATGGAAATTGACCTTTATATTTTATAAAGTATACAATTCTGTGCTTTCAAAGATTAATTTTATGTTTTTGTTTTTTGAGCAAAACTAAAAACTTTTCCATTGATCAATAAATGAAGAATTGCTTGTACTCATGTTTCTTTTCCCCTTTGAGAGATCATGCCAAATCAAATTGTGCATTTTCAAGCATAAAATTCATAAATTGTGCATTTCAAGCATAAAATTCATCACATCAATCGACTCTTTCTTTTTTTTTTTTCTTTTTTTGGAGATGTACGAAGAGAATAAAAAATACTACGGATTTAGCAAGTTAAAAAGTTTTACCAATTATGTCTTTTCCAACAATTCATGCTACAATGCACTACACATACATGGAAGTAATTTTGCAACAATAATTGAACTTAGGTTTTGATGCCAAGGAATGCTACTTTTAAATGTTTGTGTGATAAGATAAATATTAGTAAGAATTCGCATCTTCTTTATACAAATTGACGGAAAAAAAAACTCCGAAAATTGAAAGCTGCAATTGATGGCGTTGAAAAAGGCATTCATTAATAACACCAATAGACTCTGAAAGTTGCTTGCAGTTATGAGATAAGATACCATATCCTCCACCCCTGTTATTTAAAATGATTTTCTGAATTAAAACAAAAGAACCCAAAAAAAAGGAGTTGCTCTGAGCACTGAACCGGACATGTCTTGAGTATTAGTAGTAAAAGTTCTGGTAAAAACAAATATCATAAGTGGCACATTTAGAATTTGGTAATTCTTTGGATTTGTGTAGGTATTCAATAGTTCAAGTTTTTGTCCAACCAAAAGGAGCACCTTCAAAACCATTAGAGGGTTCGTTTAATCTCGAGTTATCTCAATGACAGTGGATAATCGACCTCAATAAAAAGGGTTAAGAACGAATAATTGAGTTCTTGATACCAAAAGGGTCAAGACTTTTTCTCCACCATAAAGTAAAATTGTCATGATAGAACTGAATCATTTGTTAGAGTAAAAATTATTATAATATAAGGAGCGGATGTGGCCAAATAAAAATTAGGAAAAAGGCATCTATCATTATTAATGTTAAGTTTGAAAGGTTTACTTGATGGTTGCCTTATATATATATATATATATATATATATATATATATATATATTATATTTGCCGGCTAACTTTGTGACTTTGTAACCTGTGTTTGTAACCACATAAGTGATTACGTAGTTGTGGCTTGCATGCGCACAAAAATGTGGATTATTAAGCCACGACCTCCACAATCTCATTCGAATGTTTTCTTCTGTCCCGAAAATGATTCAGGGTGCTACCATGGCATAGTGAACTGGATTGGATCTACACTCATTGGCGAACTAATTCATTCCGTGATCAGGTGAAGAGGCTGGTTTTTAGGGTTGAAATTTATCATCCATGGAGGGCTAGGAACGTAACCAAGCTGCATTTCACCAAACCTCTATGACTACTGTAGCTACTGTGCGTTCAACTCTCTCTGCAGTCCGAGATGTAGTAGCAGGTTGGAGTAAAGTTCCACTGTCCAAAGATAACTGGGAGCTAGCTATGGAACTTGGGCTGCCACATAGTTGTTTTAGCTGATGGATGTAGTTTGGCTGATGAGTTTTTGTATTTAGTTTAGTGAGATGTTGATGTAATTGGAATGTACGTACCATTCCTGTGTAACTGTGTATACTCTTTCATGCTTGATTAATTGAAAGTTAAAAGTTGCTCAAAAAAAAAAAGGAAAAAATGATTCACGGAGTTGATTTTTTTTTTTACTCGGTAGTAGATACCTGTGAAATTAATCCTAAAAAATGAAAATACATGTCCAGAACTAGTAAATTCAGTATCAATCCTACTTATTACGTGAGAAATAAAAAAAACTTATATAAATAGTACATGACAACTTAAATAATAGAACACTTAATATAAATATAAAAGTTGATATTGAATTGCTACTAAAAAGTGGCACTGAAAATTTCACGTGCCAATACAAAAGTATACGGCAAATGGATCCGATCATATTTTGCTTAAGCAGCGTTTGCCCGCAATAGCGAAAACTTTTTACTAAGTTGATTTCTGAAACACGAAGTTAGAGTGCTAAAGAAAAAAAAGAAAAAAACTCAGAGCAAGAATATACATCTATACTATTCTGTTGGTACTCTCAAGCTTTAGATTCCACCATTCACATCAAGTACATTCTTGTAGTTTCAATTTATCGCTATAGCATTTGGGATTAGTGGAAGAATGGTTTTGTTTTTTAAAATTTTGGAAATGTCAAAACTGTTCAGAAAATTTGAAAAGTCAAAAAATGAAATCCAAGATATCTCGAATATCATATCTCAAAAAAAACTTTTTTTTTCAACTTTTGAATTAAAATAAATCATAATTTATAATTATAATCCATAAGGGACCCTTAAAACTGTTTGACGAAGTCCATTTCCAACAATTTTCCAATTCTTGAAGTATACTTCTTCCGCAATTACACCTTTAAAAAATCATCAAACAGAAACGACAAGTTTTCGATCAAGAATTCAAGTTACATAAAAAACAAACCCTGCGAGAGACTGACAGTACAACGAATCATGTTGAATTCTCAAATTGGGCGGCTTATTGGATGCTTTTTGGCTCCTAGAAATCACTCCTTAATGATGAAAATTACTGAATAACCAAGTCCGACATTAATGAGGCCAATTATTAACATTATCGTGGTTGGATTCCAACGTGTCTAATGTCTTGGATTGTTGCAGTTGACTGATCAAATTCTCAAAATTCACGGAAGAAGAACCACTAGAACAACAAGCAGCATCTTCTGCCAATTTTTTCCACTCCATGGCTTTTTTCTTCATCTCCTTACCTTTCTTTCCAGACATTAACTCTATAACAAGACTTTCAACTTCATCCCTCTTAACATTATTGTCTATCTCCATTCCAATGCCCCACTTGGTGCAGCAAAACCAGCAATTGGTTTGTTGATCAGAGAAAAATGGCCAACATATCATAGGCACCCCACTGCTAATACTTTCAATTGTGGAATTCCATCCACTATGAGTTAAGAATCCTCCCACAGACGAGTGGCTAAGAACTTTCCCTTGATTGCACCAACTTGCAAACAAGCCTCTATGTTTGGTTTCTTCCACAAATTCGTCAGGAAGAATAGCTAGATCGCCCTTGACCAGATCAGGCCTTATGATCCATAAAAAAGTTTGTTTGCTGTTAGCGAGTCCCCATGCAAATTCAACTAGTTGCTCAGGTGTCATTACAGTAATGCTTCCAAAGTTCACATAAACCACGGAGTTTGGTTCTTTTGAATCAAGCCATTCAAGACATTCTGGTTCTTCCTTCCAAAGATTTGATCCCAGCACCTCTAGACTCTTATCATCAATCTGATTCTCGAGGACATGTAGTGGCCCAATGGGATAGATTGGGGGAAGATAAGCTGGAAAAGAACTTATTACATAATGGTCCAATTCTTGAAAAGTATTTAAAATAATAGCGGAAGCCCTTTGAGCACTCTCCGTTTCTTGTAGGATGAATTTTAGCATAAAGTCATCTGGATTTGTGGTTCTTAGGAAACTTGGAAGATCTCTCAAACGAATACCTTCCATTCCGGGAATGGTCCATTCAAGAACTGTATCAAGATACCCATTTGTCAAGTAACTAGCATCTGCAAAACGTAACATAGTGATTAGTTTGATCAAAATTGCAGAAGCTAAAAAAAGAAAAAGAAAAAGAATTTTATCCTTCTCTTGAAACTATTAAAAATTCTATATACACAATACGCTCTTCTTAGGATGTGAAAGTAAATGATATAAAATCAAGAAGTTCTGCATCCGCCTCAGGCAATAAAACAGTCCAACACACTTTAGAAAGCAGTAAAAATTTTAATTAAGGAAAGTTCCCAAAATATACAAGAAAAAAAACAACAACGGAAGAGTATGAAACATTTTGAACTTGAATTTTGGATTTATCATTACCTTTGAGTGTCGTGATACCCTTGTCAATAAGTTGTGAAAAATGGAAGTATGCCAAGTAGGAACATGCACTGGCGGTCCAAAGATAAATTTCGGGAATGCCTAGCTCTTCAGCAGCTGCAAGTGTGAAGCTCATACCTGCATCCGAAATTATGCAAGAAACGGGAGGTACGTTGGAGGAAGAGGTATCATTGAGTCTGGCAAGAAGTTCTCTTAATGGACCTAAGCCATGCTTAGTGGTGGACTCACAAAGGGAGGCAGTATCTTGGGTGGCATCCACATCAGAAGGAGGAAGCCCATCAGGAATGGTTTCGAATTGGAAATCAGGTAAACCATTGAGGGAATCAGGACCTCTAGATTTTAGCAGGCGTTTGTGGTTGAATTCGCTGTTAACAAAGGTGATATGAAAACCTTTGTGGTGAAGAAGCTTGGCAAGTTTAAGCATGGGGTTTATGTGACCTTGAGCAGGGAATGGGATGCAGACCGCATGAGGCTTCTTCTCTAACAAAGAAATGGAATCCATTCTTTAAAGTTTGAAATTTTGAGGAGGATTCAAAACAATGAAATGGATATAAATTGCTGTAATAAGCAAGTAATGAGAGAACCTGAAGAAGAAATATATAGGTCGATCGACTTACGAGGTTTGCAATTTGCATGCAACCATGAGTACGTTGATTATTCTTTAATCTTACAGGGTTCTGAAAATCTGACCCGATTATTTCGTGGAAGCAACCTCCAGTTGCTAAAGGTGGAACAAAAAATGTCAATTTAGCACTGTAAAGTTGAAGTTACTGAGCTCATTGCTTTAGTAAGCACTCCTTGATCTTTCCTTGGTACAGGGTTCGTCTCAAGTCCTATAAGGCAAGATTCAAGTTGTTGGGTTTGGGCCAGCCAATTTGTGGGCCAAATCACAAAATAAATCCCATTAGGTTGAAGTCAAATTTGACTTGGAAAGCTTGGCCTTCCTTTCTTGTGAACAAAGGACCTTAGAGGGGGAGGCGGAGCCTAAGGAACCTGTGGTAGGGGGTTAGTGGGTATATAGACCCAACTAGATCAAGAGAGTGCTATGGCATAACCTTTAGATTTTTTTCGCTGAACCTCACCTACAGTCCAAGGAGGGATTTAAGCCCCTCCCTGGTGGCCACTTAGCCATTGGCCCAGTGGTTGAGAGAGAGAAGAAATATAGGCGCCGTCACTTTTCTTTCTTGAAAAAAAAAACGAAGAGAGAGACAAAAGTAAAGAAGCTAGACAGAGAGAAATTTCAAGATCTTGATTGGAGGGTGATTCGAAATTCGATTGAGACGAAATTTTATCCATGCTATACTCTCGTTAAGCTCTACTCATCTACTGATTCAAATTTTGGATTTCCTCTTCGTTTGATAACTTTTTTTCAAATCCATTTCTTTGACAGGTGTAGTTTTCGGAGGTAATTTTGTAGCGATTTGAGTTAGTTGATATTGGTGATATTATTGTATTTGGATGTTTCAGATAGACCTGTGTATTTCTATTATTGTGATAATGGAGATTTTTGACTGGATTAGATCCCGTAATTTTTCCCAATTTGAGTTTTCCACGTAAAAATCTTGGTGTCCTGTGCCTTTTATTTTTCTTGCATTTTATTAATACTATTAGTATCATTGCTTGGTGACTTAGTTTATTCCTATTTTAATTGGAACATTGGTACTTGGAAAAAGAGTAATTTATTCTGAACCAACCCCAATATTGTGTGTCTGCACCAGTACACTTTTTCCAACACAAGTAGGATTGGTTCAATGGCTGCGCCACTTTCTGCTAAAAAAAATTGTTATTGTATGTGTCAATCAGATAAACGGTGCAAGAAAAGTGTAATAGAAAAAGTTATAATAGAGGATACTTTGACATTGATTTGATACATTTTTTAGAGATCTCAAGTTACAGAATTATCTAAAAGAAAGTGAAAAGAAACATGGGGTTTGGTATGATAATCGAAATAAGAAATAGATTTGAAATCATAAGATCCAACTATTGTATGAATTAACACGTTATAGGAGAAACTGTCAAAAGCGTAGGCGGAAGATAGAGCCATAGAGCTAGTGTTTCTGCAATTATGCGTCGAGCTGGGCAATCGTTCTAGAATGTGGTAGAGATGGACAAAAATATTCAATTTGTTCACGAGTAGAACACCATTATATAAATTTAATCGGGTAATGTAGAACGCTATTATATTCAATTTGGATACAAGGGTTTCTAAATTTGACTTAAGTAAGATATGTTATGAAAAGGTATTTTGTAAAGAAATGTATTTTATTTAGAGGTGGACCTTCAATACAAAGAGGGAGTACAAGGACTTGGAGGAAAAGACATGCCATTGCTAGTTTTTCTTAGTCAACTGATTGAAGTTCTACTTACAGACCAATCCACCACCTCTAATTTCTTCTTGTCACCACAAGTTTTACTTTGATGTTAGCACATAAAAACTGCAGCAGCGGATATTTGGTACATATAAAAATACGTGGGAGAAAAGAAGTTTTTATCAATCACACAAACATCAATTGTCTAATGTCTTTACAAAATTTTACAGATATTAAGACTCTCGCTAGTTTTTCATAATTTTCCTCCCACTCCTCTACTGAAAATAATATTAAAACATCCTATATATAGCACATGAGACTTGATAATTTGGAGACTACTTAGACAAGAAACTATCAAATAAATCCTCCATAACTTAAACATGTAAACTACTAAAACTAGACTATACTTGAATTTCTAATTTAAAAATAGGAAACAACAAATTGCTGATACGGGTGTACATACTAATCGGTTATGCTGTAGTAAAATAAGTCTGAACCTCAAAAAACCGAAACAAAAAATGATAAAAAGGTGCAAATCCAAGACTAACATTAAACTCAGCTCACCACCCCCCAAAAAAAAGAGAGTAGAATATTCGTGCTTTCAGGCCTTAGGTCTCACCTCGACCTCACTCTTTGAGATTCGTACTTAACTCACAAATATATTGGAATTTTGGACCTAATCCTAGTTTGACTGAAACTCACAATTAATAAATAATACAATTATGCTTCTTGATATCATATATTATAAAATAATGTATAAGTTATAATTTGTGTAAACATTGTAATATGTAATTATTGAACTATATACATTAATACACAATATACGCAAATGAGATATTAAAAAAAAAGTATTTGAGCCATTGATTTGGGGCTACGGACAATTGTTATAATTTAATACAAACCATATCCCTGGAACAAATAAATAATATTTATGGATTAATCTTATTTACATTAATGATGTATATATTAGCAGCTTTAGATACATGATGCATAATTTCAATTTAAATTTGAATTCTAAATTTTTAACATGTTTTTTTTAATCTTTTTTTTTAAGTAGGAGATTTTAATCTAGGATTTTCTACTTAGAATCCTTCCTCTTTACCACCCAATTCAACAGCAACGGATCCGTTGCGCAATCCATCCCCCTTTCCCCAAATTTATAACCTGTTGCATATATTTAGATCCGCTAATGTATATTCTATCATCACATAAAAGAAATGTCAAATATTTAACAACTCCCTACAATGATAATAATTATAAGATATTGTCTAAACCACACATTTTCAAATTTTGCATTGCTGTCTAAGTGAGGGCCATATGTCGTTTGGGCTACAACCATTTGTGCCCGTCCTATTCATGCTAAGCACAACCACCCAATAAAACTTGTTTTGAGAGGTGTGGTGCCAATTTGCCATCCAATAAGAGAAGAATGAGGCATGGTGGAGATACAAGTACTTAATTATGGGCCTGTATTGGACACTGGTTAAGGTATTCATATTTTGAAAAATTAATATTAATTCAAAAAATATATGTAAATGCAAGATAGGTAATAAATGTTAGTGTATGAATTCATTAGGTGTGATCTATGTATTCTAATAAGTGCCTATTGGGTATCTATTAGAAAAACCCATTAACTATTGGTTACAAAAGTTTATTGCGTGTTAACTCCAGGAATTAATGAGTTTAATTTTGCTTATCTCCTCTTAATTTAATTTTTAAAAAATCAGACATATGTAGCTTTCAGAGGCCAGAAATGCCTTGTAGTAAAGAATTTCCAGTATTTTATTTTTGTTTATTTATTTTAGGGACAAAGTGTCATTTTAGCATTAATTCTGGAATTTGAGGTAACCCTCTGGCGGTGGTAACCACTCGAGCAATGAGCTCTCTTTTTCCCACAATAACTACGGAAGCATTTGGCTCAAGAAATTCAGCTTCTGCTATATATTTCTTACAAACTTTTGCTATCGCCTTCACGAAAGATTTCTCCAGTAGACGAAGAAATGAAGAACTTCCAGCATTTTTTTAACTTTATTTTTGGACAGATAATTGAGGAGAAATCACAGCATCGACGTTTGAAAGATGTAAAATTTGCTTTAAAAATTTGGCAGAACCTACCATGTACGGAAGATCATTCTTGAGGATTACTTTTTTTTTTTTTACTCTCCAGTATCACCCAATCCAACTCTCCCACTCGATGAAACATTAACTTACAAGTTGTGGAATAGATCGGCCCTTTCTATATATTGGCACTGCCTCTTCATTGGTTGTTTTAACTTTACCATAAACCCAATTCCCAACTAGTGGCTGCTGTGCAATAACGTACAATTTGTCCACTCAAATCCCCCGGCAAGAAGAATGGGTTCCATTGCTCGACCGGAGAAGAAGCCTCATGCCGTCTGCATACCATTTCCAGCTCAAGGCCACATAAAACCCATGCTAAAGCTAGCCAAGCTCCTCCACCAAAAGGGTTTTCATATCACCTTTGTCAACACAGAATTCAACCACAGGCGCTTGCTTAAATCTAGAGGTCCTGATGCCCTCAATGGGTTGCCTGATTTCCAATTTAAAGCCATTCCTGACGGACTTCCCCCTTCTGATGTCGATGCTACCCAAGATATTCTAAGCCTTTGTGAATCTATTGATAGAAATTGCTTAGGTCCCTTCAGGGAGCTACTTGCTGAACTCAACGATACCTCTTCCTCAGAAGTGGCCCCGGTTTCTTGCATAGTTTCCGATGGAGCAACGACCTTCACTCTAGTAGCTGCTCAAGAACTTGGCATCCCTGAAGTTCTTCTTTGGACCTCCAGCGCACCTTCCTACTTGGCGTTTTTCCAGTTTGACAAGTTTATCGAAAAGGGTATCATACCACTCAAAGGTACGACTATTTTTTGATGAAAAATGTTAGTTCAAAATTTTTCGTGGTCATTTCTCTTCTTCTTTCATATATTTTTGGAAACTTTTTCTTAAAAAAGAAAATAGCTTGAACATTTAATGCCTCTTCCTAAATGGATGCCCTTGTATGATTCTGATGATACTTGGTGTCATGCATCTTTTGCATTGCAGATGCTAGTTATTTGACAAATGGATATCTAGATACTGTTCTAGATTGGATTCCAGGATTAGAGGGTATACGCTTGAAGGATCTTCCAAGCTTATTACGAACCACAAATCCCGATGATTTCATGGTGAAATTCGCCATGCAAGAAACTAAGAGAGCTAGAAAGGCTTCTGCCATCATTATAAACACCTTTCAACAACTGGAACATGATGTATTAGATGCACTTTCATCTCATCTTCCTCCAATTTACACCATTGGACCACTACACTTGCTAGAGAATCATATGCATGATAAGTCTTTAACAGATCTTCAATCAAATCTCTGGAAGGAAGAGCCAGAATGTCTTGAATGGCTTGACTTGAAAGATCCAAACTCTGTGGTTTATGTCAACTTTGGAAGCATTGCTGTTATGACACCCGAGCAATTAGTCGAATTTGCTTGGGGACTTGCTAATAGCAAACAAAACTTTTTGTGGATTTTAAGGCCAGATCTTGTCTCAGGCAATTCAGCTATTCTGCCAAGTGAGTTTCTTGAAGAAACCAAAGAAAGAAGCATGTTTGCAGGCTGGTGCCCTCAAGAGAAAGTTCTCAGCCATCCTGCTGTTGGAGGATTCTTAACTCATAGTGGGTGGAATTCCACAATCGAAAGTATTAGTTATGGGGTGCCTATGATCTGCTGGCCATTTTTTGCTGACCAACAAACTAATTGCTGGTTTTGCTGCACTAAATGGGGTATTGGAATGGAGATAGACAATAATGTCAAGAGGAATGAGGTTGAAGGCCTTGTTAGCGAGTTAATGGCTGGAGAGAAAGGTAAGGAAATGAAGAAAAAGGCCATGGACTGGAAAAAATTGGCAGAAACGGCCGTGACAGATTCTAACTTGAATCTTGAGAATTTGATTCATCAAGTGCTTCTCAATCCAAGTATTTGATACACTCAAGAAAACCGTGAATTTATAGAGTTGTTGTTGGGCCTCATTGAATTTGAGATTTGTTTAGAGATTTTCTTTTTAATTACTCATACATGCATGGTTCGTTTTCAAAAATGCTTCTTGAGTTCTTTATTTCTTGTTTAATTTTTCCCATTGCTGATCCGTTGTTTGCTGCAATATTTCTATCATATTCGTAACTGGTTGATGAATGTACTTCGGCATTTATATTTCCTAAACGTAGTTTGGACAAATTTACATACATGACTTGAGCTTCACTTGCTACAAAGGTCGATTTTCTGAGAGAAAATGGCCCCATCTCATTGACCAGAGTTCGAAGGTGCAAAGGCAATTTGATGTGTGTTCATAGTATTTAAGAATTTACTTTGACCACTAAATGTATTTAAGAATTTACTTTTGGGCTCCTATTAACCAGTGGTTAACCAGATTTGGTATTATTAGAAACATGCGTGTGGTTTTACTTGAATAAATGTGGAACATACGCCCATGTGCAGATGAGCTTCTATTTATTATGTGCGTTCTACAAAACCCTTTACCTTGAGTACGTTAAGGCGCGTTAAGAACGTTGTCAGAAACTTCACGCCTTTGCCTTGAGTGCAAAAATCCTCCGAACAGGAAGTACCTGCTCAAGAGAATGTAAAATTTGTACATACCCACTCAGGAGAATGGGGGCTGAATGGGCAACTGTTATAATTTAATACAAATTATATCTTTGGAACAAAAATATAATATTTATGGATTAATCTTATTTAAATTGATAATGTATACATTAGCTGCTTTAAATGCATGATACATAATCTCAATTTATTTGAATACCAAATTTTTAATATGTTGCACGTATTTAGACCCGCTAATATATATATTTTTCAACGTAGAAGAGACTTGCGAATATTTAACAACTCCTTACAATGATGATAATA
The DNA here is from genome assembly GCF_003713205.1 of Coffea eugenioides. Lineage (NCBI taxonomy): Eukaryota > Viridiplantae > Streptophyta > Magnoliopsida > Gentianales > Rubiaceae > Coffea > Coffea eugenioides. Next base: position 8,613,722 of record NC_040042.1, on the reverse strand, counting down.
ATTACCCCCTGTCCCATTTGGATAATCTTAGTTTTTCTTTCACACAATTTAAGAAAAAATAGTTAATTTTGTTAAAACAAATTTAGATTACTATCTTTCTAAAATACCCTTATATTAAATAGAGTACAACTTTACATTAATTATTCATAGAAACTTGAATTGATGGTTTATGGGAACTTGAATTGATGGTTAAGAAAGAATCAATTCTCATTTTATATTATTTCACATTAAATCTAAATGTATTAAATGAGGTATATTAACAAGCTAAATTAAAATAAGATAGTTTATACTAATAACAATCTATATTAAATAAGGGTATTTTAAAAAAATTAAAAAATAACTATATTCTTCAATTAAAAAGTAGATTATAATTTGAGGTAAATTAAAAAAAAAAACAGGACTTTCATATAGTGGGACGGAGGAAGTGTAAGATAAAGTCCAAGTGAGGGCCAGCTACAACCGTCTTATGTCCAACCGCTAATATATTTATGTCATTTGAGATTTACCAAATATCTAACAACTCCCTACAATTATTATTTTCAAAATTTGCATTGCTGGCCAAGTGAGGGCCATATGTCGTTTGGGCTACAACCGTCTATGTCCATCCTATTCATAAAGATAAAGAAAGCACAGCCAGCCAAAAAAAAAGAAAAGGACTTGTTTCGAGAGGTATGGTGCCAATTTGCCATCCAAGAAGAGAAGAATGGGGAGGCAAGGTGGAGAAACAAATAATTAATCTTTGAGCATACGAGCTACGGTCTTCCATGGACTAGTTGATGGCGCCAAATAATCAAGCAGTGATCTCAATTCTTCATCCACTTCTCCATCAAGAGCACTCAACGGTTCAAGATATTTGACCATAGCTACTCTTAACTTATTTCTGCCATGAGACTCAAAAACTTCCGGTATAACAAAATCAATCTCATTAACAGAAATCATAGAGTAAGAGTTAAGAAAATGCGGTTAGGGAATGGAGGTGGTGTCACCACATTTGATGATTTTCATTGGATTCTTTCACTTGAATGGGTTGCGGTTGGGGTTCCATTTCTTCCTTTTCGGCTTCTCTTTCAACTGCATCTGTAGATTTTCTCATTTTGACATTCTTGCATCTCCTCATCACTAGTCAAGCAAATTGCACTCTCGTTTTCTTCTAGATCAACAATGGTTTTCGAGGGCAATTCTTCCATTTGAGAAGCCAATCGATTTATTCTGGTTGTCAATAGACATAGTTGATCTGCCAGATTACTCATTGCATCCTTCATCATCTCATTCATCATTTGTGTCTCCTGTTGGAATTGGTATGTATTAGTAGCTATTGATTCAACTATTTTTCAAGAGACATACCTGATATAGATGACGATTCTTGAGACTCATACTGCTGAAAATTCATTGGTCCCGTTGTATAATTATAATAGGAGTTATCCCACCATCCTTGATCATACCCGTTTGGATTAGGGTTATACCACGTTTGAAACCAGGGTGAAAAAATCTTCATAATTATTGAGTGGGACACTCAGATTATCTTGATATTTGGGGCACATACCAGTTGAATGATCCCTGCATAACAAATTTTACAGGTTGCAGCAGCCATTCTTTCTCTAATAGAGTTTATGCCTCTGAATATGCAAACTTAGCAAAAAAAGAAGCCCCATTACCTTCCCTGGAAACAAAATCCAGTCTATCACCAAAATACGGAGTGTTAGAAGCCATAAACTATATTAAAAAAGTAAGAGAAAAATAAATTAAAAAAAATGAACTCAAAAAGAAACAAATTAATCTGGCACCAGTCCCCGCAACGGCGTTCAAAAATTGACAGGTGCCGAACCTGTGCAATAATAATAAATAAAACCTAACTACCACTTAAAGCAGTCAATAATCAATTCGAGTATTGGAGCAGGGACTCTAGGTGTGCAATGGGTTACTTGATTTACCCTATTCTCGAAGAGTTTGCTTAATCCGATATACTTGAATTAATTATTTAACTGAATTCACTAGCTAGTAGACAGTGGTAAGCAGGTCGTCTCCTCAGGAACTAGCCAGAAATTTATTTCTTTTCAAGTGAAGATTAAAGGGGGATTTTTGGGATTAAGTGCCAACTAAACAAATCAAATGCAGAAACAAAAGAATAAATTAAAAGGAATAATTAAGAGAAACTCTAGCCAAGGGTATACGTCAGAAGTGGTTCATGCACTGATCATTGATGCAAAAATAATCCCAACATTTATTAATAGATTAGTTATAGTTGTCATGCACGCGATAAACAACCAACCTTTCCTTAATTTCTCGAAAGTTAAGGTACGACCGTTAACTATTTCCCTAATCCAAAAACAACCCTAAGTACGACCGTAGGATTTAAATTTTAGATTGCATTAAGAATTAGAAAGGCCCAATCCTAACTAACAAACACGCTACGAGGGTTTGTTTAAATTAGATCGTATGTTTCACTGACATAAACCCAATTACGCCAGTTGCTACTGGGATAGAGATAACGAACAATTACGGATTCAATTATCCCTATTTAGCAAAATAGCCGATATGAATAATTAATTATTGCGCACTAATCAATCATACACAAGAGTTATAACAATTAAAAGCAGGAATCATATAAATACCAATAAATGAGGAAGCGATTAAAATAAATTCGATCTCACAGTAATTGTCGAACCAATTCATCAGTTGTCCCCTTGACTAGAAAATAAGAATTCAGTTCTTCATTGTTGAGGAAATTCCCAACATGATACTGTCGAAAGTGGAAAAACTCCCACTTCCGGCTTAACAGCCTCCAATTCAATATATCCCCCGTGACTAGTATCCTAACCTAATAAGAAAGAAAAGAATCCAAAAGGTGGGACCCTCCGAATTCCTTCTTGTTTTGTTATATTGATAATAGGCTTCCTAGCCTGTGTACGTTTCTTCCTAAATAATAGACTAATGCCTTTCTTTTCTCCGTGGTCCCCGCATAATTGAGAGCAAAAGTCCTCCCAAAGCTTCCTGCACCAACCGAGGCTTTCCTTCTTGTTTTGTTTCCTATTACTTGTAGGACTCCAATCTCCTAATCAGCAAAGGAAATGCAATCTCTTTGTAGCACCATGTGGGCCCGGTTGTTTGAAATCTCAATTATCTCCAAAAAGTCCCTCATTTTTATAGTTTTCTACTCCATTCCCTGAAATTAAGTCCAGATACCATATATAACCAAATATAAGTAGATATTAACAATTAAAACAATATTTGGCAGGGACAAAGGGAAAATTAATAATAAAATAACTGACAGTTAAGACCCTATCAATTTTTTTTGATGTGATGTATGTGAGATAAAAAAATAATTGAAAAATATGTTGATGATGCAAGCAAATAAGTGTATGTAAATAAGATATAAATAAAGTGAAATAGAAGTCAATACAAACACATAATTATGTTACACTACAAACACATAATTATGTTACACTGCCCTTTCTCGAATATTTGCACTAGCTCTTCATTGGTTTTTTTTTTACTTTACCATCAACCCAATTCCCAACTAGTGGCTGCTGTGTGATAACGTACAATTTGTCCACTCAAATCCGCTGGCAAGAAGAATGGGTTCCACTGCTTTACTGGAGAAGAAGCCTCACGCCGTCTGCATACCAGCTCCAGCTCAAGGCCACATAAACCCCATGCTAAAGCTAGCCAAGCTCCTCCACCAAAAGGGTTTTCATATCACCTTTGTCAACACAGAATTCAACCACAGGCGCTTGCTTAAATCCAGCGGTCCTGATGCCTTAAAGGGACTGCCTGATTTCCAATTTAAAGCCATCCCTGACGGACTTCCTCCTTCTGAGGTCGATGCTACCCCAGATATTCCAACCCTTTGTGAATCTTTTGATAGAACTTGCTTAGGTCCCTTCAGGGAGCTACTTGCTGAACTCAACGATACCTCTTCCTCAGAAGTGCCCCCTGTTTCTTGCATAGTTTCCGATGGAGCAATGACCTTCACTCTAGCAGCTGCTCAAGAACTTGGCATCCCTGAAGTTCTTCTTTGGACCTCCAGCGCATCTTCCTACTTGCCGTATTTCCAGTTTGACAAGTTTATCGAAAAGGGTATCATGCCACTCAAAGGTACGACTATTTTTTGATGAAAAATGTGTGTTCAAAATTTTTCGTGGTCATTTATTCTCTTCTTCCACATATTTTTGGAAACTTTTTCTTAAAAAAGAAAATAGCTTGAACATTTAATGCCTCTTCCTAAATGGATGCCCTTGTATGATTCTGATGATACTCGGTGTCGTACATCTTATGCCTTGCAGATGCTAGTTATTTGACAAATGGATATCTAGACACTGTTCTAGATTGGATTCCAGGATTAGAGGGTATACGCTTGAAGGATCTTCCAAGCTTCTTTCGAACCACAAATCCCGATGATTTCATGTTGAAATTCGTCATGCAAGAAACTCAGAGATCTAGAAAGGCCTCTGCCATCATTATAAACACCTTTCAACAACTGGAACATGATGTATTAGATGAACTTTCATCTTATCTTCCTCCAATTTACACCATTGGACCACTACACTTGCTAGAGAATCCTGTGTATGGTAAGTCTTTAACAGATTTTCGATCAAATCTCTGGAAGGAACAGCCAGAATGTCTTGAGTGGCTTGACTCGAAAGATCCAAACTCTGTGGTTTATGTCAACTTTGGAAGCATTGCTGTTATGACACCTGAGCAACTAGTCGAATTTGCTTGGGGACTTGCTAATAGCAAACAAAACTTTTTGTGGATTTTAAGGCCAGATCTTGTCTCAGGCAGTTCAGCTATTCTGCCAAGTGAGTTTCTTGAAGAAACCAAAGAAAGAAGCATGTTTGCAGGCTGGTGCCCTCAAGAGAAAGTCCTTACCCATCCTTCTGTTGGCGGATTCTTAACTCATAGTGGGTGGAATTCCACAATCGAAAGTATTAGTTATGGGGTGCCTATGATCTGCTGGCCCTTTTTTGCCGATCAACAAACTAATTGCTGGCTTTGCTGCACTAAATGGGGTATTGGAATGGAGATGGACAATAATGTCAAGAGGGATGAAGTTGAAAGCCTTGTTAGCGAGTTAATGGCGGGAGAGAAGGGTAAGGAAATGAAGAAAAAAGCCATGGACTGGAAAAAATTGGCAGAAGTGGCTGTGACAGATGCTAACTTGAATCTTGAGAATTTGATTCATCAAGTGCTTCTCAATCCAAGCATTCGAGACATCAAGAACCGTGTATCTGTTAGAAAATAATTAAACCAAACCTGTATTTTTTTTTTAATGATGTTGATGCCATATGTCATCAATGTATTGATTAGTACAGAAAGTTGTACTGTGGATTTGTAAGGTTGGCCGCGTGGGATTCAATCCCATAAATTTAGTATAGTAGTGGTAATAATAGTTAGCCGCATATGGCTTATTGGTGCGGTGAAGAATAGTCAATGTCTTTGTCGGTGGCTGTTGTCTTTGTATTGTAGCTGCAGCGTGTTTCATCTATAAGAAATTTTTCATTTGCCTCGTATATTGTTTTCCTTAATTGTTCCTTTGGATTTATGTTATTGATTTGGGTCCATCAGAATCTAAAGAGTTGTTCTTCGGCTCGTTGAATTTGGACTTGGTTAGAGTTTTTCTTTTTAATTACTCGTACATGCATGGTTCGCTTTCAAAAATGCTTCTTGAGTTCTTTACTTCTTGTTTAATATTTTTCATTGCCGATCCGTTGTTTGCTGCAATATTTCTATCATATTTGTTACTGATTGATGAATGTACTTTGGCAGTTTGGAAAATTTACAATCTAATTTGGCCAAAAGATGGCTAGTTGTGCAATTTTACATAAGAATTTCTCTTTCATCAGATGTTGGAACATGTAAAATTTCAATTTGTCTAACAAGTGACCCTATGCACTTGCCAGAAAAGTCCATCGAAACAAAGAATTCTTGTGATGCAAATTTTCCCATTTCGCTTCAGTCGAATTAACAATTTTGGGCTCCTATCAAAGAAACGTGCGTTTAGTTTTACTTGAATAAATGTGCAACATACGCCCATATGCAGATGAGCTTCTATCTATGTGCGTTGTACATGCTCACGGCCTGATGACTCTGAGGAAATTCTGAATGGCATCGCAGGATAATTACAACTGAGATGAACTTGCAGCTTACCAAACTTGTCACAGAAAAGGAAGTCAAAGCAGCACTTTTTTCCCCGCATGCTAACAAGCACCAGGAGGACCCCACGATATGTCCCCCATCTTCTTTCAAAGATTTTGGTTTATTATGGAGGCAATTCAAAACTTTTTTAGTATTGGCCACATGTTAAAAGCCTTTAATGAGACATTAATCACCCTCATCCCCAAAATTGATACCCCTGTCAATCTTTCCCACTTCAAGTCCATTAGCCTTTGTAATGTTTGTCTACAAAGTTATTGTTAGTAGACTTAAACCCTTCTTAGGTGGTTATATCAGTCATTCTCAGGCTGCATTTGTCCCGGGGTAGACAAATTATAGACAACATCATTATTGCACATGAGTACATTCATTGGCTCAATAATATGAGGGGAGGTAAAGATGCATCTATGTTTCTTAAAGATTGATATGTCCAAAGTGTATGATAGGGTTGAGTGGAAGTTTTTGTTTGCTGTCATGTGTAAAATGGGGTTTTGCCTAAGGTGGACTAAATGGATTCGTGGTTGTTTGTCATCCATGTCTTTTAGTTTTAACATTAATGGGGGAAAAACAAGGCTATGTGTGTCTCATTAGGGGAATTAGACATGAAGATCCTCTATCTCGCTATCTCTTCCTTTTTTGTGCAGAAGGCCTCTCTCATCTTCTTAAGCAAGCCACTGAGGATAACAGAATTTCTGGGATCAAAATCTCCAGACAAAGTCCAACAATTTCTCATCTCTTTTTTGCTGACGACTCCCTTATGTTTTCCAAAGCCAACACAGGTGAAGCTGAAGAGATCAAGGGAATTCTCAAGCGCTACGAAAAGGCCTCGGAACAACAAATAAATATTGAGAAATCATCAGTGTTCCTTAGCAAAAATATTTCTCAAACAGAGGCAGAAGCTATCTTGAGACCACTTGGCAACATCCAACTTGTCACTCAAAGCAAATACTAGTGATCCTTGCCTATGGTGATAGGTAGATCAAAGAATAGTGTCTTCATGTTCATTAAAGAGAAGATGTGCAAAAAGCTACAAAGTTGGAAAGATAAAATGCTGAGTTTTGTAGGTAAAGAGGTATTACTCAAATTTGTGGCCCTTGCTCTCCCTTCATATGCAATGTCAGTTTTCAAACTATCTGTTGAACTATGTAAAGAGCTTTACGGGATGATGGCTAAATTCCGGTGGGGAGGTGATTCTAAAGAAAAGAAAATGCATTGGAAGAGCTGGGCTGATATTTCTGATGTTAAAGGGAAAGGGAGACTTGGTTTCCGGGATATTCAATGCTTTAACACCGCCTTACTAGCCAAACAAGTTTGAAGAATGCTTACCAATCCAAACTTGTTGGTTAGTAAGATGGTAAAAGGAGGGTATTTCCCCAAATTCTCTATTCTTGATGCACAGGTGAAAAATGGAGCTTCGTGGATCTAGCAAAGTTTGCACAGTTCAATTGGGATGCTAGAAAGTGAATTAAGGAAGCAGGTTGGAAATGGCAACACTATTGCAATTTGGCAATTTGGAAGGATTGATGGCTCAAAAACAGCAGCTCAGGTAAAATCTCCATACCTAAGCCACACAATTGTCCATATGACAAAGTCTCGGATTTGATTCATGACTAGAAGTGGAATTCGAACATCATAAACTCCATTTTCTCTGCTGAAGAGGCCTAACTAATCACAGCAATCCCACTTAGCTTATTTGGAGGGAAAGACAGGTACACTTGGTGCAACAGTGCAAATGGTAAATACACTACCAAAACTAGATATGTAAAAGCCAAGGAAAGAATGGAAAGGAACAACAAAAGGCTTCTGCAACATGAGAGCACTAGTAAGAATACGCAGAATTCCAGAATTTGGCATCAAGTTTGGGACCTCAACATTAAACACAAGGTTAATCACTTCCTGTGGAAAATGCCTACACGACATTCTTCCCACCCACGAGAATATATTCCGAAGAACAGGAAAGAAGAACCTTGGTGCAGGAGTTGTGGAGAAAGTGCAGAAACATTAGAACACCTCCTTTTCTTTTGTAGGACAAGCGAGCAGATTTGGAAAACTTTCCCTATCAAATGGGATGGTCTAGAACAATTGAAAGGGAGCTTTTAAACGTGGTGGGAGAGCTTACAATAGGCTAGAGAAATGGTAGATGGCAAAGCTCACATTGAAATGACAGCTAACCAACTTTGGCATATCTGGAAGGTAAGGAATAATTGGAACTTTAACCTGATCAACCTAACATTTAGCTTTGAATACCAGTTAGTCACAAATGTATCTAATTACTAGCAAAAATTAAAAAAATGTATATTAATTTTACATATATGGATTCTTATTCATGAATTTTGTCGCGTATAAACTGCATTTAATTTACATATAAATATTCATATATTAGCTTACACATGTTGTTCGTCAAAAAATTTGAGCAAGCATTGAATTTTCATTGTACATAGAATTATACTAATTTGCAGTTTGAAAAATATAATAATCTTCCATCACTACAAGAAAATTTCGCTATTATGGCATACTTGTTAGGGCACTATTAAGTAAATGCCTCAAATAAACACTTATTAAGGCATTAGGTAGTTTTTGCCATACTAACACTTATTAATTAAATAAAAAAAGATAATGTATAAGGGACAAATCTTATAAGAAAAAATGAAAATAAAAGAATATAAAGAAAATATTTGTAGAGGCATTTTAGAGATGTGCCTCAACAACTAATAGAAGGAAAAACAATCCCAAATTATCCATGAAAAGAAGCGGCAAATTGTTTCATGAGAAAACAGAAAAATGCTCCAAATTGGCGCCTAAGAGCACCGGGAAAATTGTCCCAATTCCCAAATCCCCAAATCCCAAATCCCAAATCACAAATGCCGGTCTTTCTCCCTCACTCTCCCTCTCGGTCCTCTACCAATCTACCATCTCCAAAACTTTCATTTTTCATTGACCCATCTCTTTCCCGCACTCACTCTCTCTCGGTCCTCTTCCCTCAAATTTTCCCAAAAATCTTTGCCGACTCTCACTAGCTCTCTATCCTCCCAATCTCTTTTCTTTTGATTTCTCAAATTCATGTTGATTATGGTGGATCCTAACTCAATCTCATGAAGTTGCTCCTGATTTTGTGGATTGCATGTTGTCTCGATTGAAGGATTGTAGGACTATCATCACTCACTCTATTGTGTTTGAAATTAGAGGTATGTTTATATACTCATTAATTCTAAAATTATTGATTTTGGGAATCTTCAATGCATATCGGCTTGCTTTGAATTTGTCTTCCACTTACATGTATATTTCCATTTGCATATGAGATATGGTACAGCTCTCTTTTTTTTTTTTGGTTAAATTTGGGCCCTGCTTTTTAATAAGTTATGCCCGCTGTTAAAACTTAAAAGTGCCAGTTTGCAGTGTGGAAATTGAAAAATGTTTGATAGTCTTCCCTTCTTCAGTTGGGCTTATTGTTTGATATGTTCAGAATTACTGTATTCTCAAGTTGTATTGAAAGATTTTAGAATGTAATGCGCTGGGATTAAAATTAAAAAAAAAAGATATGGCAAATAACACTCCACTGAGTTTGATGAATGGATGGATGGATGGATGAAACAAAAGCCATCCGTTCTTTTTGGAAAAAAAAAACAAGCAGACAAGTTACTTGTGGTCCTTTGTTTTGCTGTGAAGGTAGCTCTTACACAGCGGTTTCAGGGTTGGGATCTTTGTATATTTTACACATATTTCTAAAGCAAAATACGTATACTTTTGAACTAAAAACCAGTCAACTTTTTTAAATTATAATTTTGGAATGACAGCCAGTATATTCTATTCTATTCTTTTTTTTTTATGAAAGAAACAAATACAAAAAAAAAAGAATTCTGTTGCAATCAGACTTGACTTCACAAAAACTCGGTATTTCTTGACCAAAGTGTATAAGAGTGGACATCTTTATTTATTTTTTAGTAGGAAAGTTATGGGATTTATGAAATAGGGAAGAAGAAGAAAGATTTGGTCTCAGAATCTCTAATTCTTTGAGTCTTTAACATTAGTCATCAGATCAAGACCTTCTAGGCACTTAAGGTGAATGTCACTTAAAGAAAATCTACGCCCATTTTCTAATCTGTCAGATCAATGAGCGAATATATTTCTTGAGCAAATATATAAGAAGTGGACGTCATAAATAAAATTTTGCCTTCATTTTCTTTTCTTTTGCTTTTGCCATATTTAAGAAGTGCTGGCAATTAAATCAATACCATATAAATAATTAGTCAGTGGAGTGGTATTTGATTATTTGGATGTTGTGTTATATTTGACTTTATTTTTATTGGGATTTCTTTTTTCTCATGCAAATGCGGGTTCCTGGAATTTCAGTCTCATGTCATTCCACGACTCATTTATTTATTCCAGAGTTCTTTTTAAACAAAATGTTAAAATTGCCCTTTTCAAGTTTAAATGCAATTTGGGAGAGAGCGTTTTACTATTATTTCAACATAAACTTGCTGTGGAAATAAAATATGAGCTGTGAGATTTTGTCATTTGCCATTAACATGTGGCACTTTGACATATAATGAAATATCTATATAAAATCTTATATGCTCAGATTGTCACTTCTCTTAGGACTTGGATGCCACGGAAGTTCAATGTTTTGCCTAGTTGCAACACCGTTAAACATATGAAATAATAGCCAAGGCAACAGATGCAATGAATTTTTTTAATTCTGTATTTGTTTGATTAAATCGACCTAAGAAATGGATTAATCAATCTAAAGAATCCTAAAGGAGAACGGGGAGAAGTAAGTGCTAGTATTTTCTTTTACTTTTTTCAATTTCTTTCTATTTTCCTCTTTTCTAAACCGTAATTAAGACCTCTATTATAATTTGTTGAAAGCTTAAGCAATTGGTGTAAAAATGCAATAGGTCCTGTTTTAAAATTTACTCAAGGTAGTTACTTTTACTTTATTTTGGACAGGTTTATATTTGCTGGTCAGTATTTGACGGACGAAAGGTGCTAGACTTTGGCACTCTTGAGCAGGTACATTCCTTTATTGGTCAAATTTTATACGTTCACATGCCTGATTAGTCTTGTTCTAATTTGCTTTTGAATATAGCAGTTGGTAATTTATTATTTGAATTTTGCTATTAAAAGTGTTCATACATTACAAAGGTTTGCTGATATGAAATTGAGTATTTAAGTCTAATTTAATCTATCTTGCAATAAATTACAAAATTATTGGTTATTTTAGCTGTTATCTCATATAAAATGCATTATTTCAGGTACTCACTCATTAACACTCCTTTATGTTGTTTGATGAGTAAATATTTGACAACTCTAATAATATGGATAAGAGTTGGATGTGGAAAGATAGAAGAAGTGGTGAATTTGAAAAGGGTTTGGAATTATTCTTAAACTATGCATTTAAGCATTCAAGTCATGGGAATGGAATGATTGCTTGTCCATGTTCAGAATGTAAATGTGGAGTATGTGTGTCTAGGGCAGATGCAAAAATTCATTTGAAGGTGTTTGGATTTCTTAAGGGATACACACAGTGGGTAGCTCACGGGGAATTTGTATACTCTTCTGCACCGATACAGACCTCAGACAATGTTCCTCATAACGTATCTGATATAGGTGATGACATGAATGGTCTAGTTCATGAAGCCTTAGGAATACCTCAACAAGATCCTGCTATGGCTGGTACATTTGAATCTAATCAGGAACTACTGAATTCAGTTGCTGAAAAGTTTTATAAGTTAATTGATGATTCTCAACAAGAACTCTACCCTGGTTGTAAAAATTTTTCCAAGCTTTCGTTCATAATTCGCTTGCTTCTCTTGAAGTGTCTGGGTAAATGGAGTAACAAAATCTTTGATATGCTTCTTGATTTGTTAAGAGAAGCATTTCCTGAAGCCATGGAAAAATTGCCTAAATCTTACTATGAATCTGAAAAATTAATGAAAGAATTAGGACTTGGATATGAAAAGTATGATGCTTGTCCTAATGATTGCACTTTGTATTGGGGGGTAAATGCAAAAAGAACTTGTTGTGAAACATGCAAAGAACTTAGATGGGAAGCATCAGAAAATGATCCATCCGGTGAGAAAAGAAAAGTCGCACGTAAGGTTTTATGGCATTTTTCACTAAAACCCAGGTTGCAACGTTTATTTATGTCATCTAAAACTGCAAAGCATATGAGATGGTGATAGAGTGCAATTTATTCGGTCTTCTCACGTGCTTTTCCTATTTATTTGGACTAAATACTGCACTAATCGGTGGATTTTACTATGATTTTGTGTTCTATGCGAATTGCAGCATTTAGGGGCAAAAGGAGCTGGAAAATTAACTTTTGAAGCTTTCCTGTCAGTTAGACGTGGGCACGCCTAAGTATGATGTCCAAAGCCGGATTTGCGGGATTGTTGGCCACGTGCAAACTTCCAAATATTTGGAGATTCCTTCGCGGGTGACAATTCTGGAACAATGCTGACTTAGCCAATTTGCACGTGAAGAGTCATTTGGCAACAAGACTTCAATTGGGATTTCAATTGATTGGGTTCCTTCTTTGACTAAACGTGCTGGCCCACAAAAGCAGGAAGACTACTGGGTCTCTTTTGGAGACAGCCGCACGAGGACTCTATAAATACAATCCCTTCGCTGGCTTCAGGCGGTCTCTCGCTCTCTCTTTCTCGGCAGAAACGAGTTTTAGTTTAGGCTTTTAGCATAGTTTTAGTTTTTCTTTTCTTAGTTCTTTTGCATGGTTGTTCTCCATTAATGGAGAACTAGCTTCTCAAATCTAGTCAAGGGGACAACTGAAGATTTGGTTCAACAATTACTGTGAGATCTAATTTATTTTAATTGCTTCCTTCATTTATTGATATTCATATGTTTCCTGCTCTTAACCGTTATAACTCGTGTGGATGATTGATTAGTGCGCAATAATTAATTATTCATATAGGTTATTTTGCTAATTAGGGGTAATTGAATCCGTAATTGTTCGTTATCCCTATCTCAGTAGCAGCTGGCGTAATTGGGTTTATGTCAGGGGAACATACGATCTAATTTAAACAAACCCTCGTAGCGTGTTTGTTAATTAGGATTGGGCCTTTCTAATTATTAATGCAAACCAGAAATTAAATCCTACGGTCGTACCTAGGGTTGTTTTTGGGTTAGGGAAATAGTTAACGGTCGTACCTTAGCTATCGATAAATTAAGGAAGGGTTGGTTGTTTAGCGCGTGCGAGACAACTATAACCACTCTATTAATAAATGTTGGGATTATTTTTGCATCAATGATCAGTGCATGAACCATTTCTGAAGTATACCCTTGGCTAGAGTTTCTCTAAATATTTCTTTTAATTAATTATTTTCTGCATTTAATTTATTTAGTTAGCATTTAATCCAAAACCCCCTATACCTTGGACTCTAGAAGAAACAAATTATCCCCAGTCCCTGTGGATTCGACCCTACTCACCGCTATATACAAAATCTGTATTTTTCTCGAGTAGGTATTTATTATTGCACAGGTTCGGCACCTGTCAATTTTTGGCGCCGTTGCCGGGGACTGGTGTCAGATTAATTTGTTTCTTTTTGAGTTCATCTTGTTTTTATTTTTTTATTATTTATTTTTCTCTTATTTTATTATTATTTTTTTTTATATATAGTTTATGGCTTCTAACACTCCATATTTTGGTGATAGACTGGATTTTGTTTCCGGGGAAGGCGATGAGACTAGTTTTTTTGCTAAGTTTGCATATAAAGAGGCAGTAAACTCTATTAGAGAAAGAATGGCTGCTGCAACCTGTAAAATTTGTTTTTCCAGGGATCATTCAACCAGTATGTGCCCCGAATATCAAGATAATCTGAGTGTCCCACTCAATAATTATGGAGATTTTTCACCCTGGTCTCAATCGTGGTATAACTCTAATCCAAACGGGTATGATCAAGGATGGTGGGATAACTCCAGTTATGATTATACAACAGGGCCAATGAATTTTCAGCAGCCAATGAATTTTCAGCAGTATGAGTCTCAAGAACCATCATCCGTGTCAGGTATGTCTCTTGAAGAGATGATAGAATTACTAGCTGCTAATGTATCTCGAATTCAGCAGGAGACACAAAGGATGGGTGAAGAGATGAAAGAAGCAAGGCGTGAATGGGCATTTGAAACGAGCAAATTGATTTCTCCAGTTTATGAAGAATTGCCCTCACCGGCTATTATCGACCATGAGGAAGATGAGAGTGCAATTATTCTGACAAATGACATGGTACTGCAAGAGTCTCAAGAAGAAGAATCTAAAGATGCAGTTGAAAAGAAAGATGAAGAGCAAGAATTAAGACCCCAACATCAAATGGTTCAAGTGAATGAATCCAGTGAACAATCTCCAAATGCGGTGACATCTCCTCCACTCCTTGATCAATATTTTCCTGACTCTCATTCTTTAATTCCTGTTAGTGAGATTGATTTTATTATACCAGACGATTTTGAATTTCATGCCAGGAATAAGTTAAGAGTCATGATGGCAAAATATTTCGAACCAATAAGTGCTCGTGATGGAGGAGTGGGTGAAGATTTAAGATCATCACTTGTTTGTTTGGCGCCATCTACTAATCCATGGAAGACCGTAGCTCGGGTGGTCAAGAATTACTTCATTTACGAGGGCTATCAGGATTACATAGAAGATGAAGCACTGAAGCGAGCTACACGATTTTATCCTCCATGAATAAACAGGACAATGTCTAGCCGAAGACATTAAAGAAAGGCGCTGCTTGGGAGGCAACCCAAGGCCTTTATTTTAGTTTTCTTATGTTTTTGGAGTTTTTGTTAAGTGTTAGTTGCATTTAGTGATTTGTTGGTTTTGTGGCAGGAAATTGGCAGTTAAGCGTGCCCACGCCAGGTGGTCACGCCTGAGGGGAAGAAATTTCGTGCAGGTTCTGCGGACTCTATAGCAGTTAGACGTGCCCACGCCAGGTGGTCACGCCTAAGTGAAAGAAAATTTCGTTCAGGTTCTGCGGACTATATAGCAGTTAGGCGTGCCCACGCCTAAGCCAGGGGTTCCTTGAGTTCAAAAAAAAAAAAATTTCAAAGGACCCGCAGCCCTACTCTTTCTTTCTTTCTGTCTTTTTTTCTCCTTCTTTCTTCTTCCTTTTCTTTCTTTTTCTCCTACTTTTTCCTGCTGTCAGCCGCAGCATCTCGCCTCAGGTCCGCCGCCTGCGCTCCACGCCATTTCGCGTGCAAGCTCCGCCACCAACTCTCGCACGTCCTCTCCCTCCTCTGCGCCCAAGCTCAACTCCAGCTCTCCAGCAGCCCAGCTTGTGGAGCACAGCAGACCGAGCGCGCAGCTCCACCCGTTGCGCGCAATCTTCAAGCCCGCCGCACGCAGCAGGCGGCCAGAGCACCAGCGACCAGCAGCCCAGGCGCGCGCTCAACCAGGGGCGCAGCAGTGTGCTTTTCGTCTCCGCGCAGTCAAGCCCAGGCGCGGGAGACCCAGCGGCGAGCGACCCCAAGGCGCCTGCCCAAGCGCGTGCGGCGCACGCGCGACGCCTTCCTTCACTCCAATGCCCACCCCTGCTCTCTTCACTGTCATCCACTGCCTACTCCAAACCTCCGGTGATTTCTTTCTTTATTTTTCCGTCAATAAGTAGCTGAGGCCAGATTACTAGTTCTTTATTAGCTGATGCCAGATTTTAATTTCTTAGCTGAGGCCAGATTTTTGATTTGCTAGTTGAGGACAGAAAATTTGTGCTTGTTTGGGTGCTGTGGCATATCTGTGGATTGATTGTTGATTATTTGGTTAACGTTGTGCCCAACCAGTGATATTTGGGGAAAGTTTTTACTCTAGTTGTCTGTTTAATTAATTCTTGGGGGTGTGTTCATCGGCCGTTTCTGCACTTGTCTGTGATTGGAAGCTGTATTTAGTTGTCATTTGCTTTGTTGGCTGTTTGTTGACCTCTTTGGAATCCCATTTCCTTGCCTCCACCTTGCCCTCTGATTTCCAATGACTAAACCAAAAAAATAAGGGCAAGAGCAAATGGACACTCGAATGGATCGGATGGAGCGTCAAATGGGTGGGATGGCCCAGAATTTAGCACAGTATCCCCATCACGTGGGTTTCCGCCCGCCTTTCCCTCTCCAGCCGTAATTCAGTTCTGCCCTCCTCCGTTTTAAGGGAAGTTTCGTTGCCCCAATATCTCTGTTTTGCTCTTTCTTTGCTTACATTGAGGGCAATGCAAGATTTAGGTGTGGGGGGGTAGTATATTGGCTTTTTATTGAAAAAAATGCAAGTGTAGGCATTTTTGTTGGAATTTTTTGTTTGACTTTGTCGAATTTTGTCCAATTTTTGCCTATCTTTGTGCTTATTTGTGATTATTCCTGATAAACGATGGTTAGATGTTTCAAATTTTTCTATTGCTAAGACTTTACACTTTAAGGTGTTGAGTATGACATGGTTGATTTTAAGGGTATCTCTTGGGTGAATATTTGAGATTTTGTGACTTTTGCACTTTTTGGTTAACTTTTCTAAGTATTGTAAATATTTGTCTAGCATTTTTTGTGCAAATTGGCTCAGCTATTAATCTTAGTTCTCCATGTTTAAGAAATGAAGCGGGTTTGTGTGGTATTTAATTTTATTTTTGGTGCTTATTTATGAATAGTATTAGGCTATACTCCGCTAGTATCGTTGCCTAGTAACCGGGAGCCTTCACCACAAATGTCGACTTTCGCGTCAAAAAGCGACGATAGCCATGAGTATGTGGTTTTTAAGCGATGATGGCTGAGTAACCGGGCTCCTTCATATGGCCAATGTCGGAGTTCGCGTCAAAATGCTTGAATGGCTAAAAACTAAGCGTTCCCCCCTAAAAAAAAAAAAAAAAAAAAAAAAATCATCATTCATGTGTAGGGATATTCTAGAAAAAAATATATGTGCTAATAGTGAAAAATATGGAAGTGTTTGAATAAATTGTTAACCCGCTGATCCCTGAATTTTAATGTTGAGATTTTGCTTAATAGTTGAACCATTTGCTTATGGATGCTAGTTGAATATTCTGTATTCTTAAATTAGTTAGTCATAAATTGAAAGAGTCCTTGATCTTGAAAGACAAATGGAGAGATATTTCTTGGAATTTAATCACTAGTACTTGACATATGTTTTAATTGTATCTTAGCAATAGAAGATTTGAGCAATAGCCATTATTTGAATTTGATTATTTGATTTTTTTGTTCTCATACTTGAGGACAAGCATGATCTAGGTGTGGGGGTAATTGATAGAGTGCAATTTATTCGGTCTTCTCACGTGCTTTTCCTATTTATTTGGACTAAATACTGCACTAATCGGTGGATTTTACTATGATTTTGTGTTCTATGCGAATTGCAGCATTTAGGGGCAAAAGGAGCTGGAAAATTAACTTTTGAAGCTTTCCTGTCAGTTAGACGTGGGCACGCCTAAGTATGATGTCCAAAGCCGGATTTGCGGGATTGTTGGCCACGTGCAAACTTCCAAATATTTGGAGATTCCTTCGCGGGTGACAATTCTGGAACAATGCTGACTTAGCCAATTTGCACGTGAAGAGTCATTTGGCAGCAAGACTTCAATTGGGATTTAAATTGATTGGGTTCCTTCTTTGACTAAACGTGCTGGCCCACAAAAGCAGGAAGACTACTGGGTCTCTTTTGGAGACAGCCGCACGAGGACTCTATAAATACAATCCCTTCGCTGGCTTCAGGGGTCTCTCGCTCTCTCTCTCTCTCGGCAGAAACGAGTTTTAGTTTAGGCTTTTAGCATAGTTTTAGTTTTTCTTTTCTTAGTTCTTTTGCATGGTTGTTCTCCATTAATGGAGAACTAGCTTCTCAAATCTAGTCAAGGGGACAACTGAAGATTTGGTTCAACAATTACTGTGAGATCTAATTTATTTTAATTGCTTCCTTCATTTATTGATATTCATATGTTTCCTGCTCTTAACCGTTATAACTCGTGTGGATGATTGATTAGTGCGCAATAATTAATTATTCATATAGGTTATTTTGCTAATTAGGGGTAATTGAATCCGTAATTGTTCGTTATCCCTATCTCAGTAGCAGCTGGCGTAATTGGGTTTATGTCAGGGGAACATACGATCTAATTTAAACAAACCCTCGTAGCGTGTTTGTTAATTAGGATTGGGCCTTTCTAATTATTAATGCAAACCAGAAATTAAATCCTACGGTCGTACCTAGGGTTGTTTTTGGGTTAGGGAAATAGTTAACGGTCGTACCTTAGCTATCGATAAATTAAGGAAGGGTTGGTTGTTTAGCGCGTGCGAGACAACTATAACCACTCTATTAATAAATGTTGGGATTATTTTTGCATCAATGATCAGTGCATGAACCATTTCTGAAGTATACCCTTGGCTAGAGTTTCTCTAAGTATTTCTTTTAATTAATTATTTTCTGCATTTAATTCATTTAGTTGTCGTTTAATCCCAAAACCCCCCATTAATCTTGACTTGAAAAGAAATAAATTTCTCGCCAGTCCCTGAGGAGACGACCCTGCTTACCACTGTCTACTAAGTTAGTAAATTCAGTTAAATAATTAATTCAAGTATTTCGGATTAAGCAAACTCTTCGGGAACAGGGTGAATCAAGTAACCCATTGCACACCTAGAGTCCCTGCTCCAGTACTCGAATTGATTATTGACTGCTTTATGTGGTAGTTAGGTTTTATTTATTATTATTGCACAGGTTCGGCACCTGTCAAATAACATCGATTATTATCATAGAATTTGGATGTGGCAAAAGAGTAGAGATCTGAAATGTGTTTGATAAAACTGAAATCTAAGAACTTAAATATCAAATCTGAAGTATAAATCTATTAAATTATTAAATTGTTAAATACTAAATTTGATACATTTATTAATAAATGAATAACTCACCAATTATTTTTGGAAGAAAGTTTTGTTTAGAAAATTCAATGCCACTTAATTAATTTAAATATTTAATTTTTGATTATCAAATCCATCTAAACATGTTAAGATCTAAATTTATTAAATTTAAATGTTGAATCGGATTATCAAACAAGGCCACTATCTTGATCATTGAAGCAATTTGAAAATCTCAGTATTCTCCACTCTCTTTTTGAGTTTTAACATCCTTAATAATCTATTATTAGGGTAAATGATAAATATAGTTCCTCAAGTTTCCCAAAAATATTTTATTTTTACGTTTAGTCCATCAAGTATAAATTCGGGTTCTAATCCAAAGGATGATGCTAGAACACTATTTCGAAAACAAAGGAAGCTACAATGAAAAAAAAAGAAGGATTTAGTAATAAATCATAGCGGAAAACTTCACCACAAGTTCTGTACCAGTTTAGGAAATAATATACATACCCTTTATGAATTAGCGAGGTTTCCCTACTCCTAATGAAAATATATCCATATTAATTTATTCTCCATTTTCAATTATGGAAGATGGAAAATTGAACTTGCAATTGTTGTAATCCTATATCGTTCAAATGCTACTTGTGTCTATATCCTTTTGCTAAATCAAAATATTCTTAACCAAGAATCAAGATAATTGTACAAATCAAATATTCATACACGTAGAAGCACATATATATCTAACTATCTAAGGAGATAATTGTGGTTGAACAACAATCGAGAGTCATGATTGTATTACAAGGATAAGAAGTAGGAAAAAGTAAGAAGGCCATAACTAGATTTTTTGAAAATCTAATTGACAACAAACACCGCAAGTCAAATGTTGATGAACGCAAGAGATTGTCCGTTAACTATCTTCTCTCAGAGGAACTCTGTTTTCCATTCACTATTCATCCAGTGTCCAGTGCAAACTCGAGGGATACGAGAAATTGTTTGATAATTTTCACTGTGTTTATCCAAATTCTGTACTTTGTGAATTAGCTCATCAGACATATCAAGCAGCAAAAAAATTTGAAGCTCAGTCAAGTTTCGGAGGCCCAAAGGCAGGCCCTCCATAAGCTTGCAACCAGCAATAACAAACTCTTGAAGACTAGACATCGATTCCTCTTCCATTCTTACCCATCTCAGTCTTTTTAATTGCCCAAGGTCTAATCTCTGGAGTTTTTGGAATCGCCCAGTCTTGAAACACAGTGTCTCCCCTTCATAAGCACGATGGAAAGTTAGCGATACTAGATTGGGTAAATGTCCAAGACAGTCTATTGCATTCTCATCTCCACTCAACTCACTATTCATCAAGACTAAACGGCTCAAGGATTGAAGTGATATTACCCATTTTGGTACTCTCTCTAAACGCCCATGCAACAACAGCCTTGCAAGAAATCCAAATCTTGGAGGGACGGAATGTTGGAGATCAAGGGTCTCCTCTTCGTTAATAGAGTAAATGCATAACTGCCGAAGGTTGGTCAGCCTCAAGAGGGAGCAGAGCAACTCTTTTCCATCTTCTCTTCTTAGCATTGTGATGGATAAATCCCGCAACCGAATAAGCTTTCCAATCTCCCTCACTATTTTATCACTGTCTGCTTCTATACTTCCCAGACTCTCCAAGGAGGTAAGCTTTCCAATTCCATCTGGAGATTTAAAGCCCCTAATGGTAAAGTTGTTTGAATAATCACCCTCTCCGCCTATGATAAGGGAACAGAGTTTTCTTAGCTTTAGAACTTCCACAGGCAACTCTGTTATAGTGGTTCCACCCAGATTTAAAGATTCTAGGTTTTGAAGCTGCCCAATAGATTTTGGAATAATTTTAACTCTGGTGTAACTTAGATCTAGAAACTTGAGATGAAATAATTTGAAAACTTCCTTTGGGATGTTGTCTAGTTCAGCTCCTACTAAATTTAAAACCTTTAGGAACTTGGGACCACCACTTAAAAACTTGGACAAAAATGAAGTTGTGAGAGGATCTTCATACCCAAATGTTTCCACGGACCGAAGACACTTTAAGCTGTTGAAGCCTTGTGAAGGATTATCAGTGAAGTCATGGATTGCTAGGTGTCGAACTTTGTCAGGCCATCTTGTGCAATATCCAGTGGCTATGGCTGTGAAGCACTGCTCTTTAGATTTTGAAACAATGATTTCTCGCAGAAAATCATGAAGACCACATTCCTTCAATTCACCATCATCCCACGTGTCTTTAACTTGGATTAAGTTTCTGTTGATGAGTTCTTTTAGATATCTCGTAGCAATGTCACTGGCTATCACTCCTTCTTCCTCTTCTATAAATCCTAGTGCTATCCATTTATGAAGTAAATTATCGACATTCCTAATTGGATAATCTTCAGGATAGATGCTTAGATATAATAAGCAGCTTTTGAGATGATGAGGCAAATCATTGTAACTAAGTAAGAGTATCCTTCTAATTCTTTCAAACTTACTGCTACCATCTACCTCGCCACCAAAACCACGAAGTATCATCTCCCATTCATCTATCTTGTCCTTATCCTTCAAAGCCAAAACACCACCAATTACAACAATTCCAAGCGGTAGCCCCTCACATTTTTTCAGTATTTTTCTAGAAATTTCTTCTAGATTTGAAGGGCAATCATTACTCTGAAATGTTCTATTGCAAAAAAGGGTCCAAGAATCTTCATAAGAGAGGGGCTTCATCTCATGGACAAAGCCATAGGATTCCAAACAAGAAGCAGAAGCTACATCAGCTATTCGTGTTGTCAATACAACACGACTAGCAGTATTGCAGTCAGGCAATACATATTTGATAGTTTCCCAAGCATTTAGACTCCACACATCATCAAGGACAAGGATGTACCTTCTTTCTTTGAGGAAGTCTCTGACAAATTCACTCAGCCTAATACCATTCATGGATTCCACTTGTGGAGGGACTGGCTGTCTGATTTCCTCGTACAATTGTTGAATCAAGTCCTTGATGATGACATTGAACTGAAAATGCTGGGAGAGAGTTATCCAAGCATGGCTCTGAAATTGTTTCTTCACTGCAGCATCATCATAAACTTTTTTCACTAGGGTGGTCTTACCATGGTTCAAAGTCGTGGTCGCAGTCGCGGTCGCGACCTGGAACGTTCCACATCGGTCTCGGCATATCGGTTGCGGTCTCGGTGAGACGCAAATTTTAAAGTATTTAATATTCTAAAAATTATTAATAATATAAAAAAAAATGCTAAACAAAAATAATAAAAAATAGCAAAAGAAATAGCCGAGTCAATCCGTCACGGTGTAACTCGGCCGATTTCTCGTCTTAACTCGGGATAACTCGAAGTGACTCGGTGTGACTCGGCCGAGTCAATCCGTCGCAGTGATGTCTCGGCCGATTTCTCGGCGAGTCAAGTATCTCGGTATCGTTTCGTCACGGTATCGTATCGGTAGGGGCCGAGACGGTGACGACTCGGCCGAGTCGTCTCGGTCTCGGCCGAGACTTCGAACCATGGGTCTTACCGAGTCCCCCCATTCCCACCACTGAAACTAGTTTCAAGTGGGAATGGTCATCAAGGATTTTGGAGATGAGCTCTTTTTTGGGCAGATCGATGCCAACAAGCTTAGCTTCATCAATTAGGAGTGCTTGATCATGAATATCACAATTTGCGTTTGCCAGGTGGGATGTGCTGTGTCCTATTTCTTGAGTACCATATATGGACTGGTACCTCTGATGCCTTGCAGAAATCTCTACAACTCTGGCCTTGATATCTTTTATCTCCAAAGAAATCCGATGGCGGGCTTTTAGATTCTTTATTGAGTTGTAGATCTTTCCAACGCGGCCACAGAATCCATTTGCGTCACCACGAGCAAAGCGGAAAGCAAAATCGTCGAGAACATCCTCTGTATCATAAGCAACTTCTCGAACCTGCTTGACCCATTCTTGGAGTTGAGAGTCATTGTCCTTCTTTGCTTCAGCTTGTCTAAGGAAAGCCTTCATGCTCCCGAGTTCATCTTTGATGGACTGAACATCTGGTCGAAGTCCTCCCAAAAGCGTGCTCTCTTGGGAAAGTAAGGTGGAAAGCTGCTTAATTAGAAAGCCTACAACACTCTCAGCCATATTCCTTAAATTTCACAAGACTTGGTTTCTTACCAAAACAATCACAAGAAACTAAAATGTAGCAAACTTGGGAAAGTATGCTGTTTTCTCCTGTAATGGGGAGGGTTGACTAGCTGGTTGGAATATCAGGATCGAGGGACTTTAATGGAATAATTGATGTTTGTGAAGGCATTTATGTACACGGGACTTGTAAGCAAAAGTCAATTGTCTATAGAGATTTATGAGTGACGTGTTGTTGAATTACAACAATGGTGACAACTACGTTGAAGAAGATTCCCTTTCAAATGGAATTAAACTAACAGGACTTGATTAAATAGGATTTGTTTAACTAATTGTATTAAATAGGACTTGATTAAACTAATAATTCTTTGAATCTCCGATTAGATTGAAACATACAGCTGATATACTTTTTTGTATTTTGCCATTATACAGACATCATTGGTAGGTAATAACTTTTTTTTTATTAGAAAATAATAATTTCATTAATCTTCAACGAAATCACACATTAATAATGGCCTTAGAAAAGCTGGTTGATCCGTCCACCAATAAACATTAGCCGCTAAAACATGCGCCACAATATTATCATGCCTATTAGCTCACACAATTGTAGAGGATACTTTTTTGAATTTTTCAAATGGTCGACTATATATATATATTGGAAGGATTCGAATTCGAAATCTCATAATTATACTTCCTCTACTGAACTATCTAACCCATGCCTCCCCAAAACGGTCGAGTATATTTACCACACCTTTGGTACACCAGAATGGAAATATCTTTTCATTCAGAATACCTTTCTACTTGAAATAAACTGAAGAAAATCTCTATCGTTCTGTGCACAATTCAGAATAGGATAGTCTACTTCTAATATTTGGCATAATCAAATTTCAATAGCAAATCACGTGGTTTGTGAAGTAGAAATGTTTCTATTTCCTTAAAGAAACAAAACTGGAGTATTGTTCTATTTTTATTAAAAATACAAATGTAAATACACAAAGGTTAACAAACAGCCCCTTAATTTCAACTGAAAACAATAATATTTAGTGAAATAAGCCTTCACTTGCCAGTTTCGGTTTTCATTTATTTTCGTTTCATATTTTTATGCTTTTATTTCTTTTGATATTTTTTTTGTTTCTTAATGTGTAGATATTGCAATACTCGGACACTAATTTAGTAGTCAAACTTGGCTCTGAAGAATTTTTTCTATGCATTCTCTCCCCTTTGCTTGGAACTAACATAAAAAGTGCACATATTCAACCTTTACTCTTCACACGGACAACAAATTCCTAATTGCAATTCTTGATTTTCTGAAAGTATTTACAAATATTCCCTTGCCAACAGCTTTCTATAAACTGGTGTCCTTATTGATCTATCAAATTGAGGAGTAAAGAGAATAAGAAAAATCAAGGTAGATAACTCTCTTTAGGTTAGTAGAAGTAAAATTCCAAGAACCAATTAATCAACTTTGGATTGAAAATAGGATCTTCTTGTTGATTTCTTTTATATACATCACAAAAATTGGTTTAACTTTATAAGATACATTCAATCAAATTGAGTACAACTTCAAAGCATTTAAAGAGTGGAATGTGCAAGATTTATCTACAACTAAGCACTATAATTCACATTGCTCCATCTCATGTCATTTGGCTCTCATTTATAACCTGAATAAACTCATTCATGATTGCTTGTAATCCACTGAGGACATCTTTAATATTCATCCTGTCCCTCTGAATTTCTGCAGAGCATGAAACACCAATCCGAAACATCGATAGGTAGCATTCCTTCTGACTGATGCTGCCGTCTTTGCTTGTTTTGGTGATTATACCTGCTATGGATTCTGCTTCCATTGAGATCTTTGGATCAACAATTTCCATTACCTGATGGGAAAGAGCCGTCTTAACTTAACTATGGAGACTAAAATCTTCTGTGAACATGCTGTCAGTAGGCATTTTCCCTGTAAACAATTCAAGCAATAGAATACCATAGCTGTATACATCTCTTGGGTTGATACCTCTCCACCCATGCCATATTCTGCAATTTCAAGTTCCAGGAGGACGGAGAAGAATTATTGGCTGAAATGCTGAAGGGATTGAAAGGTCGAATAATTGTGTACATCTCGGACATTCTAATTGAAAGATTGTTTAAACTTAAGAAGGCATGTAATTGTACCTGGTGCAACCATGGTTCAAAGTCACGGTCGCGGTCGCGGTCGCGGCCCAGAACGTTCCACATCGGTCTCGGCATATCGGCCGCGGTCTCGGTGAGACGTAAATTTTAACGTATTTAATATTCTAAAAATTGTTAATAATATAAAAAAGTATGCTAAATAAAAATAATTAAAAAATAGCAAAAGAAACGGCCAAGTCAATCCGTCGCGGTGTGACTCGACTGATTTCTCGTCTTGACTCAGGATAACTCGGAGTGACTCGGTGTGATTCGGCCGAGTCAATCCGTCAAGGTGACGACTCGGCCGATTTCTCGGCGAGTCAAGTATTTCGGTATCATTTCGTCACGGTATCGTATCGGTAGGGGCCGAGACGGTGACGACTCGGCTAAGTCGTCTCTGTTAGGACCGGGCCAGGAATAGACAAACTCAAATTAGCACAAAGTAGGCGGTATAACCGACCATATAATATATAGGCGGTAGATACCAGCCATATAATAATTAGGCGGTAAAACCGACCATATAAAGACGGATAACAAAGCAAATAAATGACACAGAAGATTTACGTGGTTCGGTCAAATTGACCTACGTCCACGGGCGAGGGATGAGCAATATTTCTACTATGAAGAAGAAATACAAAAGACCGTAGGAAAGTGGTTCCTAGGCCAATAGGCACTTACAAAAGAGTTTAGAAAATATTCCTAAACTCAAAACAAGAGAGCCTAAAATATTTGACTGAATGGGCTAAATGACTCAAGAAGCTAATAGCCCATATTACTCTCTTGAGTGGTGCACCTTAAACCTTCATACGCTTCCCTATTTATAGGAAAACAACGGAAGGCTTTCCTTGGCTGTCATCGATGTGGGATGGAAATGTTTGCCACACAAGTCAAGCCGCAATGCTTGACAATTCAACAGTCTCGGTCTCGGCCGAGACTTCGAACCATGGGTGCAACATATCCAACTGTTCCTCTAATTGCTACTGAGCTGCTTTGATGTTGATGGGATTTACCTTCGATGGAGGAAACAAATTTTGCTAGGCCAAAATCACTAACCAAGGCACGAAAATCATCACCTAGAAGTATGTTGCTCGGCTTTATATCACAGTGGATAATCGGTGTCCCACAATGGTTATGAAGGTAATCCAAGGCGGACGCAATGTCGATTGCAATATTCAGTCTTTGTATCAACTGGAGCTTCATTAGGCTTTGTTCCTCTTCCTCAGCTGAACTTGGATGTAACCAATTCTCTAAACTTCCATTAGGCACATATTCGAAAATCAAAGCCTTGAAATCGTTGTGCTTGAAGTCTAAACTTGAACAAGAGGTTATGATCTTGACAAGGTTTCGATGGCGGATGTTTCTCAATGCTGCACATTCAGCCAAGAAGCTCTTATGGGCACCATGTTGGTGGAGCTTAAGAACCTTAACAGCAACCATTTGCTCACCAGGTTTGAGGACCCCTTTGTAAACAGAGCCATATTTACCTTCACCAATCAAATTTTCTGAAGAAAAACCACAGGTGGAATCATATAATTCTGCATATGAGAGCTTCTGATTCTGTTTTTCTGCTGCAGAGGTAACAGGTAATTGTTGTTTTGAGCTTCTTAGTCTATGAATTACATAGCCAGATAAGAGTAGTAAAACTATAGCTAGAGGAATAGTAATGGCAATAGCTATTACTATAGGAGTAGACAGCTTTGCTTTCTTTTTGGTAGGTTTAGGACAAGATGATAAGTTCAATCCTTTGATTCCTCCGCATAGCTTTCCATTCCCCAGTGCTGAAAAGGCACTATAGTTTGCAAAGATCCCATCCATTGGCACTTCACCCTCTAGCATATTATAGGAAAGATTTAGAGTGCTGATGAAGTTTAATTTTGCCAAAGAAGCTGGAATTTGCCCCGACAAGTTTCCCCACAGAATCAGGAATAATACCTGAGAGAGAATTGTTACGTACATCGAGATAGCCCAAGCTTGCAAGGTTTCCAATCCCAGAAGGTAAGCTACCGGATATAATGTTATCATTCAGCCACAAAGATGTGAGTTTGGTTGAAAGATTGGCAATGGCAGTTGGTAGTATGCCTCCAATTTGAATTCTTGACAAACTCAATATTTGTAGATTTGTGCAATTTGTTAAGGAGGAAATAAAGCTAATATCATTTGCTTTATCAGTTCCAAGGGGATTATGGCCAAAATGCAAAACCTGAAGTTCTCTCAGGCTACCTAGATTTTGTGGAATTGGTCCTGTGAGTGAATTGTCTCCTATGCTAATTTTTATGGGCCCTGAAGCATTTGCTAATGTAGTTGGAATTGATCCAAAGAATTGGTTCAAATCAGCCAAAAATAAAGTAAGGTTTGGAAGAGTCAATCCCACAGTAGCAGGAAACTGTCCACTTAATAGATTGTTAGTAATAGAAAAGATCTGGAGAGTCGAAATGTTGTAGAGCTGAGGAGGAACTGCACCTAAAAGTTTATTTGAGGACAGCTCAAGGACATGCAGATTTGAAAGCCGACCAATCTCGGCTGGAATATTTCCACCTAGATTGTTTCTTGATATGCTAAGTATCTGAAGAGAGGAAATATTACCCATAGATGGTGGAATGCTACCTGAGAAATTATTCCTGGAAAGGCTCAGAGCATAAAGCTTAGATAAAGTGCTCAGGTCATCTCGAATTCCCCCGATGAGCCTGTTACCCCTTAAATCAAGAATACTTAGCTCTGAACAACCCGTGATATTTAATGGAAGTTCTCCCTCAAACGAATTATTGGCAAAACGAAGATACTGAAGCCGAAAAAGTCTGCTTACTTCTTCAGGAATCATACCATGAAAATTGTTATCCTGAATATTGAGTTCTCTGAGAAAAGTAAGGTTTCCTATGGAGGAAGAAAGAGAACCAACCAAGTGAAATGATGACATATTCAAGACAGTGACTCTTTGATGAAGCCGGCCACATGTGACTCCACGCCAATCACAAAAATGAATGGAATCATTCCAGGAGCTTAGAGCGTGGAATGGATCTCCTTTTATTAGACCCTTGATGTCAAGCAGATATGCATAATTAACTACTCAGAATATATGATAGTTAACGCATATATGCAACAAAAGCATATGCATCATCTCCCGTGGTTGATGTTTCATAAGAAGTTGACTAGTATCCTCTCTTCCTGTTCATGGCGTAAGCAGGAAAATGACCTTTCCCTTGGTATTATGCATCGCAGTGAGTGAGCGACAGGGGATTGCTTGTAGTCCACTGAGGACATCTGAATTTCTGCAGAGCATGAAATACCAATCGGAAACATCGATAGGTAGCATTCCTCCTAACTGATGCTGCTGCCTTTGCTTGTTTTGGTGATTATGCCTGGTATGGATTCTGCTTCCATTGAGATCTTTGGATCAACAATTTCCATTACCTGATGGGAAAGAGCCGTCTTAACATAACTATGGAGACTAAAATCTTCTGTGAACATGCTGTCAGTAGGCATTTTCCCTGTAAACAATTCAAGCAATAGAATTCCATATTCTGCAATTTCAAGTTCCAGAGGACGGACAAGAATTATTAGCTGAAATGCCGAAGGGATTCAAATGTCGAATAATTGTGTACATCTTGGACATTCTAATTGGAAAATTGAACTTGCAATTGTTGTAACACAGGAAATCAGATAATGCTTAGATACTACTGTTCTCCATATCGGTTTAACAACAATCCAGGGTCATTCTCCTTTGAAAATTTTTTTTGGGTCCTTGTTAGGTATGAAGTCGTCATTCTTTAGTATTTATTTGCCTACTGCTTTTGTTCGGTAGGAAGTCGTTGTTCTTTGTGTGTGTATATACCTTTTCCCTATCTCATGTGACGGAGATACAATGGCGGCAATTGCCCTCACTGACTCCATCAAAATATATGACTTACATATACAAATTCATATCTTTGTCCCCATAATTACGTAATATTGCCCCCACTATCCTTCAATAAGATATTTAGTTGTATTTCTTAAAGGTATTGAATTAACATTATTCTTTATTTATCACTTTATCCATATTAAGTAGATTCATTAAAAATCATAGACACCCATTTCACTTCTCGTAGTTAAATAAAAACCCATCAACAAAGACTCAACTTTACATTTATTCTTCTTTCCTTCTTTTCCAATTTGCTCTCTACACACAAATCCATTAGAAAAGTTGCCATCATTTTTTATTTCTCCACACAATGAAATTCACAAAAATTGCTAGTTCTCTAATTATTTCACCTTTACAAATAGAAAAAATTTATTACAAAATTGATTAAAAAAATGGGTGTATATATATATATATATATGGTGTGTAATAGAGATGTGCACTTGCGTGTAATTTTGTGCTTTTTATGTTTAATTTTTATGTGATTGAAACTAATGACAATTGTCTAATAGCTTTGGAATGGGGATTATCTTTTTCAATTTCCTTAGCTGATTAATTCTATTTGTATCTCTTGTATATAATATAGGTTTTTCTCATGTACTTGAGAGCTTTTTCTCATGTAAAAAATGTTATTGCTCAAATTAATATAAAATTTTACATTTTTGCGTAAACAACTGTCTCCAAATCTAACTTTTTATAGAACATAGAGATTTTGAATTCTAATTTCCCTGCCCCTTTCTACATTTTAAAGTCCCAGTCTGTTGATTTTCTTAGCATATTCTGATGGCTGGCAACTGCCGGAGCAACTGCCGAAGCGATTATTTGTTCTGCCAGCGAGATTTTTCTCAAAATGCCCAAGTTGCCCTTCATTAATCAATCCCTTTGCCTTCTAACGTTTCGTCTTAACTTTTCGTTCTGCCAGAGTAACTTGCATGACTGTGTTCTGCTGACCATAGTCAGACAATGGATCGGTCACACTGAAATTCAGAATGTTAAATTTTAATGAACAAGAATATCTTTAGAACTTTTTAGATGTAAAGTTTGAAACAAAAGCTACAAAAAGATATTTCAGTGATTAATCCGTTCCGAATTTTGCAGCTCCAAACTGTAATCCACTGGTAGATTATCCCAAAGCAATCTTCATGTTACAAGCAATACAAAAGACAACACCAACCCAATTGAAAACCTTGATAAATCAAACCCGAACTGAAAGTTTCTTTCTTTTTTTTTTTTTTTAATTAGACCGAGTTATAAATTTTGTAGATAAATTTTTGCTCTGCTATGTATTCTGTGATCACCAGCACTATCAAATAAACCACAAACAAAGTAACTGTTGACAAAAAATAAATCAAGCATATTTAGAAATTTAGTAATTTTAGAAATATATTTTTATTTAGTAACTAGATTAGAATTAATGCCAAAATTGGTTTAGGAAATTGAGTTAAGTTGTGTTTTAATTAAAATAAGTTTATTGTAGTAAAGTCTAATAAGGATTTGTTAGCTTCTTTCCTATATATATGGCCTTATGGCTGAAGGTTCAATTGAGCAATCCCATGTAATAGTTGAGACAGTAGTATATGTTAAGCATTGCTCCAAAACATTCGTGCCTTGTTCGGTTCTTGCATATGTATTAGTAAGTTGTTTA
Organism: Coffea eugenioides; assembly: GCF_003713205.1. Taxonomy (NCBI): domain Eukaryota; kingdom Viridiplantae; phylum Streptophyta; class Magnoliopsida; order Gentianales; family Rubiaceae; genus Coffea; species Coffea eugenioides. The sequence goes on along the minus strand of NC_040042.1, from coordinate 8,582,918 downwards.
TCATCTATCTGCGTTTGCAACTTCCTTCTTGTTTATTAGTTTGTGAAGCTTTTAATACCTTCCCTACGTGATTTTTTTTTTTGTGTGAACAAGTAGTATCAAGGCTCTAGGATCAAAAGTTTGATTCTAGGGTGTTTGTGATACCTAGAGGGTATGCAGAGTTTGTGATAGAAAAACTTATACCACAAAAGGACAGTACTTGTGTATATTGAAGAATTGGATCACAAGTGTTGGTCTTTGGGTACTCTTTCATTGATTGACAATTAGGGAAAAATTGACCCCAATTGCACAGAAGTTCAAAAAGACGAACTCTATTAAGATTGTTAGTGTTGACAAAGATAAGAAAATCCTGTTGAATAATTGTGTTTTTATAGTGATCGGGGAAAAAAATTATGCCAAATTATTGATTGTGATTGTTACTGCAAGTGGGCCACGAAATTCAAGTAGGGAAAAAAGTTTGTTTGTGAAGGTACGTAATTTATTTTCAAGTTGCCATGGATAGTAAAAACAATTAAAATTTTACACACGCTAAGTATGTATGATGAAAGATTAGAATGGAGCCAGTAGTGGAGAAATATGTCAAAATTCTTAAAATAAATCCTTTCTATGGTTTGTTGAATGAAAATAAGAAAAAGAAGGCAAAGTTATTTTTCAAAATTATGCTAAAATCCATGATTGAAGAATATTATATGAGTCTTTGTCGACTCTCAATCACTTTAATGGTTATGGTTAGATCTCTGTGGAACTTGATTATGAGTCCGATCGTAAGTCAAAACTTAGTTTGACATAGGAAGTTGATTTGAAAGAAGATATATTTACTGATATGTGAGAGATTTTTGAAATTTTTGATATAGTTGAAAATGATGAGTTGCATACATTATTTTAGGTAACTGATGAAGAAGAATTTGTCAGTGAAAGTTTAGATTTGAATGAAAACGTGCATGAAAATATCTATGGAGTGGATGACTCTGTTGAAAAATTTTGTGGCAAAAATTATTTGCATAGAGAAAGGCATGAACTATTGTTTGGAAATTGTATGGAAGGTTATCATGGATATGGAGGCTCTAATGATGAATGGGCCAATTTGAATGAATTTTTCGGTTAAGCAAGCTTAGCTACCGAATTGTGTGCAAAGTACAGGCATGTCCTACTTTGGCTCGTTAAAAATAAATTGAAATTGCATGTGAGTATTGAAGAGGTGAATTCTGACCGGCTAGAGTGAACCGAGAGCTGGACGTGCTACAGCTGAAAAGGTCATAGTGGTCTTGGTCACCTGCTTGGGTTACGAGAGGGGCTGAATCCCCCGGTATAACTCCGAAACTTAAGTCAGTTCGGGATCAGAAGAATAGTTTAGTAATAGAGAGAGTCAGTATGGATTGCTTTACCAGAAATTGGTCATCCCCCATCTCAGTAGAAGTGTTGAGTATTTATAGAGGATAAACAGGAAAAGAGAAACTGCTGGCACGAGTCCCTAGAGATCTGCCATGGGCAGTGCATCAAGTTGATGTGATGGGCTTCAGCGAAAAGGCGCGCCGAAACAGTTGTCAGAGTCAGGCGACGCATGTGTCAGAGCAGCTTTGTCAGGTGTCAGAGGTGTCAGAGGTCACATCCCACCTCTTCGGTGGTCAGACATTTATTCGTCACTTCATCTCGATGACAGAAGATCCTAGCCGAGGTGGTAACCGGGTCGAGGTCACTTCCTGAAACCACGACCCGAGGGGGATTGCCGAGGCGGTGGTTCCAGAAGTACCACCCCGGACTATCCGAGGTGGAACGACCATCCTCACTGAGCCCCCAAGCCTCGGGAAGGGCGAGATCATTGCCTCCCAAGATAGTTACTTCCCGAGGCTGACAAGTGTGCAGGACACGGAGTACAGCCAGGACACGTCATTACTGCGCGGATGGGACGGCTGGAAGTGAAATGAAAGGACGGCTGTCAACTTTAATGACGGACCTATGGATGGACGTGAAATCAACGGTCAGATGAACAGTGTCCTCATTAATGAGGAGAGAGGTCGTATCCTCGAGAATCCCAAAGATATGGCCTTTTCATTTTTCCCCTGTTAGCCTATAAATAGGAGTCCCTTTTTACCGTTTCACTATTTACCAGAAATCCAAAATCACCTCAGAGCTTCGCTTCTGTGTCTTTTCACTTCGGCAATTTCTTAAACCATATCTTCTGAGTAAGTCCACTTCTCCCTCTTTAGTAATGGCTAGGACAGCTCGTACCCACAAAGAGATAGTAAGGCCCGACTTCACCGAGGCAGAGAGGCCCGACCCATCCGAGGAGAGGACTACCTCCGAATCGAGAGAAGAGGGTGCCGGAGCGTCCCACCAGACCGGGTCACTCCAAGAGCAGGAAGAAGAGATGGAGGTTGAAGCTGAGGTCCTTTATAACGACGACCTCGGCGACGAGGTTCCCAGGGATGAAGGTGTGCAAGAGCCGGCCACCCCTCCGAATCTATCAGTACTCAACTACGGCCAAATGCCTACATTTGGCAGCATCATGAATCGAGCTCTGGTAGCCGAGGTGGTTCGCCGATATCCCTGGAGGAGGAATTACAGCATCTATCCGCCTCGGCCAGATCAGTCAGCCGCACTACCACCAAGGGGCAGAGTAGCTATTTATGTGGATCAACTGGAAGATGGGCTCAGAATGCCCACCACAAGGTTTCTTCGAGACTGCTTGAGGTATTGGGGGTGAGAATCACTCAACTCACCCCCAACGCCATTCGCGTTCTCGTCGGCTTCCAACTGCTATGCCGACATCAAGAAATAAACCCCACTGTCAACCTCTTCCGCCGGTGTTACTCGATCAAAAACAGCGAAAGTGAAAAGGGTTGGTTTTACTTCGGGAATAAGATCCCGAAGTTGGTGGTAGATGCCCCTACTTCGATAAAGGAATGGAAGGGAAACTTCATCTTCGTTCCGGCTGAGGATTTCCCTAGAGGGTTCTGGTGGAGGCCTCCCACCCCGGTCAAGGAGACCTCTCCGGGTAAATTGAAGGAGAGCAATTTCAAGAAACTGGCGGGGTCGGGCCTCAAGATCAACTGCTGGGATTTTCCCGAGGCAGTTCTCGTTGACGGCGGGCTCAGCCGAGCTCTGATCAGCTCGGATCACCCCGTCTTCTTCTCCTCTAGGCTACAGAAACCTTGTACTTTTCCATTCCCTTCTTTTGTTTATTTTCCTTGATTCTAACTAACTCTCCTTTCGTACTTCGCAGTGACGAGAGTTTCTGACTTGATAATCTCCGGGACGGCAGCTGAGGTGGCCAAAAGATCAAAAAACGCAAGGACACTGCCGAGCCCTCCACCAGGCTGGCCAAGAAGACTGCCACAACAACGGCGAGCCGCGTACCTCCGGTGGTGATTGTGGGGGAAGGCTCACGCACCTCGGCCACTCCAGGGAGATCCCAAGCCTCAGCCATTCCGATGGGGGTCCCCGTTCGAGGAGTGACCATAGCCTCTCCACCTCGGGGTCAGGGTGTAACGCCTTTTCCAACTCACCCCGTCACAGGGTCTTCGTTGTTCAATCTCCACCACGTGCCTTCTCAAGAGGCACTCCGGAGCACAATGGTGCTCGGAGTGGAACATCAATGTCAACGACCGCTGCAAAAACCCTCTGGTCGCACAGGAGCTCCTCGTCCATTCAGTGCTGCCGCGAGACAACACTTATGCCAGGAAGCTCACCCCTGACGAGCTGATGCAGAGTGCCTCAGTTTCCTGGGCATCCACCACGGCCTTCTTCGCTGAGATGATTCAGCGTTATGGGAACATAATGGAGACGTACGAACCGCCCTCCGAGGTTCAGAAGAAAATTGCCGAGATGGAAGAGAGGCTGAAAGCCACCGAACTGGAGCGAGATAAAGCCGAGACGGCCAGAAACCGGGCCGAGGTGACAAAGAACTCTTTGATAACCGCCCTCGGTGAAGAAAAAGAGAGAAGAGCCCAGGAGGAGCAGTCATCCAAAAGAGCTATAGAGATGGCCGGGGTGTCAGCCTTGGAAGCCTTCCGCAAGTCGGAGTCTTTCAACCGCGACCTCAGCGAACTGACGCTGCCGAACTTCATGTTTGGCTACACCACGGCAGTCAATGACGCGGCGCCCTTCCTCTCTCCTGAACAGCTGGAGTCTCTCCAAGAGACGCCGAGCTATAATGAGGATGCCAAAGAGCTGTGCGACCGCATGGCCGAAAGCATCATAGCCGGAAGAGACCTAACCGAGGTCCGCGCCGAGTTCAACAAGTGGCTTCAAGAGTTCGACTTGGAAGGCGATGGCCTCGAAGGGGACCAAACCGGCGAAGAGGCTGAAGGCCAGCAGGACGCCGGGTGGGGGGAGAAACAACGGGTGAACCAGGCTCTGGGGCAGGGAATGCTTAGAGACATTCCATTTTGTACCCAAGGGCCGAGGTCGTGGATGCCCAGGAGCTTTCTAGACCTCGGTCTTCTGTCTTCTTTTTGTACTTAAATATAACTTTGTACTTTTGCCTTTTTAATTTAGATCGGCTTTCTTTTTGTTTTTCTTTTTTACCGCTGTTTTGTCCCCTTATTTTTCACTTAGAATAGAATAAAATAACACTAAGGGAGAAATAACAAATGAGTTTAACTAACAGAGTACATACCCTTCAGGGGTGATACAATCTGAGGTTCTCAGCGTGCCAAGTTCGAGGCACCCGAGAACCATCCCGGTAAGCTAATTTACAATATCCGTTTTGGCTGGACTCGACTACACGGTAGGCTCCCTCCCACTTGGGGCTAAGTTTCCCCTGAGTTTCAACTCGGCTGACCGAATTCTTCCGGAGCACAGGTCTCTCGAACTGAACCGTAGGTGTTTAACCCGGGCATTATAGTAGCCAGTTAGAATATTTTTATAAAGAGCAACTTTGGCCGCCGCCATGTCACGCTTCTCTTCGGCGAGGTCGATGTCAACTCGTCGTTCTTCTTCATTGAGTTCGGCGGCATACACTGCTATTCGTGGGCTCGAAGTAATGAATTCGGCGGGGACAACAGTTTTGGACCCATACGTTAAGGAGAACGGGGTCTCCTGGGTGGATGACCTCGGGGTGGTCCGGTAAGACCACAACACGTTAGAAAGTTCCTCCATCCAGGATGATCCGGCTCGATGTAGCCTGATTTTGAAACCATGAAGGAGAGTACGGTTGAAGTTTTCAGCCTGACCATTGGCCTGAGGGTGTCCAACCGAGGTGAAATGCTGTTTGATTCCAAAGTTTTCGCACCACGCCTTGAAAGGATTATCAGCGAACTGCCTGTCGTTATCCGAGATGACCACCCGGGGTAGGCAGAAGCGACAGACCACGCTCTTCCAGAAAAATTTTTGAACGGCTGACCCAGTGATGGTCCTCAGAGGCTCGACCTCGACCCATTTGGTGAAATAATTCACCGCTACCACCACGTAAGCGTAATTGCCCGGGTCTCTGGGGAATGGGCCGATTATATCAGTTCCCCATTGTTCGAATGGCTATGGCGAGGTGATGAGGATCATGAGGTTGGTCGGCTGGTGGTACTCAAGAGCGTGATGCTGGCTAGCAGGACAGCTAAGGACCATGATCTGGGCATCTACCCTCATGGTAGGCCAGAAATACCCTAGCAACAGAGTTTTTTTTACGAGCATCCTGTAGCCGACGTGAGCACCACAGAGTCCCTCATGTATATCTTGGAGGATCCTTTGACCTTCTTCTGGTGTAATACACCGCAGACATGTGCCGAGGTATGACCTCTTATATAGGAGATTTTGTCGGAGAGCGTATCGAGCGGCTTTACGTTGAAGTTTCCTCGATTCAGCTCGGTCATCAGGGAGCTCCCCCTGACTGAGAAATCGAATCAGAGGGCCCATCCAGGTGTTTTCGGGATAGACGGGGTACACGACTTCTCCTAGGTACCCCGGCTCGGCTAAAACTTCCACAAGAACGGTCTTATTCAAGTCAGAAAACGAGGTAGAAACAAGCCGAGAAAAGGCGTCGGCCCGCTTGTTCTGCGACCGTGGTATCTTTTGAATTTCAAAAGACTCGAAGTGTGCGATCAACTGGTGGACCTTGGAGAGGTAGCGATGCATGACCTCTTCTCTGGCCTCATATTCACCCAGTATCTGGCACACGACGAGTTGGGAGTCGCTGTAAACCAAGATGTGCCCAGCGTCGAGTTTGCGGGCTAACTGGAGCTCGGCAATGACTGTCTCGTATTCGGCTTCGTTGTTAGAAGCAGCGAAGTCAAATCTTAAGGCATATGAACATACGTCTCCCTGGGGGTTTTCGAGAAGCAAGCCCGCTCCACTACCCTCACTGTTAGACGAGCCATCCACATGCAGAATCTACTGCTGAGGCTCAGCGGGGGCCAGAGTAGACTTATTTACCTCGTCGAAAGTGAGTTCAGCCAAAAAATCCGCCAGGGCTTGAGCTTTGATAGCCGTTCGAGGTTCATAAGACAGGTCATATTCCCCCAACTCGATGGCCCATTTGGTAAGGCGTCCAGAAGCCTCTGGGCGTGATAAGACTTGTCTGAGGGGTTGGTCAGTTCGAAGGCAGATTTGATGAGCTAAGAAGTAGGGCTTAAGCCTGCGGGCTGCATGGATTAAGGCCAGCACGAGCTTTTCCGCTTGCGTATACCTGTTCTCCGGACCTCGGAGGACTCGACTGACGTAATAAATTGGAGTTTGTACACCTTATTTCCTTACTAGTACGGTGCTCACAGTTTCAACCGCGGCAGACAAATACAAAATCAACTTGTCCCTCGGTAGAGGCGAGGTGAGCGTTGGGAGGTGGTGAAGGTACTCCTTTAGTTGCTCAAAGGCTTGTTGACATTCTTTAGTCCAGGAGAAACTGTCGGCCTTCTTGAGAACCTTGAAAAAAGGCAATGCTTTGGAGGCTGACTGCGACAGGAACCGGTTCAGGACCGCTAACCGCCCTGTGAGCCTCTACACCTCACGGAAGGATCGAGGTGGAGACATTTCCTGGATCGCTCTCACTTTATCTGGATTAGCCTCAATGCCTCGCCTTGAGACGAGGTAACCCAAAAATTTTTCCGAGGTGACCCCAAAAACACATTTCTTGGGGTTTAACATCATTCGAGTCTTCCGGAGGATCTCAAGGACCTCTTTCAGGTCAGACATGAAAGTGGAGGTCGTTTGGCTCTTGAGAAGGATGTCATCCACGTAAGTTTCAACATTTCGGCCGATTTGGGATTTGAAAGCTTGGTTAACCAGGCGTTGATATGTGGTCTCGGCATTCTTCAGTCCGAAAGGCATGGTGGTGTAGCAATAAACGCCTTGATCGGTATAGAAGGCCGTCTTCTCGTGATCTTCTTGACTCATCCCGATTTGGTGATACTCCTTAAAGGCATCAAAAAAGTAGAGGATTTCATAACCCATTGCCGAGTCCACCAAGGTGTCAATTTTAGGCAATGGGTAGCAGTCCTTAGGGCAGGCCTTATTGAGATCGGTGAAATCAACGCACATTCTCCAAACCCCCCCTCCTTCTTGACCATGATCGGGTTGGACAACCAGATCGGATATTGGACCTCCCGGATTATCTTTGCGGGCAGGAGCTTGTCCACTTCTTCACCTATAGCTTGGCTGCGTTCAGGGCCGAGGTGCCTCCTCTTCTGCTTGATCGGGCGGACTTGGGGATCGACGTTCAGCTCGTGTATCATGAGGTGATGCGGGACTCCCCGGACCTCATCTGCGGCCTAAGCGAAGACGTCCCGGTACTCTTTGAGGAGGTCCACCATACCTTTCTTGATTAGGCCAGGTAGACGGATGCCGATACGGACCGTCTGATCTGGCTTCGTGGGGTCCAGGGAGATCTCCTCCACCTCATCCCCAGCCTCCAGCCTCGAGGGCTTGCCAACTTGCTGAGGATCGAGGCAATCTATCGAAAGGATGTCTGACCTCTTTTCGGATCTTCTATCAGAGGTCGATGGGGAGGCCGCTTGTAAAGTGGCGAGGTAGCACTCCCGGGTAGCGCAGACGTCGCTGCTTATCTCGGGGACCCCCGCGGAGGTGGGGAACTTAAAACTCATGTGGTATGTAGAGTACACCGCTCGTAAAGCGTTAAGCGTGGGTCGGCCCAGGAGCAAGTTGTACGGGGAGTCGGCTTTCACCACGATAAAGTTGACCTAGTTCGGCAACGGGGGTGACACCCCACGGTTACCGTCAGGGTCACCATCCCTTCGGGATGCACAACGTGTCCCCCGAATCCTACGAGAGGCGTTCTTACCGGGGTCATGCGCTCCGTGGCCAATTTGAGACTCTCAAAAGTACGGAGGTACATGACATCTACTGAACTCCCCGGGTCGATGTAGACTTTCTTGACGATGTAATTGTTGGTGAGCACCTCAATCACCAAGGCTTCATAACTGCTCGAGGCAGCGGGGACAGGATCGCTGGATCCGTAAGAGATCACTTCGGACAGGCGGGAGCTCGACTCGGCCTGATCCAGGTTAGCCTGCCTGTAGGTCCTCTTCCGGGAATTCTGGCTATCTCCTCCCGTCGGACCTCCAACAATTGTATTGATGACCCCGACTATGTTGGGCCCATACCCTAATCCATGACCTGAAGATCCGTTTCGGGGAGGCCTTTTTGTCTCCCTAGGATCCTCTGGAGGCCTGCAACTGCTTCTAGACGTCCGCCTTTCGTCTCGGCGTTGATCACCCCGGCTATCACGTCGGGGTTCATTACGTTGGTGATCTCCACCTCGGCAGATGAACTGCTTCAAGTGTCCCTGCCTGATGAGGTTCTCGATCTCCCTTTTGAGATCGTTGCAGTTCTCGGTTTCGTGCCCGATATCCCGGTGATACAGACAGTAGAAGTTCGAGTTCCTCTTATCCCTGCTGCCGAACATCTTGGGAGGGGCCTTTCTGAGATTGTTCTGTTTCATTACGGACAACACCCGGGATCGGGTAGTGTTTAGAGGGGTTAATTCGGACTCAGGAATGGGTGGCTTCCCCTTGAAAATCCTGTCAAACACGCTACGGCGGTCTCGATTAGGACTTTGGAAGCCATTCCCTACCCCCACTTCACTTCGGCCAAGATCTTTCCCCCTTCGGGGGTCAACCCTCGGGCCGGCGGTTTGGACCTCTTTTTTTATGAGGTTGAGGTCTTCGGCCTGTATGCCCTTCTCGACCTTCAACCACAATTCATGGAGCGTGCGGGGATACTTCTTGTGGATCCCCGTGTTGAACCCCGGCAACGAGCCCATGGGTAAAGGCAGTAATGGTAACTTGCTCATTGGGGTTAGGTATCTGCACGCTCTCTTCGTGGAACCTCTAGACGTACGACCGAAGTGACTCTCCCGGGTTCTACTGCATATTCAACACATAAGTCGAGGTCCTGGTCGTAGGTCGGGAGGAGACAAACCGGTGAAGAAACTTCTCCACTAACTCCCCCAGGGTTGAAATGCTCCTAGGTTCTAATCCCCAAAACCACTTTCGAGCTGTCCCCTGGAGGAATATTGGGAAGGCCCGGCATATGACGGGGTCAGGGATGCAATACAGGCGGAAGGCCGAGATGAAAGCATGAATGTGATCTTCAGGATCACCTCGGCCGTCGTAAGATGGTATCGAGTGGAGTTTGAAATTGGGAGAAAGCCTCTCCTCGTTAATGTCATCCGTGAAGGGTGGAGCCCTCTTGTAATCCACCCCAACTCTCTCCATGGGTCGAGGTTCCTCCTCAGGTCGTCGCCCCAAGAGGCCTCTTGACAATGACCTGGTCAGGGAGGCTACCTTAGAAGTGGCCTTGGAGAATGCTCTCTTTGAAGCACTCCGGCTCAGGCGCCTCCCGTCAGACTCTTCTTCGGACGAACCTTCAGGGGATCCATCCGACTTCCTTTTAGAGGACTCGGCCTTTTGCTTGCCTTGTCTCTTAAGATACCTTCCTAACTCCTCGAAGATGTTAGGGTTCTCGGTCACAAACTCAGCCATACGAGTTATGGCTTCTTCGTTTGCGGGTTGGGTCCTCGGGGACTCCTGCCCTTCGGAAATATCTTCCTGCTGAGCCGCATTACTCTGCTCAGCCCCAATAGTGAGAGCTTTCCTGCTCCTAGAACGCGTAGGCTTCATCCTTTGATGTCTTCGCGTTCCCACAGACGGCGCCAATTAAAGAGGTGAATTCTGACCGGTTAGAGTGAACCGAGAGCTGGACGTGCTACAGCTGAAAAGGTCACAGTGGTCTTGGTCACCTGCTTGGGTTACGAGAGGGGCTGAATCCCCCGGTATAACTCCGAAACTTAAGTCAGTTCGGGATCAGAAGAATAGTTTAGTAATAGAGAGAGTCAGTATGGATTGCTTTACAAGAAATTGGTCATCCCCCATCTCAGTAGAAGTGTTGAGTATTTATAGAGGATAGACAGGAAAGAGAAACTGCTGGCACGAGTCCCTAGAGATCTGCCATGGGCAGTGCATCAAGTTGATGTGATGGGCTTCTGCGAAAAGACGTGCCGGAACAGTTGTCAGAGTCAGGCGGCGCATGTGTCAGAGCAGCTTTGTCAGGTGTCAGAGGTCATATCCCACCTCTTCGGTGGTCAGACATTTATTCGTCACTTCATCTCTATGATAGAAGATTCTAGCCGAGGTGGTAATCGGGTCGAGGTCACTTCCCGAAGCCACGACCCGAGGGGGATTGCCGAGGCGGTGGTTCCAGAAGTACCACCCCGGACTATCCGAGCTGGAACGACCATCCTCAAGTATTATTGCTATAGAGGCTACAAAGGCAATTCAAACTCATCATGGCATGAAGGCAATGTTGAAAAGTTTGATTTAAGAGAAACATTGTTGACAAAAAATTAACCAAACATATTTAGAAATTTAGTTGTTTTACAAGTATATTTTTTATTTGGTAATTATATTAGAATTGATGTCATTGTTAGTTTAGGAAATTGAGTTAAGTTCTGTTTTAATAAAAATAAGTTTATGATAGTTAATTCTAATAAGGATTTGTTAGTTTCCTTCCTCTATATATGACCTTATAGCCGAAGGTTCAATTGAACAATCCCATGTCACAATGGTCACAGCCATAGGTGGCAAATCAACCAATTTAATTAAATTTACTCATACCTGCCCATGAATAGATGGGTATGGATATCTTAAATTTTTGCATATGGATATAAATGGGTTATCCAATTTTATCAATTTATTAAATGGGTATTATTGGGTAACCCATCAAACCCAATTAACCTATTTAAAATTGTCTTTCCCCAAGTCTCTTCTCTTCCCCCACCCATTTTTTTTTCAGATTTTTCATGTTGCCATGATGTTAATTACTTTTGTTTCATTATTATTATTATTTGTTGGTTTTATCTTATCATTTTATTTTCTCTTTGTTTGTTAACTTGCTCATTTTTCAACATTACCAATTTATGATAAGTTTTAACCTCTTTTCCTATCTTTCCAAAATGAAATTTAAAATTTATACATGAAAAAAATGTTAGGGGTTCAAAATTTTTGGATTAAGTTTTTATGTTAACTTTTATAGTACTTAGTTCAAATTTTTATACTCTTATTATTGAATTATTAAATAGCATGTAATTTTGCGACATAAAGTACGGATAGGAAAAAAATTGATAATTAGGCTTATTAAACATTATAAGTAAATATTTAAAACTAATGATGGGTGCAAAGGGTGGTATAAATTGATAATTTAATTTGTAAAAATGAATTTAAATGAGTTTACAAAAGTCAAAATAAATGGGTTATAAATGAGTAATTGGGTTACCCAATTCATTTTTTGACTTACCCATTTATACCCATCTAATTAAATGGATATAAATAGGTTGACTCATTTATACCCATTATCCATTTTAGCCAACCCAAGCTCGCCCAAGTCATCCATTTTGACATCTCTAGTGACAGCAAAGATACATTTCCGTTGAAATATGATGCAAATTTTCAGAAATGTACTTATATAAAGGACCAATATGCTACCAGTAGTCATACCAGAAATATGTATCAGCACCACCTCCAATCAAATGTCTAATGAAAGGCTGAGCTTCTTCCCTTAACAAATTTTCCTCCATACCCAAGAACCATTAACAGGAATCTTTGCTGCCCAAAAGGAACACCCTTTCAAGTTGTTGGTATAAACCCCTTTAACCCAAAGAGTATCCTTTTTACAGCAAAGAGCAAACATGCCATATTTGCTTGATGATTAGACATTTGTTCCAAAGTTCTAAATCAAACAGGCCCAATCCTCCCTCCTTCGTAGGCATCCATGTATCAGTCCACTTAACTTTTGCACACTAACGAGTTCTAATCTCACCAGCCCATAAAAAGGAGGTTAGCATACTACAAACCTTCTGGATGACATATTTGGGAAAAATAAAAGCACTAGACCAAAAAACCTGAATCCCATTTTAGATAGATTTTATCAATTGTAATCCACCTCCATAAGAAAGTTTTTTACTAGACCAATTATGAATTCCTTGTTCTATCTTATTTAAAATGGGTTGACGATATATAAATCTGAGTCTAGTAGATATCAATGGCAAGCCCAAATACCTAACTGGGAGTGAGCCTAAAGGCATCTGCAGTGGATTGCAAAGCTGAATCTACATATGCTCATTCACACCAGCGATATATATCTGACACTTATGTGGGTTTGGAGGCTGGACATTTCACCGAATTCATGCAAGGTTTTCTGAATCAACTGAAATGATCTCCTTGTAGCAGCAGTAAGTATAAAAAGTTCATCAGCAAAAGATAAATGGGATGGGATATTTTAAGTTCTTGACACTTGGGTGATAGTTGAATCCATTCTTATCAATGTTCCAATTCAGCAATTTTGTGAATATCTCTATAACGATTCGAAACAGATACGGGGATATAGGATCCCCCTATCTCACTCCCCTTTCGCATTTATCCACTAAAGCAATGAATTTAGCAGGAAAGCCCAATACCTTCATAGCAGCAAATAGGAAAATCCCAATTCAAGGTGTCGTATGCTTTCATAATATCAATCTTTATGACAGCTCTTGGTGATCCATCTTTCCTGTGATAACCCCTCACCACCTCATGCACCAAGAGAACATTATCAAGAATGTGTCTGCCTTTCACAGGGCACTCTGTGTGTTACTGATAATTTCAGGAATAACCTTCTTTAGCTTATTGGTCAAGATGGCAGAATAGCACTTGTGCAGTGTATTGCAGCCCGCTATGGGCCTAAAGTTCTTCATGTGCATAGCATTTTCTACTTTCGGCAGCACCAACGTGAGGACAGTACTATTTTTTTATCTGTGTTATTTAGATATTCAAGAACCTAAAGAAATCTATGAATACACGAATACCAGAGATGAGGTATAAGAACTTGGGGCACGGATGATGGAGTCAAACTGGCAGAGTACTGATAAGTGGATTCATCGTCAATATTTTAAACACTAGCCAACATGTATTCTTTATGGGTATAATTGAGGGGTTAACATTTGTGTTCAGAGGAATTTAGCTTCTATATTGATGAGATTAAATTCATTATTGAATAAGAGTTATGAAAAGCTAAATTATTTCAATGGTTGAATTATTAGATGATGTAGCAAAAATCATGGATACAATATTGAAAATAACTATAGCATTTTTGGCATTTTCAAGTCAATAGCTTTTTTTTTATATATATAATCCTATAGTGGTACGAATTCTTACTTAGGTTTCAAGGAGACATGGTAAGTTTTCTTTGGTTTCTGCCTTTTTAATCTTGTTCCTCTAAATTCCTTCTGTTGTCTACGTGTTATTAACCTTCTAAATAATCGTCTGCACTTTATCTTAGTGAAAATATGCGTTGCAATTACATTATGGGTCTGTTTGGTTGGAAGTAAAATATTTTCCTTGGGAAAATATTTTTCGTGGAAGTAATTTTCCATGAAAATCATTTCACTTTTATCATTTTCAGGTGTTTGGTTAGTTTATTGAAAATATTTTCTTACTTCATTTTTCTGGTGTTTGTTTAACTTTTGAAATATTTTTACTTTTATCTCTATCTTTACTTTCTACACATTATAACTACATACTTCTTCCCATGCAAAATAAGAAAATTTATCTCATTGTTTAACTTTAAAAAATCTTGGAGAAATGTATATATGAATAAAAAATATCTCCTTAAGCAATAAATAAATTGCTGGCCATTTAGTGTCAAATATCAATCACATGCAATGCTTATTGTGACATATATCTTGCACTCTCACTGCTGAAAGTTTATCTAGAAAAGAATGTCCTTATTATACATAATTAATTACTAGCATAAGATGAGCAGGATGAGGTTTTTTTTTTTTTTAATATACTAGGGGAAGGGTTGGGTTGGGTTGGGTTTGGTGGTACGGGGGAGGGAGTGTAAGTAAGAGGTCTTGGGTTCGAGTCTTCCTGTTTACACTAAAAAAAATATATATATACTACAAGATGTTTTCAGTAAGTTTGGAACATACTACAGGCGGGATGCATGCATTTCAGAAAACAACTTCAGTACGTTTGGAAGGGAAGTTGTTTTCCATAAGATGAGTGAAAATATTTTACATAGGAAAATGTTTTCAGTAACTTTTGTGCAACCAAACACGGGAAATTAGGAAAATATTTTCCTGGAAAACATTTTCACCCGAAACAAACGGACCCTATGTGTTGGTAGTTTCTATCCAAGTGTTAGAACAAGGCATTGATACGTTATTAAAGAATATTCTCGAGTTGAAAAAAGGTTTATTCAACTCCGTTGAATCCTTGCGGCCACAACTAAAATTGCAAATCACTGGACCTTGGTTCAGTGGCAACCAGGAGGAATTTAAATTTTTCACTGGGTGCAGGTCAGTGATCGAATCTCTTGATTGTGTTTTTTTTTTGTTTGAATTTCTTAGAATTCGGTCAAAGGTTATTTAACTCCCATCGTGACCTTCAATAAATTAGATAAGTCCATCTCCCCCCATTTTCCAAGTATAAGACCATTTGTAACAATGTTGTACTTAAATTTGTATTGAAAAAAGACTAAAATTGCAGAGTCACGGATCCGTATATAGCTGAAGCCAGAATCCGAACACTTCATTTGACTCCAAGAACAACTCTTGACTAAACATGTGTGACGCACAGTTGGTTGAGATTTCTAAAATAGCATGGAAAATAAAAGACTAGCCAAGAACATTAGAACATGGAAAAAAAGAAACTATTTTCTCAAGAAAATAATTGTGAACATATGTTTCAAAAAGAAACTAAAACATACTTCATTTTCGATGAAAAAAATCTCTTGATCCATGACCATTTGGGTTTTCCACAGTTTTGTACATGTTTAAGGGCCTTAATTGGTCAGGGACTTTAGTTGAATAATCGATGTTTGTGAAGGCATTTCTGTACGCGGAATTTGTAACCTGACATCTATGTTGAAGTAGATTCCTTTTAAATGGAATTAAACAGCCATGGATTTGTTTAAATAATTGTTGTATTAAATAGGATATGATTAAACTAATGATTATACAGACATCATTCATTGGTAATAACTTTTTTTAATAGAAAATAATAATTTCATTAACCTTCAACATAGTTTTGAAACATACAGCTGATAGTGTTTTTTTTTTTTATAGAAAAAACATAATATTTGTTATAAGTTTTTTTTATAGAAAACACAATAATATTTGTTATATTTGGTATAATCAAATTTTAGATGTCAGAATAGAATAAATTCTGTTCGGATTTGACTTGCATGAAATATGTCATAGGACGAAATATGTTTTTAATCTTGTTTTATTTGTTTCTACTGTGCTATTTGTTTCCTGTTCATGCGTAAGCCGTAAAATGACCTTTCCGATGTGCAAGTGGAATTTTACCTTGTTTGGATAGGCATTTTTCACCAAAAAATGGTCTTGTTTTCCGTGAACATATTTCCCTATTACCTTTTTACCTCACATACATCAAATCGTTACAGTAATTTTTCAACGAAAAATTCATAAAAAATGCAATCCAAACACACTCGATTGAAGCAATTTGAAAATCTCAGCAATCTGCACTCTCGTTTTGGACTTTAACATCCTAAATAATCTATTACTCGGGAAAATGATAAATATAGTCTCTTACGTTTTCCAAAAATATTTATTTTCCCTTTACTCCATCAAGTATAAATTCAAGTTCCTAATCCAAAAAATGACGCTTGGACACTATTTCGAAATAAAAGAAAGCCACAAGGAAAAAAAAAGGATTCAGTAATAAATCAAAAAGGAAAACGTCACCACAAATTCTATAGAAGTTTAGGAAATAACGTATATACCCTTTATGAATTAGCGACGTTTCCCTACTCCTAATGAAAATTTATCCATATTACTAATTTATTCCACATTTTCAATTATAGAAGAGGGAAAATCAAACTTGCAATTGTTGTAACAGGCAATCCCACAATGTTTAGATGCTACTTGTCTCTATATCTTTTTACTAAACCAAAACATTCTTAACCAAGAATCAAGATAATTATACAAATCAAATCTTCATACATGTAGAAACACATATATGTCTATCTATCTAAGGAACTAATTATGGTTGAATAGCAATACAAAGTCATGATTTTATTACAAGGATTAGAAGTAGGAAAAGGCAATTAACAACAAATACCATAATTTAAATGTTGATGACTGCAACAGATTATCCGTCACCTATCTTCTCTTAGAGGAACTCTCCTTTCCATTTTCCATTTATCCAGTGTCCAATGCCAACTTGAGGTATATGAGAAATTGTCAGATAATCTTCACTTTGTTTATCCAAATTCTGTACTTTGTGGATTAGCTCATCAGACATATCAAACAACCCAAGAAGTTTAAGCTCGGTCAAGTTTTGGAGGCCCAAAGGCAGGCCCTCCATAAGCTTGCAACCAGCAATTACAAACTGTTGGAGACTGGACAATGACTCCTCTTCCACTCTGACCCATTTCAGTCTTTTTAAATGCCCAAGGCCTAACATCTGGAGTTTTGGGAATGTTCTAGCCTTAAAGCACAATGCCTCCCCTTCGTAACCATTATGAAGAGCAAGGTGTACCAGATTGGGCAAGTGTCCGAGGCAGTCTATTGCATTCTCATCTTCAGTCAACTCACTATTCTGCAAGATTAAAGTGCCCAAGGATTGAAGTGACATTACCCATTCCGGTACTCTCTCTAAACGCCCAGTCAGCGACAGCCTCGTAAGAAATCCAAGTCTTGGAGAGACGGAATGTTGGAGATCAAGGGTCTCCTCTTCTTTAATGGAGCAGATATACAACTCTCGAAGGTTGGTCAGCCTTGACAGGGAGTAGAGCAACTCTTTTCCATCTTCTCTTCTCAGCTTTGTTATGGATAATTGCCGCAACTGAACGAGCTTCCCAATCTCCCTTACTACTTTACCACTATCTGCTTCTATACATTGCAGCCTCTCCAAGGAAGTAAGCTTTCCAATTCCATCCGGAGATTTAAAGCCCCAAAGTGCAAAGTTATCTGAATAATCACCACTTCTGCCTACGCGAAGGGAACGGAGTTTTCTCAGCTTTATAATTTCCACGGGCAACTCCGTTATAGTGGTTCCGAACAGATTTAAAAATTCTAGGTTTTGAAGCTGCCCAATAGATTTTGGGATGACTTTAACTCTGGTGCCACTTAGATCCAGATGCTTGAGATGAAATAGTTTGAAAACTTCCTTTGGGATGTTGTCCAATTCAGCTCCCGTCAAATTTAAAACCTTTAGGAACTTGGGACCACCACATAAAAACTTGGACAAAAATGAAGTTGTGAGAGGATCTTCATACCCGAATGTTTCCACGGACCGAAGACACTTTAAGCTGCTGAAACCTTGTGGAGGATTATCAGTGAAGTTATGCATTGCCAGGTGTCGAACTTTGTCAGGCCATCTTGTGCAATATCCAGTGATTATGGCTGTGAAGCTCTGCTCTTTAGATTTTGAAACAATGATTTCACGCAAAATATCATGAAGACCACATTTCACCAATTTGCCATCACGAGTCTCTTTAACTTGATAAGTTTCTGTTGATGAGTTGTTTTAGATACCTCATAGCAATATCAGTGGCCATCATTCCTTCTTCTTTCTACAAATCCCAGTGCTATCCATTTTTTAAGTAATGTAGTGACATTAATTGGATGATCTTTCAGGATAGACACTTAATATAATATGCAGATTTTAAGATGGTGAGGCAAATCACTATAGCTAAGTAAGAGTATCTTTCTAATTCTTTCCTGTCCATCTACCTCGCCGCCAAAGCCACGAAGAATCATCTCCGATTCATCTATCCTGTCCTTGTCCTTCAGAGCCAAAACACCACCTATTGCAACAATTCAAGCGGTAGGCCCTCACATTTTTTATATTTTTCTAGAAACCTCTTCTAGATTTGGAGGCAACCTTACTCTGAAATGTTCTATTGCAAAAAAGAGTCCAAGAATCATCGTAAGAGAGAGGCTTCATGATATGGATAAGTCATGGGACGCTAAACATGATGCAAGAAGCTACATCGTAATTCGTGTCGTAATACAACACGACTAGCGATGTTGCAGTCTGGCAATATGTATTTGATAGCTTCCAGGCATCTAGACTCCACACATCATCAAGGACAAGGATGTACCTTCTTTCTTTGAGGAAGTCTCTGACAAATTCACTCAGTCTAACACGATTCATGGATTCCACTTGCGGAGGCACCAGCTGTCTGATTTCCTCGCACAATTGTCGAATCAAGTCCTTGATGATGACGTTGAACTGAAAATTTTGAGAAACGGTTATCCAGGCATGGCTTTGAAATTGTTCCTTCACTGCAGCATCATCGTAGACCTTTTTCGCCAGGGTGGTTTTACCGAGTCCCCCCATTCCCACCACTGAAACTAGTTTCAAGTGGGAATGGTCATCAAGAATTTTGGAGATGAGCTCTTTTTTGGGCTGATCGATGCCAACAAGTTTAGCTTCTTCAATCAGCAGTGCTTGGTCACGAATATCACAATCTGTGTTTGCCACGTGCGAAGAGCTGGAGCCTATTTCTTGAGTACCATACAGAGACTGGTACCTCTGATGCCTTGCAGAAATCTCTACAACTCTGGCCTTGATATCTTTTATCTCCAAAGAAATCCGATGCCGGGCTTTCAGATTTTTAATCGAGTTGTAGATCTTGCCAACACGGCCAAAGAATCCATCTGCATCACCACGAGCAAAGCGGAAGGCAAAATCATCGAGAACGTCCTCTGTATCATAAGCAACTTCTCGAACCTGCTTTACCCATTCTTGGAGTTGGGAGTCATCGTCCTCCTTTGCTTCAGCTTGTCTGAGGAAAGCTTTCATGCTGCCGAGTTCATCTTTGATGAACTGAACATCTGGTCGAAGTCCACCCAAAAGCGTGCTCTCTTGGGAAAGTAAGGTGGAGAGCTGCTTAATTAGAAAGCCTACAACACTCTCGGCCATATTCCTCAGTTAAATTTCACAGGAGTTGGTTCTCTTGCGGAAACAATCACAAGCAACCAAAATGTGGCAAACTTGGGAAAGTATGCAGTTTTCACTTCTGTGAAAGGGAGGGTTAACTGGCTCGTTGGAAATATCAAGCTCAGTTCAGGAAGGCCGTCCTTTCCTTTCTGTAATTTGTGGGGCCTGAATTCAGTAATAATGATAGACCTGTACAATTCAACGCGTCAAACTTTCTTTTTCGTTACTGGGCTCCATGGATGGGAAGTGGAGCTGAATGCCTGCAATCTGGACTTGACTTACCCAGTCGTTGTTTCCTTTATATTATATCCCGGACCCGGCTAATTTCTTAGATTATACTTAAAAAAAAATAATTCGCCAAATGTGTTTCTGACAGGAGGTGTTTTTCATTTTATAGCGGCCGTGCTGATTGGACACGTTCGCATAATTAAAAATTCCACTAGCAACCTATCTGTAAAAAATTCTGCAAAAAATTCTGGAGAGCAGCAGGTGTCAGAGCGGACGTGCTGACTGGGCACGTCCGCGGCTGACTTCGGACAGAGCATGTGTCAGACGCGGACGTGCTAACTGCGCATGTCCACGGCTGACCAAATTACATCCGGCTGACACAGACACAAATATGTGTCAGTCTCAAATATGCGTTATATCTTGGCTTAACACAGCTTCACGCCAAAAAGAAAAGGCAAAAGTTTATGCAGAACCCATTCAATCCAAGAATTTATACTTTTTTAGTACAGGAGACTTTGATCCACATTTAAAAAAAAAAAAAAAAAAAACTTGTTTCCCGTATCTGGGCAGAAAGCAACCTGGTGTAGTTTTAAAAGAAAAAATTAAATTGAAGAATCACTAGCCAAAAATTTTGGGGGGGGGGGGACGAAGAATTTTATTAGAGGAATTTAACTTTATTAAGAGCAAGACCTTTAAAGAAATTGTCATGTAACGCTTATAATACAGGGCTTCTTGTGGGCAGAAGCTAATTTTTGCTTAGCTTTAGGATCAATGAAGAACTACATGCAAAATAAACAAATAAGAAAAGAACTCATTTATACAAAAGAAGAAATAATCCCAAAGACCAAGGGTCCGTTTGGATTCCTTGTTTTTGGGTCTGTTGTTGAAAAACTGTTTTTCACATTCCAAATGCTACAGTAAATGTGTATTTCAAAAACAACTCCAAAAATACCATATTCAAACAATATATCAAAAACAACTCCAAATATATATTTAATATGTTTATTTCAATTTGTATATTTCAACTATGTATAGGATATATATATTATATTAATTTAAATATATTTATTTATACATATTATAAATATTTTATTTTAAATAAAATACATTTTTATATATTTATATGAATATTATATATTATATAAATCATATATAATATAAATATGTAATTATACATTTATATAAATATTATATATTATATATTTAATATATACATAATATATATTATACATTTATATAAATGTACATTTATACATAATATATATTTATGTACATTTATAATATACATTTATATTATGTATTATATATAATATAATACATTTATATATTTATATTAATATACATAATATTAATTATACATTTATACATAATATTAATACATTTATACATTTATATTTATTATATTAATACATTTATACATAATATTAATATATATTTATAATATATTAATTTATACATTTATATAATATTCATTTATAATTTATACACATTTATAATAATATACATTTATACATTTATAAATATATTTATATTATGTAGTATATATAGTATAATACATTTATATATTTTTATATAAATATATTTATTTATAAATATTTATAAATGTATAAATGTAATTGTTATAAAAATATATAAATTATAAATTATAAAAATAATCAAAAATATGTTATTCTAAAAGTAATCCATAAAACATCTACAGTAAAAGTTTTTCATATAGTTTTTGAAAAACAACCCCAAAAACAACTAATCCAAATGGACTTGTATTTGAAAAACGAAATGCTACAGTGTTGTTTTTGAAAAATAATCCCAAAAACAGCTAATTCAAACGAACCCCAAACTTTTTCAGTTCAAGAGAACTTTGCTGCTAATGTTTATCCTTCCTAATGGTGCTCCACTTAGTTTGGCAAAAAGCAGATTGGTGTAGGATTAAAATCAGTCAAATCAGACCCTGCCTTTTTTTATTCACTGTTAAAATGCTTGGCTTATTTAGGCACAAATTAAGTTCGTTATGGGAGTACAATAAATTAAGGACTTCACAGCAGAAACATCAGAAGCAAAGACCGGATGTAATTTGGTCAGCCGCGGACGTGCGCAGTCAGCACGTCCGCGTCTGACACATGCTCTGTCCGAAATCAGCCACGAACGTGTCCAGTCAGCACGTCCGCTCTGACACCTGCTGCTCTCTGAATTTTTTGCAAAATTTTTTGCAGGCAAGTTTCTGGTGGAATTTTTAATTATGCGGACGTGCCCAGTCAGCACGGCTGCTATAGAATGAGAAACACCCCTGTCAGAGGTACATTTGACGGATTATTTTTTTTTTTAACGTATAATCTAAGAAATTAGCCCCCGGACCCGAACTGCTATTTCTGTTGTCGTTCCTTTTATCATGAAATCAAGATGAGTAAATCAAAATTTGGGGGAAAAAAAAGACCGAATATGTAGACGTAGATGTCAAAATTCATAATAAACGTCAATCCTTTTTTTTTCTTTCGGCATCGAAGGACAATCTAGACTTTCTGTATCCAATGCATAGTATTACACTTCATGAATTATACTTCAATTTTTTCAAAAAATTTTAAGATTTGAGTAAGATAATGACATACTTTTTGAATTATATATAAAATAATAGCGACATATATCATAGCAACTGTAGATTTATACATATTTAAGTGATAAAGTGATAAAATCTTAATAAATTTAACATCTCATGCATAAAAATAAGTTTAAAATTGTTATAAATGTAGTATAGTCTTCGAAAATTATAATAAATTTATCCTTTTTTTTTAGTTTGTTAACATTCAAATATGTTCATACTATTCATGTAAGAATTTATATACGTAATTTTTTCGAACACAAATTTTCATGTCAAACTTTTACTCATATTTTTTCAAAAAAATTCAGTATATTATGCATATATATAATATCTCATATTATACCCATCACGTATTTTGTTAACTATGGTCCAATGTAAACTTGGGGCTGAAGTCGTTGTTCTTTGTAATAAAGTCATTCCCCTTTTTTTTTTCGGTCCTTGTTAGGTATGAAGTCGTCATTATCCAGTAGTTGTTGTTGGGCATAAAGTCGTCGTTCTTTGGCATTTATTTGTCTACTAGTGAGACGAGAGCTAATATTTTTCGTGTTAAGTTATTTAATTTTTAGCCGTTATATATTTTTTATAATATAGAGAGTTATATAATTATTATAAGTCTGACTTGAATTATAAAATAATAGTGCGGTAAATTGGTTGGGTGAATATAGTGTTAATAGTTTGTGAAGTATGAAGGATATTTTGTAATATAATATTTAATAAAGTACAATAATTGAGACAATGCAGTGTCGACATTTTGTGTGGTATGATTTGTATAAATTATGTGGTCTGGGTGAGGTAATTATAAAGATATCCATCTATATTTATGTATATCTCTATTACTCACTAAGTTCCATAAATATGGGCCTATTTCCTTTTTTTTTGCACAAATTAAAACATTTAATCAATATAATCACAAGAATTATTTTTCTTTCATATTTTTGTATAATGTCGCTCACTAATATTACATCATTAATTCACATTAAGAGCCATGTATTGTTACATTGTTTTTGAAATTTACAGTACTTTAATTTTTTTAATGTAAGAAACAATGTAATTAATGTTGCATGTTTGACTAAAAGAGTAATAAAAAAATAGCATACAACATTTCTTTTCAATTTAGAGTAATTTAGAGCCATTAGGAAAAATGAATATATACACATTAAATTTAGAGACATTAGGCAACATTTTATAATAATTATATATATACATTAAATATGGATATTTATCTAACAATATAAAAGTGAGTTTGCCCCATGAACAATTTTTTTTTGTCAAGCAGTTATCCTGCAATTGTTATTGGATGCCCGGACTATTAGTAAATAACATACTAATTATTCTTTTTTAAAGAACGAAAAATAAGAATAAAAACAAGGGCATTAAAAATTTGTAATAATTATATAGAGTAATATGGATATATAGACTAATATATCTTTATAATTATATGTTTTAAAAAGTAGTAGGATTAGAAACCATTTTTAGTCCATGACACCTTAATCGATTTTGGTTAATTGTGATAACAATGTTGGACTTCCTTTCTTTTCTCTTTTTTTTTAACTGCTGTTTAACTTTTGGGAATCATTCAGTCAAAAGCTACTGCTGAACATGCTAAACAATTACTGCATTCAACAATTTTACAGAGCACTATTTTATTTCATTTTTTTGCAATATATGCATTCATTTTTTTCCAAACAATTTTATTTCATGTCGCAGTAATAAAATCCATTTTTTAAAGTCACTAAAGCCAATAATAATTTATTAATTATTTCCTCAATAATTGTGTATTTACAGAACACTCAACATTATTTAGATTGTTTCTTACATTAAAAAAATTAAAGTACTGTAAATTTCAAAAACAATGTAATAATACATGGCTCTTAATGTAGATTAATGATCTAATATTAGTGAGCAGTATTTTACAAAAATATGAAAGAAAAATAATTATTGTGATTATATTGATTAAATGTTTTAATTTGTGCAAAAAAAAAAGGAAAAAGCCAAGAAATTTGCCCTCAAAGTTGCCCAAAATTACCTTATAACCGCTTGACAAAAAATTCACTATTCATAAGCCAACTCCCTCGGAAAAATAATTGTGATTATATTGATTAAATGTTTTAATTTGTGTAAAAAAAAAGGAAAAAGCCAACAAATTTGCCCTCAAAGTTGTCCAAAATTACCTTATAACTGCTTGACAAAAAAGTCACTTTTCATACGCCAATTCCATCTTTTATTCCCAAAATTGCAGGATAATCGCTTAACAAAAAAAAAATACTATTCATAGGGCAACTGCCCCTTTTATATTGTTAAAGATTAGATTATTTTACCCATGAATTAGTAGTGTGTATTATTAACTTATTTTGTCCTACAATTTTTTCTTCAAGATAATCAAAACTAAATGCCATAGGAAACACGTGGCTTGGTGTTGGAAATAATCCCACGGCAAGGCAAGGCACGTGGCTTGGTGTTGGAAAGAAATTTGCTTTGAGCCATCTTGTTTGTGGCTAAGGAGGTAAAGCAAAGAATTTTGATGACTAAAACGCCCCTCAAAGTCATCCAATGCCAAAAGCAAATTTCCAGCAGACCAAAACGCCCCTTAAAGTCACAAAAATAACGGCATAACCGCTTGACCAAAAAGCTACTGTTCATTCTCCAATTCCCGCTTTTATATAGTTAGATTTGCATTTGTTAGGTAAGAAGTCGTTGTTCTTTTGTGTGTGTCAATACCTTTTCCTTTTAGAAATAAAACGCGTAATTGGTATATAAAACAAAAACGCGTGCACTTGCGCGTGATTTCGTGCTTTTTATGTTGGGATAATTTCAGAAACCTCCCTTTAGATTTCTGGCAATTTCACTGAGCTCTCCTAAAATTTGAAAAATTATACATACCTCCCTTATCATTTAAAATAATAATTTTATCCTTAAATATTTTAATAAAATCCTCTTACTTGATATGCTTATACTTAGAATGAGTTTTAAAATTATTTTTCATTATTTTTCCTTCTTATTCCTTTTTTTAAATTTTTTGCTAATAAAACTGTAGAACTACCACTATTGTCTCTAGGTTTCTATTATAATCAAATGTCAAACTAGTGATTTTTTTGACGAGTTAATTTTATATATGATCCAATATTTTTGCTAATCTTTGTTTTCTATTTTTGATATTAAAATTAACAATAAATCAAAAGAAAATGGGCCAAAGGTACTACTAAATTATGATAATCCCACTACTTAAAAAATTTATAGATTCTAAATGAATTATTTCAACATTTTCTTTTTCTATATTATAAATTTAAATCCATAATAAAATACCATTAAAAATATCATAACATAATAATAAAATTGTTATTATTATTATTATAGTTGTTTATCAAATGGTAGATATGGACATGAAAAATTTGGCACATTTTCCTTATAAGTATACTAAATATCTTATAATTGTATAGGAAAATAAATTTAAACTCATTCCACAAGGACATTTTTGAGTATTCGTTTAAAAATTGTTCAACTCGATATTATTTTAAGATTTTGTTACTAAAACTATCAAATCAAGGGAGATAAGTGTAATTTTTTAAACCTTAAGAGAACTCAATGAAATGGTCAAAAAGCTCAGGAGAAGTTTCTGAAATTATCCCTTTTATGTTTGCTTCTTTTTTATATGTATAAGTGGTATGGTTGCATCTAGCGTGCAAAGTGGGAATTTCCTCCCACCATGGGTAGAACCACTACAATCATAGCAACTCTGCCTGGGACCATTGTCAAACGCTTATGGGTCCACATGGGCTTAGCCAACCGGCAGGCAATCGTAGGTGAATTACGTAGCAGAGGAATGTGGGACTTTCTATAAGACTAAATTGGATTTATGCATGTACATTAGATTGGGTTGATAAATTAATCATCATCGAGCTAAATGCTCAATTGGGGGAACATAAAGAGCCGAGAGACAATAAGACATAAATGCCAAATTCCTTTTCTCAAGACATGAATCCGATGGCATCATTTTCCAATTTTACTAATATTCAATTTCTGTGCATATGATTGTAAAAAATTCCTCCAATTTCTCTTATGGTGGCCAACTCTTTTACTAAACCAAGTAATTAAAACTAACTGTTTACTAAAAGTTTACTATTCACTATTCACTATCATTAGTTAATGATAGTGGATTTTTGTTGAACCCATGAAATGTTTGGTAACTAAGGGGCGCTTGGTTCTTGCTTTTGAATTGAAAAGGGAAATGGAATGATGGATAGAGGGCCCACTAATAAGGGTTTTGATAAATTCCTCCCAATTTGGTCGGGAATCATGAACTGCTAAATTTTAAGGTATGATTCCAATATTTCAATTCCCATTACACTAGACCAAGCGCGCAGTATTGGAATTATTGTAATTCTAAGTATCGAAACCCCTAAATCAAACGGTCCCTAAAAATATTTAGGTATACCTTTTACATTTTTTTCCCTTTTTCCTACTTCATTTTCTTCTAAATTTTCCTCACTCTCTCAATTTGTTCTAGTATTTTTGTTAAGTTATATTAAACTAGTGTACAAGACACATTATAAGCGTATGCAAGTAATTAAATTATTGTAAAACCTCTACAAATTAATAAATTTGAGACTATACAATTTTTATTAATTTAAAGAGGTACTAGTTAATTGATAAGTTAATAATATATTAAGTTCTCGAGTGTACTTACAATTCAAAGAAACATCCATTTAATCAACTAAAGTTTTATTTTATTTTATGTAAGTTTTGATTTTCACTATAATTTGGTTATCCTTATCATTAGATAATATTAATATTTAAAAAGCCAAAAAATTTTGACACTACTTTACTAGTCAAATTTGTGATTCATAACCTGTCATGTCCAGGACAACTAGCTGCAGAGCTATGAATTAAGTTGATAACCATCTAGTTATTTCAATAGTTGAAATGTTCAATCTTTGAAACCTTTATGTAATGTGATTTATGTTTATGATTATTTTATCTACAATCTCAATTCTAGTTTCTAGGAGTACTATGTTAGCTATGTTTATGATTACAAATGTACAAATTCGATTTCGATTTAAAAGTCACAATGTTACATATAAGATTACTTATCTAATTTCTAAATTTAAATTAAAATCTACCAGATCAATTATTTCACGATTCTGGTTTCTTGAAGCACTATATTAATTATGTTTCTAATAATTCATCTATAATTTTGATTCCAGTTAAAAAGCCACTATCTATGCAACAGATAAAGTTAGAGGGATCACGGTTTGTGTAAACTTTTTTATGTCATTTTTTAAACTTTCTATTTTATCCTTAAAGAAAAACTAATTTTTGCTCTGACTATTTAATCACATTTTGTCAATATAACAACTCTAAATATTGTAACTACTAAATTACAATAACCTTATAAACCAAAATTCTTTGATAAATTTATAATAAATTTAATTACATAAAAAATAAATTTTATATAAAATTAATGACAATTTTTGGGTGCATACAAATGCCCATAAGTTGTTGAGCGGCATACATGTTATTTCTCCTAAAAGTACAATGAACCTTGTGTGAAACTTCTACTTTCCGGTCACTACTTTTAACAGCTTTTCTCTGCCCTACTCCACAGTGATGTGTTGTTCCTTTGCTCTTCCCACCATGCATAGGTGAGTCAGCTTCCACCATAGATGAAATCTGTATAATTGAAACTCATGAAAATTGTTTGATAGCTTTGGAATGGGGATTCTGTTAAATTTTCTTAACTGATTATGTATATTTGTATCTCTTGTATATAGTATAGGTTTTCTTATGTACTTGAAAGCTTTTTCTCTTGTAAAAAACGTTATTGCTCATATTAATATAAACTTTTACAGTTTTGCGTAAACATGAAAAAACTTATAATAGCAAATTTAGTATTTGTAAATTGAGGATTATCACATTTTCCTTTTCTTAATCTGTTTAGCAACCATTTGTCTCCAAATTTTTTTCTTTATTTTTCTTGAGATTTTTTTTTTCATGAATATTATTTCTTCTAGCTGTTGAATATTTTTTCATCGAACTTTGTGCTCTGGGTCAAACTTGCAAGGCTGTTTCTGTAGAACCTTTTAGATTTTTTCTT
>NC_040042.1:8511580-8546746 GCF_003713205.1 Coffea eugenioides | reverse complement strand
CACTGCATAATCACTCGCGTCACACATTATCTCAAATGGGAGGCTCCAGTCTGGAGGTTGGATAACAGGTGGTGATGTCAATGACTCCCTCAATCTGTCAAATGCCACCTTGCACTCCTCGGTGAAGTCTTATGCTACATCTTTTTGCAACAGTTTGAACAGGGGAGCTCCAATTTTGGAGAAATCTTTGATGAATCTCCTGTAGAACCCTGCATGACCCAAAAAGGAGCGCACCTCCCGCACACTTGCGGGGTAAGGTAAAACAGAAATAATATCGAATTTTGCCTTGTCTACCTCTATACCTCTGGCCGACACTACATGCCCTAAAACAATGCCATAATCCACCATGAAATGACACTTTTTCCAATTTAAAACTAAATTTGCCTCAATGCACCTCTTCAAAATTAAAGCTAAATTATCCAGGCATTCATCAAAACTATCTCCATAAACACTAAAATCATCCATAAACACCTCAATAATCTTTTCTACATATTCGGAAAAGATACTTACCATGCACCTTTGAAAAGTTGCTGGAGCATTACACAGGCCGAAGGGCATCCTCCGGTAGGCAAAAGTACCAAAGGGGCAGGTGAATGTAGTTTTCTCCTGGTCCTCTGGTGCTATCGCGATCTGGAAATAACCTGAGAAACCATCAAGAAAACAGTAATAGACACGACCAGCTAACCTCTCTATCATCTGATCAATAAAAGGTAGAGGGAAGTGGTCCTTTTTCGTCACAGCATTCAGACGCCGATAGTCAATGTACTGGCGCCATCCTGTGGGTTTCCTCACCGGGACCATCTCACCCTCTTGGTTCTCTTCAACTGTTACTCCCGCTTTTTTCGGGACTACTTGCACTGGGCTTACCCAAGGACTATCTGAGATGGCGAAGATGATCCCCACTTCTAGGAGTTTAAGTATCTCCTTCTTCACCACTTCCATCATCAGTGGGTTCAATCTTCGTTGCGCCTGCCTCACTGGTTTTGCATCCTCCTCAAGCCGGATCCGATGCATGCATAAGGAGTGGCTAATTCCCTTGATATCTGCTACGCTCCACCCAATCGCTTCCTTTATGGTCTAGAAGAAGACGAATAAAGGTCATCTTTTGTCCTTGGTGACAGGCTCGGAGCAGGTATGATGACTGGTAACGTCTCATTGTCTCCGAGAAATGCATACTTCAAGTGCTTCGGGAGAGGCTTGAGCTCCAACTCAGGTGCCTGCACAATAGAAGGCAACAATTTTGCCTGAGTTTCTGGTACAAAGAGAGAAGTAAGCTCATACCTTGGGGAGAGTGGTGGGAGCGAATGCAGTGCTTCAACTGCATGGTATAGCTCATCACTTATTCCTACATCAAGAGTTGCTCCCAACTCAAGATGTTTGGCCAATGCCACTTCCAGTGCATCGCCCCCATTCAATTCAAATGTGTCTTGTACAAGAGGTTCAATAATGCTCAAAGCAAAAACAGAGTTAGTCTCATCTGGGTATTTCATCGCATCAAAGATATTGAAATTTACAATTTCACCATCAAATTCTATCGACAAAGTACCCTCATTCACATCTATTTTTGTCCTAGCAGTACTTAAAAATGGTCTACCTAGCAAAATAGGTGACGGATTTAATGCCTTTTCATCTCCCATATCTAAGACATAGAAGTCTGCAGGAAAAACTAACTCATTGACCTGTACCAAAACATCTTCAACTAACCCCTCCGGATAAGCATTGGTACGGTCTGCAAGTTGAATTATAATGCCTGTGCCTTTTAATGGGCTAAGATTAAGAGAAGCATAGATTGTTTTCGGCATAACATTAATTGACGCCCCCAAATCCAACATTGCTTTCCTAATTGGGGTACCTCCTATCTTGCAGGGAATGGTGAACATACCTGGGTCTCCACATTTCGGTGGGAGTTTCCTTTGGAGTATAGCTGACATGTTTTCTCCCACCGCTACTCTTTCGTCCCCCCTTAGCTTCCTTTTGTGGGTGCACAAATCTTTTAAAAACTTGGCATACTTCGGTATCTGTTTGATTGCATCCAGCAGGGGAATGTTGATCTCCACTTTTCTAAACACATCCAAGAGTTCTTTTTCCTTCTCTACCTTCTTTGTCTTTTCCAACCTGCAAGGAAAAGGGGGTAAGTTAGAGTTAGTAGTGAGTGGAGAGGTGGAGGTTACCTTAGGATCCTCACGAACACGTCCTTCCTCCTCAATTTCCTTTTCTATCTCCTCCTCACTTTTGCTTTTTGAGTTTCCCACTTTAGGCCCTTCCAGTTCCTTGCCACTCCTCAGCGTCATGGCACTTACATTCCTGGGATTTACCTCAGGTTGCGATGGCAATTTTCCATGAGCGTGGGACTCCAGGCGGTTGATGGCAGTTGCCAATTGGCTTATTCGAGCATCCATATCTTTCATGCCTGCTCTGGTGTCCTGCTGGAACTGAGTGGTGCTCATGGTTAAGGCTCTAGTTTCTTGCTGGAGTTGAGCCATATTCGTGGTCAACGACCTAGTCTCCTGCTGGAGTTGGGCGGTAGTCGTAGCTAGACTCTTGACAATATCTTCCAGAGAGCTACTTGAATTGGCGAGCGGAGGTTGAGGCTTTTGCTGCCATGGTTGCTGAAACCCTGGTGGACGATTTAAGAGTGAATTTTGCTGTCGGTTCCCATAACTGAAATTAGGATGGTCTCTCCAACCGGGGTTGTATGTGTTGGAATACGGGTCATACTGCCTGCGGGGCGCGGGCACGCCTCCGGCCATGTTTACCTGTTCCGCCCTGTCCTCTTGCAAAATGGGGCACGTGTCCGTGCACTGGTCTATGCTAGTGCAGATTCCACACACCTTCGCTCGCGGTGTGTCCCTCATGGCTAATTGCCTGACAGCAGACGTCAACTCTGACAGTTGCTGCTGTATGGATGAAGTCTCTACCTCGTTGACTCTACGGGCAGGGTTACTCTCACGGAAGCCAAATTGTTGGGAGTTCTCTGCCATGGCTTCGATTAGGTCCCATGCTCCCTTCGGTGTCTTGTTCGCCAGGGCTCCTCCACTCGCAGCGTCAATAATACTCCTGTCAGTTGACTGGAGCCCTTCATAGAAGTACTGGATCAACAGTTGTTCACTAATTTGATGTTATGGGCATCTAGTGCACAACTTGTTGAACCTTTCCCAATAGTCGTACAAGGACTCCCCGGAGTACTGCTTGATGCTGCATATTTCCTTTCTCAAACTCGCAACCCGGGATGCGGGGAAGAATTTTTCTAGGAATTTCTTTTTCAATTGTACCTACGTGGTGATACTACCTGCAGGTAGGTAGTATAGCCAATCCTTCGCTGCATCCTTCGCTACTCACCGTTACGCTCAAATTCATATTTTTAGAGTAGGAACTTTTATTTTTGCTGGTTTGACAAGCCAACAAATTTTGGCGCCGTTGTCGAGGATTGTTGCCTTATTGATTTATTTTCTTTGATTTCTTACTTTTATTTTCTCTTTATTTTTGATAGGTGCCGAACCTGGGCAATAATAATAAATAAAAACTAACTACCACCTAAAGCAGTCAATAATCAATTCGAGTACGGGAGCAGGGACCCTAGGTGTGCAATGGGTTACTTGATTCACCCTGTTCCCGAAGAGTTTGCTTAATCCGATATACCTGAATTAATTATTTAACTGAATTCACTAACTAGTAGACAATGGTAAGCAGGGTCATCTCCTCAGGGACTGGAGAGAAATTTATTCCTTTTCGAATCAAGACAAATGGGGGGTTTTCACGATTAACTGCTAAAAATAAAGTAACTGCAGAGAATAATTAATTTAAAGAAATAATTAAGAGAAGCTCTAGCCAAGGGTACACTTCAGAAATGGTTCATGCACTGATCATTGATGCAGAAATAATTCCAACATTTATCAACATATTAGTTATAGTTGTCATGCACGCGATAAACAACCAACCTTTCCTTAATTTCTCGATAGCTAAGGTACGACCGTTAGCTATTTCTCTAACCCAAAAACAACCCTAGGTACGACCGTAGGATTTAATTTCTAGATTGCATTAATAATTAGGAAGGCCCAATCCTAACTAACAAACACGCTACGAGGGTTTATTTAAGATAGATCATATGTTCCCCTGACATAAATCCAATTACGCCAGTTGCTACTAACACAGAGGTAACGAACAATTACGGATTCAATTCCCCCTGTTTAGCAAAATAGCCTATATGAATAACTAATTATTGCGCACTAATCAATCATACACAAGACTATAGCGATTAAAAACAAGGAACATATAAATATCAATAATGAAGAAAATAATTAAAATGATTTAGATCTCACAGTATTAGTTGAACCAATTCGTCAGTTGCTCCTTGACTAGAAATAGGAGTTTAGTTCCCCATGATTAGAGTGCAGGCCATGCGGGCAAAGCTGGAGGAAGCAAACGGAAGAAATTGACCCTCGTTCACTTTGGTCAACCGAAGAAAGAAACAGAAACAATTGATTATAGTTGCTTCCAATTGATTTCCAAGGCTTTCAATTTCCTGCGGTCAAAGCCAGAATGAAAAGCATTTCCAAAGGTCCACAATTGCGGCTCCTCTTTGCTTTCTTTCTTTCCTTACAAAAACAACATACGAGAGATTGCTTTGCTTGGTTTTGGTTTTCAATCAATTCGCAAAAGATAGAAAAGCCCGGATGCAAAGTCAACAATTGCGGCCTTCTTTGCTTTCTTTCGGATTGCTAAGTAAAAGACCTACGAGAGAAAAGATTTCTCAATTGTTTCATTCCTCAATTCGGTCAAGGCTAATGAAAAACTCACAAGAATCACAAAGTCAACAACAATGGCTTTGTCTTCTCCGATTGTTTTTTTTCGAAGCTGCGGCACTCCACTCTAATTCCAGAGCCCGTTTTTTCTAAACCTAAGCCGCGCGAGAGATAATAATTTCCCGCTCTCCAAAAATTGTTATTTGTTCAAAATTGCAACCAGACTCCCTCATAATAAAATAAAATAAAATCTATTACAATTAAGTTTCTTCAACTTCTCGGGCAGACCCCACGTCCGATGAATCTTCTAAAAGTTGAATTTAAGCACTTTTCAGCATCCATTCCTGCAATTAGCACCAAAACAAAATATCAGTAGAATCCACCCAATTAATGAAAATATTTAGTCAATTAATTGTGCAATAATGCCCAAAATACCCACTAAAATGCACCCTATCAATTCTGTTGCTAGTTTATGCCTCGATCTTCTCGTACAGGTGAATTGCAATACGATCCTGAGATAGAGAAGACAACATGTATACTAAAAAAGAAAACTAACAACAAGCCAGGTCGTCTAACTTGGTTGAACCTTTTAGTGAATTTGAAGAGGAGATTGAAACTATGGCGGACGAGAGAACCTTGAGAGAGCTAGCTACACCAGATTTAAATCAGCAACCTCTTTGCATAACATATCCTGTTTTAGAAGTACCATTTGAATTGAAATCTGGATTAATTCACTTACTTCCTTCTTTTTGCGGACTTTTAGTTGAAGATCCTCACAAGCACCTCAAGGAATTTGACAGGTGTCGAGCCTGTGCAATAATAATTACTAAAAAGTCCTATTTACCACCAAAATTAATTATAGAACAAATCCAAGTACTGGAGCAGGGACCCTAGGTGTGTAATGGGTTACTTAATTCACCCTGTTCGCGAAGAATTTGCTTGATCCGATATACCAAAATTGTCTATAAAAGTATTAAATTTGCATACAATGACAAGTAGGATCCATTCCACAGGGAACAGATAGAAAATTGTTTCTTTCCAAGTCAATAGAACAAAATTGGGGGATATTTAATGGAATGAAAATAAAAATAAAATAAATAAAATTCAAAAACTAACTCAACAAGTACAATTTGCTAAAAATGACAATTAATGAATTCTACCCAAAGGATCAACTTCTCAAGCACGATCCAATTAAATGATCATCGATGCAAAGATATTTCATTCATTCGTCACTAGGTTGGTTATAGCTATCAACAAGTTCTGACAACCAATTCTTCCTTACTTTTTCGACAGTCAAGGTATGACCATTGACTGCTTCTCTAACTAGAAAACAACCCCTAGATATGACCGTAGGAATTTAATTATCCAGTTGTATTGAAACTAGAAGAGCCCAACCCTAACCAATAAACACGCTAAGAGGGTTTATTTAAACTAGATCTTACGTTTCTCCAACATAACGTAATTATGGTGGTTGCCACTAGTTGTCAACTAAACGAACAATTACGGATTAGTTAACGTGACAATAGGCTATTAAATTAAATTAAATATCCGGCCGTTGATACTCAATTAATAAAATAGCCATGAACAATTATTCCAGGAAATGCATGAATAGTAACGAATCGGAGGAAATAATGAAGATTCGATTAGATCTCACAGATGTTATGAACCACGCCTTCACGTCGACCTTTGGGTAGAGGAGAAAACTAGTCGCTTCTCATCGTATCAATCTCGCGTGATTTGATTGATTCCATCCACATAATTGCCAAAAATTAGAAAAGATGAATTAACGAAGAAACGGCTGAAAAGCCTTGCTTCCCTTTATTAGGCTTCGTGTTCGTACTACTGGAGCGAAAGTTAAAGCAAAAGTCTAATAGGAAAATCGTACAGAAGCCAAAAAACCAAGAGTCAATCGTCTGACTGGCCAAAGAAAACTAAAAGCTAATCTAATTCATCACACATGATTCTGACTTTGTTCCTATTGGCCGCCGAAAAGAAAGTAAACGTCTCCAGAACAAAAGCAAAAGCTAATCTCCTTATATGACGTGAATCTGGTTTCGTCTCTATTGGCCGCCGCCCTCCGAAGGAAAAACGTCCAAGGGCAAAACTTCCTCTAGGAGTTTTTAATCCCCTGCAACTCCGCGGCCCATGTGAATCTGATTTCCTAATTGCCCACTCCTTTTACCAATTCCGCGGGGTCCGTTTTTAAGGTGTATCTCTTCAGTTCCTAGTGTAGGCACACCATGAAATAAAGGGTCTTCTGAAAATTTGCCTCAAGAGATCACTTTTAACACCAACCACCTACAATTTATACAAATATGAAATATGAGTAAAATCTCAATACTTAGCACAGTAAGTAGCCAAAATTAGGACAGAATAATAGTGTAAAATATGTCCAATAATTGCTCTATCAGAATTTCATATGGTGTGCTCGACCATGAAGCCCCAAGGAGTCACAGAGGAGCAAATAAAATTAAGAGCCTTTCCATTTTCTTTAGCCAATAAAGCTAAGGATTGGTTCTATTATTTGCCCTCTGGATCAATTACCACGTGGACTGATATGAAGCAGCAATTTCTTGAGAAATTTTTTCCTACTTCCCGAGCTGCAAGCATTAGGAAAGATATCTGTGGGATTAGACAATTTAATGGAGAAACCTTGCACGAGTATTGGGCAAGATTCAAACAGCTATGTGCCAGTTGTCCTCACCATCAAATCCCTGATCAACTTCTCATTCAATATTTTTACGAGGAATTATCAGCAACAGATAGAAAAATCATTGATGCTGCCAATGGAGGAGCATTGGTGAATAAAATGCCAATGGAAGAGAGAAGGATAATTTCAAGTATGGCAGCCAATGGTTAACAATTTGGGGAGAGACAAGATTATGCTCCTAAAAAAGTCAACGAGGTGAGTATTTCCTCTATTGAACAACGATTAGATTCTCTAACCTCATTGGTGGAAAAGTTGGTTGTAGGATAGGTTCAGTAAGCCAAAACATGTGAAATTTGCTATGCTTCTAGCCATCAGACTGATACATGTCCCACACTAC
The DNA here is from genome assembly GCF_003713205.1 of Coffea eugenioides. Lineage (NCBI taxonomy): Eukaryota > Viridiplantae > Streptophyta > Magnoliopsida > Gentianales > Rubiaceae > Coffea > Coffea eugenioides. The sequence goes on along the minus strand of NC_040042.1, from coordinate 8,538,957 downwards.
AAGATGATCCAAATGAATATGTGAATGCTGTTGGTCGATTTCCTGACCCACCTCAAAGGCGCTATGATCCTTATTCAAACACCTACAATTTAGGGTGGAAGGATCATCCAAATTTCAGTTATGCTCCAAGGCCATCGGAATTTCACCAATAGCAGTATCAGCCTAGGCCTGCAAATTCACAACAGCAACCAGTTTCAAAATCAGGTACATCACTTGAAGAAATTGTTAAATCGTTTGCTACTAATGCACAACAATTTCAACAGGAGACGAGAGCAAGTATTCAAGATCTGGAGAATCAAGTGAGCCAACTACCATCTACAGTTAATTGATGGGAGTCTCAAGCTTCAGGAATGTTGCGTTCACAGACTATTATCAATCCGAAACAAAATGCAAGTGCCATTACATTGAGGGATGGCAAAGAGTTGCAAGAATCCAGTAAGAGAATTTCTGAGTAGGCCATTGAGGAGGCTATTGAGAAAGAAGAAGTGGAACCCAACCTTAAAGATAGGCCGTAGCAAAAATCCCGAGATGAACCGCCAGTAGTGGTAACACCTCTTCCTCCATTTCCCAGTCGATTTGCTAAATCAAAGAAAGAGGAGCAGGAGCAAGAGATTCTAGAAACTTTCGCAGGATTGAGGTAAATATTCCCCTTTTAGATGCAATTAAGTAAATCCCTAGATATGCAAAGTTTCTTAAAGAATTATGCACTACTAAGAAAAGATTGAAGAGAAATGAAAAAGTGCATCTGGGGAAGAATGTCTCAGTAGTGTTTCAGAGAAAGTTACCTCTAAAATGTAAGAACCCAGGTATGTTTACTGTTCCTTGCAACATTGGAAATATTAGGATTGAGAAAGCAATGTTAGATTTGGGTGCTTCCATAAATGTTATGTCTCGTTCTATTTATAATATGCTGAATCTCGGGCCTTTAAAAGAGACGGATATAATAATTCAACTTTTGGATAGGTCAAATGCTTATCCTGATGGGATTTTGGAAGACATATTGGTTCAAGTAGACAAATTGGTTTTTCCTGCCGACTTTTATGTGCTTGATATGGAGGAAGATCATTCTGCTAACTCACCCCCAATTCTATTAGGAAGACCATTTTTCAGAACTTCTAGAACCAAAATTGATGTCTATTCTGGAACACTGACTATGGAGTTTGATGGCGATATTATAAGATTCAATATTTATGACGCCATGAAATATCCTAATGAATCTCATTCAGTCTTTGTTGTAGATGTAATTGACTCTTTGATGCATCACACTTTTGAACTAACTGATGATGATGCTTTGAAAGTTGCTCTTACTCGTGGCCTTGATCGGGAGTATATTCAGGAGATGAGAGGGAAGTTTGACCTTTCCCTTAATTTTCAAGAAACTATTTTTAAATTAAATTTTCTTAAACCTGTAAGATATGAAGTGCCTTATGTTGAATTGCCACAGTCACATTTAAAACTTTTACCATCTATTGTGCATGCCCCGAAGTTGGATTTGAAGCAATTATCCAGTCATCTAAAATATGTATTCCTCGGGGAAGGAGACATATTTCCAGTGATTATTTCTTACAAGTTAACCGCTCCAGAAGAAGAAAAACTCATTAGGGTGCTAAAAGATCACAAGGAGGCAATAGGATGGATCTTAGCAGATATCAAAGGACTAAGTCCAGCCATTTGCATGCACATAATCTTATTGCAAGAAGATGCTAAACCTTCAAGAGAGGCCCAACGTAGGCTAAACCCACCAATGATGGAGGTAGTAAAGAAAGAAGTTTTAAAACTTCTTGATGCAGGTATAATTTATTTAATTTCGGATAGTAGATGGGTAAGTCCTGTACAAATAGTTCTCAAAAAGACGGGGATAACCAATGTTGAAAATTCAAATGGTGAGTTGATGCCCACCCGTGTTCAAAATGGGTGGTGAGTTTGCACAGATTTTAGAAAATTGAATGCCTTAACTCGAAAGGACCATTTTCCACTATCCTTTTTTTTTTTTGGCTAACCCCGTTTGCGGGGGTGGGCGCCACTCCAAATGTTATTCCAAGGATCCTTAACGTACATCAAAGCGGCCGGCAGTCCGCCGGTAAACCTATGTCCATCGTACATAAGGCATTTGTATCCTATTCAAGAGAGCTAATCCCCTTATATGGTCATTTTCCACTATCCTTTATTGATCAAATGCTGGAAAGATTGGCAGGAAAGTCTTACTATTGTTGCCTTGATGGTTTTTCAAGTTTTCTTCAAATTCCGGTAGCACCTGAGGACCAAGAGAAAATCACTTTCACCTGTCTATTTGGTACATTTGCATATCGATGAATGCCCTTTGGTCTTTGCAATGCCCCCGCTACATTTTAGAGGTATATGGTTAGTATATTTTTTGACTTTGTAGAAAACATCATCGAAGTGTTTATGGATGATTTTACGGTCTATGGTGATTCTTTTGATGCATGTCTTGCTAACCTCACTAAAATACTTGAACATTGCATCGAGACAAATCTTGTTTTAAACTATGAGAAATGTCATTTTATGGTAGATTAGGGCATAATTTTGGGACATGTGGTGTTCTCTAAAGGAATTGAAGTAGATAAAGTGAAGGTAGAAATCATTAAGTGCTTACCTTACCCTGCAAGTGTGCGGGAAGTTCGTTCTTTTCTTGGTCATGCAGGATTTTACCGATGCTTTATTAAGGATTTTTCGAGAATATCTCATCCTCTGTGCCAACTACTTCAAAAGGATGCAGATTTTAATTTTGATGAAGCCTGTAAAGTTTCTTTTGATGCACTCAAGGAATCACTGACATCAGCACCAGTTGTCCAGCCGCCAAATTGGAGTCTACCTTTCGAAATCATGTGTGATGCAAGTAATTATGCTATTGGTGCTATACTTGGCCAAAAAAATGGGAGAGCGTCTCACGTTATTTAGTATGCTTCAAGAACTCTGGACAGTGCTCAGTGCAATTATTCGACAACGGAAAAAGAACTTTTAGCTATAGTTTTTGCTTTAGAAAATTCCGTTCATACTTACTTGGCACTAAAGTAATAGTCTATTCTGATCATGCAGCGCTTAAGTACTTGCTCACCAAGAAGGAGGCAAAGCCAAGACTCTTACGATGGATTCTTCTAGTGCAAGAATTTGATTTAGAGATTCGGGACAAAAAAGATGTTGAGAATTTGGTTGCGGATCACCTCAGTCGATTTGTCATAAGTCAGACACCCACATCTCTACAAGATAATTTTCCAGATGAACATCTCCTTGCCATTCATAAGCAAACTCCATGGTATGCAGATATAGTTAATTATTTGGTTACTAAGACGCTGCCTAAGGATTTATCTAAGGCTCAGAAGGATAAAATCAAAAGCGATGCTAAATATTATGTGGGGGATGAACCATACTTGTGAAAATTTTGCTCTGACCAAGTTATTCGCAGGTGTGTTTCAGATGAGGAAATTCCTTCGATTCTCTCTTTTTGTCACTCATATGCTTGTGGTGGACATTTTGGTCCCAAGAGGACTGCACGTAAAGTTTAAGAATGTGGTTTGTTTTGGCCTACTTTATTTCATGACTCTTACACGTTTTGTAAGACTTGTGAGAGTTGTCAAAAGACAGGTAACTTAGGATATAGAGACCAAATGTCCCTTACCCCGATACTTGTTTGCGAAATATTTGATATATGGGGTATCGATTTTATGGGTCCATTTCCCTCCTTCTTTGGCCATGTGTATATTCTTCTTGCTGTAGATTACGTCTCCAAATGGGTCAAAACTAAGGCTACTCAGACTAATAATGCTAAGGTTGTGGTAGATTTTGTCAAATCTAATATTTTTGTCAGGTTTGATACACCAAGAGCAATTATTAGTGATCGTGGGAATCACTTTTGTAATCGCATAGTGGAGGCATTGATGAAGAAATATGGTGTCACCCATCGTGTTTCTACTTCATATCATCCGCAAACCAATGGACAGGCTGAGATTTCCAATAAAGAAATCAAATCTATACTTGAAAAGACGGTGAATCCAATTAGGAAGGATTGGAGTCTGCGCCTCAATGATGCACTTTAGACTTATCGAACAGCTTTCAAGACTCCCATAGGTATGTTCCCTTATCGTCTGATATTTGGCAAATCCTGTCATCTTCCGGTTCAGATGGAACATAGGGCGTATTGGGCGGTGAAACAATGCAACATGCAGATGGATGATGCGGGAGAGCAAAGGAAATTGCAGTTACAAGAATTAGAGGAAATCCGCAATGACGCCTATGAGAACTCGCAAATTTATATGGAAAAGACAAAGGCTCTTCATAATCACTTGATCTCTAGGAAGAATTATTGTGTTGGTCAAAAAGTTCTACTTTTTCATTCTAGGCTCAAACTTTTTCCTGGTAAATTGCGTTCACGTTGGATAGGGCCTTTTATTATCACTAACATTTTTCCTCATGATGCAGTGGAAATTCTAAGTCCAAAAACCAACAAGGTTTTCAAGGTCAATGGTCACCGTCTTAAACCTTTTTATGAAGGATTTCAGGCATATACCATCGAGAAGTTGGCTTTCGAAGAGCCTACTTATTCTGATTGAAGTATAATTTTGTCTAGGCAAAGACATTAAAAAAAGGCGCTACTTGGAAGGCAATCTAGGAGTTTCAATTTTTAGTCATTTTGTGTTAAAGATAAGTTTATTTTGGTTCCTATTGACAGAAAATTTTTATTGTAGGTAAACTCTTAGGCAGACGACTTTCGATTATAAGACATACCCACGCTTTATGCTAAATGCAAACCATTGATTTTGAAGTTGCATGGGTAGAAGACCATATGTTATAAGACGTGCCCACGCTCTATGTCCGGAGTGCACTGTTGATTTTCAAGTTGGATGGGCAGAAGAGCTTTTGTTATAAAGTTTGACCATGCCTTGTAGCATCGTCTTGAGTTTGATTCAAAAAAAAAAAATCATTCCCAATTCGGTTTTGGGCCCGTTTCTCTTATTAGCAAGGGCTTCTATCTTTCCTCTTCCATTTGTTTCAATTACCCTTACTTGTTCCTTCCCCTTTGCTTTTCCCATAGTCTTGACTCTTGATCGAACCTCCAAGTGCCATCTTCTACCTTTGGTCGCTGCTACTCCATCATCGGCGAATGCACCTTCGTGGGACTGCTCGCCTGGAGTTCTACCGAGTTCCAACAAGAAACGGGTATTATCTAGGCTGCTTCCCTCTTCATTCATCAATTTCTAATAGTTCAATTTCGTCAATTCAGATTCCTTGCTGTCGATTTCTGTTTCCCCCCCCCCCAGTTAATTGCTTTAACAACTGCACTTGATTTCTTGGATTTATAGACATTGGGTAGATATTTGGTTCTTGGTCATTGGTTGATTGTGCTTGTCAAAGTAGTAGTTGGTGGTCAATTGCACAAGTGCCATTGTTATAGTCTTTCAATTTTACACCAATAGCTTGTGGGTCCCTTCATTGTTGGCTTTAGAAAGCTTGATTAATCTTCCATCCGTCCACATAGCTTGCCAATTGCATGATTGTCTCTTATTGTTTTCAAAGACAAGTGATAGTGGGTTGTTCAACTCGAGTTTGGCTTCTACTGGGGATCCCACTTGGTCTCTTTCTTTGATTGGTTCACACTTGACCTTTTGTGGGTGCATTTGAATTGTTGAACTATGGCCAAGAAAAAGACTACTTCAACGAAACCAAGTAAAACTTCTTCTGCGCCACTTAATCCTGCTCCCAAACCTAAGAAACGCAGAGCCCCTATCCAACCGAAGAAGAGGTCACGTTTGGGGATTCACAAAAGTATTCTACCACCTAGAGATAATGAATTGGGAGGTGAACTTGATGGGTTTAGCTTTGAGCAACTAGAACAGCTTCAAATGTTGCGAGTCAGACCTTTCGTTGCCTGCAAATCTGTCCATCGCCCTACACTTGACCACCTGCATATTGCTAGTGACATGGATCGGTTATTTGCTGCAATTGGTTGGCAACGGTATTTGACAATTGATTATCCTTCTTATAGTGAGTTGTCTTGGGAATTTTATACTACATTCAACTTTGACAAACCAAGTAACTTAACTTTGAGTACTCCCGACGTGGTAAAGTTTAGGTTGTTGGGTGCTGATATGAGTCTGTCCCTCAATGAGTTCAATATACTTTTGTGTTTCATTGATCCGGAGGCTGTCTCATCTCCAGAGTACATGAACAGTGCATGTGATTATGGACAGCCATTTGCTAGGGATTATATTGACATTTGGAGAGAATGGTCTGTTGATAAGCTCACCTAAAATCCTAGCAGGTCCAAGAGTTCTTATTTGAAAGATCCCGTTTTAAGATACGTTCATAAGTTTTTAGCATTCAATTTTTCTAGATGGAAGGATGCGTCTTGTATTCTCAGTAAAGCTGAATTCTATTTTCTGTGGTGCATGGTCAATAATGTCAAAGTTAATTTTGGATGTTGGTTAGCTTCTCAATTGCAGACCGTGCTCACCAAAACACACAAGCCATTAATATTGGGGTCTATTATCACGCATATAGCTCACCGGATGTGTGACTCATTTGGGGAAGACTTCGAAGTGCATGTTGCTCGCCCAACGGATCCGTTGGGTTTGGCTTGTTTGGAGCGAATGGGAGTTATTCATCGTGTTCAGGACCAGTACCAGTTTGCATCTCCGGGGGAGCTACGGCTTCGGTCACCGGCTAGTATCACTCTGCCCCCTATTGCTGTCCCCACTGCTACTTCGTCTATAGACGACGCAGGTCCTTCTACATCCACGTCATGTCTACCCATCTAAATAGGATGCTCAGTTCCAGAGTTTGCATGCACAGATACAGCAGCTAGATAGTCGAATTGCCAATATCGAGTTTCAAAGTTCGTGGATGGCAGAGAACTTGGTGGCTTACGTTGTTTCTGTGGGCTTCTTACCACCTTTTGCCCTGCATTCTTGATCTTCATGTTCAAGGACGTTCCCTCTGCCTTTCTTTTGCTCTTAATATCTTACATTGAAGACAATGTCATGTTTAGGTGTGGGGGAGGGGTATTTCTTATAATAGCAAAAATTTGTGGCCATTTCCAAATTTTTAATTTTGAGACAACTAAAATGCAGTTTAGGTAGGATGAAAATGCAGTTGAAATGCAAATATGAGCAGGGCAATGTTACTAGCATGAGTATGTTATTTTCTTGTAATTGATTTGAATGATGGATGTGCTAGATTTGACATAATTTTAACTATTTTGTGAGCTTTTGGGCTTTATGAGCAATTTAGTATATTTTGCTCTATCTTCTTTTGTTGAGTGATATCACACATCATTTGACATTCTAGAACTTGCTTTGTTATGCATGTGGAGACCACTCTTGAATTTGATCATTAAAATGACAAGGGCAATTAGATTTAACCCTTTTGACTTTCTAAATGCCTTCCCTTATTATATTTACCCATAGTTAACCATGTTTGAGCCTCAATCCCTTTTCTTTGTTTAATAGTCAAATTTATTACCTTAAACCTTTGTCCTTTGAATCTTCTCATTTGAACCTTGTGTCAAAGGAATACATTAATATTCTTGCATGAAATTTCAACTGTGTTCCAAAAGTACGTTTATGGTTGGCAAGTGTGATAGTTATGTTGGTTCAAAAAGAATGAATGAAAAAAAGGAGAAAAAAATACAAAAAAATACAAAAAAAAAATGAAAAAAAGGAAAAAATTTGTGAAGTGCACTTGTGTTGTTTTGCAGTAGTTGGGATAATGCCTAAATTGTGTTTGCATTTGCCAAGTTTAGTGAAGTTATTGACATGCCTTGAAGCTAACTGTACATGTGAATGAAAAAGGAGTTTAACTTCATGCAAAATATTATTGGTATTTCCTTTGATATATTTACACCTAAAATTTTTCCTTTTATCCAACCCTTAACCCAAGCCTTGTTACAACTCTTATAAAGACCCTTTGATTTTTGCATTGAATTCATTTTTAAGTAGTGGAAATGTGATATATTAGCAAGCTTATGGTAATGTCGTTTCATGGTGTTGATTTGAGTGCTAAATGTCCCTTAAACATTTGAGTGCAGAGTGTATACACTATTATCCTTGTGAGGGCTGTTGAATCTTGGACATCCTGAATTTGATAAAATTGTTGAGAAGACCTGATACTTGTGTTAGTATGCACTGTGCTATGAAATATTTGCCATCTTGACTGTGATTCTTGGGTAGTGAATGCTTGAGGGCAAGCATTGTTCAGTTGTGGGGGAATTTGTTAAGTGGCTAATTGTACATATAATTGGTGAATATTTTCCCCTTTATTTTGCTAAAATATGGCGTTAATCGATATATTTCACTCATATTTGAATTTTGGTGTTGTTTTTAGGAATTGTTGGTGAGAATGAAGTAAAAGGCGCATTAAAAGTCGACTTTCCAGAAGACGTCTTGTTATAAGACGTGCCCACGTTTTGTCAAATGCAAAGTGGTGCTTCTAAAGATCTATATCTAGAAGACTCCAGTCTGTTAAGCATGCCCACACCTTATTTGACAAGGACATGATATCAATCTATCAATTGATCAAGAAGTCGGTTATAAGACGTGCCCACCCATTGTCAAACGCGAAGTGGTGCATCTAAAGATCTATATCCAGAAGACTCCAGTCTGTTAAGCATGCCCACGCCTTATTTGACAAGGACATGATATCAATCTGTCAATTGATCAAGAAGCCGGCTGCATCCCATGGATTTACACACTAGTCACGGGATTGGAGATCTTGAGGGGCTATGACTCGATGTAATTTATTTTGAGAAACCAATTGATAGGTCTTGGTTGGTTAGTTTAGTTTAAGTAGGAGTCCTAGAAGGAAAAGGGAAGCTCATCCTTATTAATAGGGGAGAAAACAGATGTGGGCTGCCCTTGATTCCTTTTTCTCTCTCGGATTCCTTTTCCTTTTTCCTCTCTTCGAAAAAACAAGAAGAACCCTTATTTAGTCTTGGTCGCGAATCCACCATGAGGAGCAGCTAATTTCTTTTCTAGTTGAAGGTTAATTGAAGCTTTGGTTCGACTATACTGTGAGATCGAATTTGATTTGTTTAGTTCATTTATTAATGAGTATTTATAGATTCTCTGTTCATTCATGATTATGATTATTTTCTACAGTTAAATACCTGATCAATATTTAATTGTCGAAATAGTCTATTGTCATCTAAAATATCAAATCTGTAATTGTTTGATGGTTTTAGTATCTGTGGTGAGTGATATAATTTAATTGTAAAAGAGACTTTCGAATTTATGTCACGGAATATATAATCAAAGTTAAATGAACCGAGCTTGTGTGTTTGTTGGTTAGAATTGGTAGCTTCTCTAATTACTAATGCTGTCAATAGGTTAAATCCTAAGAGCTTGTTGAGGGTTGCTTAATTGGCAAGAGAAATAGCCACAGAACGTGTTGTGGTTATCGAAACAGTAAGGAGAGGCAGGTTGTCAGAGCGTGTTGACAACCATAACCAGTTTATTTATGAATAAGTGATTTCACATTTGCATTGATGAATAGTTAAATGAACCAAAATGGAGATTAGACTTTCGACTAGAGTATTGTCTTTTCTTGATTAAGTCTTATTAAATTTTGTGCTATTGTATTTATTTTTATTCAAGTGAGTTATTTAGTTAATTTCTCATAATCCCCCTTTTTTTATTTATTGTCTTCACAAAGAAATAAATCACCCAATCCCTGTGGATACGACCCTACTCACCACTATGCTCGTATTCATATCTTTAGAGTAGGAACTTTTATTTTTGCTGGTTTGACAAGCCAACAACTACGATTAAAGTCAAGGCTGAATGTGAACTCAATGCCTAACCTCCCACTAGGATTGGCCAAGTCAACTACTGAAAATATATGTACATATATTATATCAAAATATAATATGATACTATAAACTTTGGTCAAGACATTTATTTGTTATTGGAGTATGTTTCTTGGTTAGATGAATTGTAATATCGAAGGGACCCAAAAAAAAAAGGAATGATATCATGGAAAGATATATGCGTATGTAAAAGCAATTACTTTTAAATTAGGTTGGGGGATTGCAACGCTGAAGGGGTCCTTTCTTCTAGAATATCGGATGAAAGTGACTTAAAAATAATCTATTGAAAATCTCAGCATTTGGACTTGGGAGAGAGCATTGACTCAGTCTTGATCATTGAAGCAATTTGAAAATCTCGATATTCTCCACTCTCTTTTTGGACTTTAGCATCCTTAATAATATGTTATTAGGGAAAATGATAAATATAAGTTCCTCACATTTCCCAAAAATAGTTTATTTTTCCATTTAATCCATCAAGTATAAATTCGGGTTCCTAATCCAAAGAATGACACTAGGACACTATTTTGAAATGAAAGAAAGCCACAAAAGAGAAAGGATTTGGTAATAATCAAAAAGGAAAACCTCACCACAAATTTTGTAGAAGTCTACTACCCTTTATGAATTAGCGAGGTTGCCCACTCCTAATGAAATTTATCCACATTAATTTAATCTCCATTTTCAATTATAGAAGAGGGAAAATCAAACATGCAATGGTTGTAAGAGGCAATCAATCAGGATAATTGTACAAATCATATCTTCATACACGTACAAACACATGTATATCTAACTATCTAAGGAACTAATTGTGCTTGAATAGCAATCCAAAGTCATGATTTTATTACATGGATAATAAGTAGGAAAAAGTAAGAAGGCCGCAACTAAATCTTTTGAAAATCTAATTGACAACAAACACCATAAGCCAAATGTTGATGACTGCAAGAGATTATCCTTTACCTATCTTCTCCTAGAGGATCTCCGTTTTCCAATCACCATTTATCCAGTGTCCAGTGCAAACCTGAGGGATATGAAAAATTGTTTGGTAATCTTCACTTTGTTTATCCAAATTCTGTACTTTGTGGATTAGCTCATCACACATGTCAAACAATCGAAGAAATTTAAGCCCGGTCAAGTTTTGGAGGCCTAAAGGCAGGCCCTCCATAAGTTTGCTACCAACAATAGCAAATTCTTGGAGATTGGGCATTGATTCCTCTTCCACTCTTACCCATTTCAGTCTCTGTTATTGCACAAGGTCTAATCTCTGGAGTTTTTGGTATCTTCCAGCCTTAAAACACAATGTTTCCCCTTCATAAGCATGATGTAGAAAAAGATGTACGAGATTGGGCAAATGTCCAAGGCAGCCTATTGCATTCTCATCTTCACTCAACTCACTATTCTGCAAGACTAAAGTCCCCAAGGATTGAAGTGATATCACCCATTCTGGTACTATCTCTAAACGCCCATTCAACCACAACCTTGTAAGAAATCCAAGTCTTGGAGAGACGGAATGTTGGAGATCAAGAGTCCCCTCTTCTTTAATGGAGCCGATGTGCAACTCTCGAAGGTTGGTCAGCCTTGAGAGGGAGTAGAGCAACTCTTTTCCATCTTCTCTTCTCAGCTTTGTGATGGATAATTCTTGCAACTGAATGAGCTTCCCAATCTCCCTTACTATTTTACCACCATCTGCTTCTATATGTTCCAGTCTCTCCAAGGAAGTAAGCTTCCAATTCCATCCGGAGATTTAAAGCCCCCAACTACAAAGTTATTTGAATAACCACCCCCTCTGCCTACGACAAGGGAACGGAGTTTTCTTAGCTTTAGAATTTCCACAGGCAACTCCGTTATAGTGGTTTCATCCAGAAGTAAAACTTCTAGGTTTCGAAGCTGCCCAATACATTTTGGGATGATTTTAACTCTGGTGCCACTTAGATCTAGAAACTTGAGATGAAATAGTTTGAAAACTTCCTTTGGGATGTTGTCCAATTTAGCTCTCTTTAAATTTAAAACCTTTTAGAACTTGGGACCACCACATAAAAACTTGGACAAAAATGAAGTTGTGAGAGAAGTTCATAACCGAATGTTTCCACGGACCGAAGACACTTTAAGCCGTTGAAGCCTTGTGGAAGGATTATCGGTGAAGTTATGGACTGCCAGGTGTCGAACTTTGTCAGGCCATCTTGTGCAATATCCATTTACGAGGGCTATCAGGATTACATAGAAGATGAAGCACTGAAGCGAGCTACGCGATTTTATCCTCCATGAATAAACAGGACAATGTCTAGCTAAAGACATTAAAGAAAGGCGCTACTTGGGAGGCAACCCAAGACTATTTGTTTCAGTTTTCATACATTTTTTTTTCTTTTTTCGTTTTAGTTAAGTGTTAGTGTCAATTAATAGTTTGATGTTTGGTGACAGGAAATTGGCAGTTGAGCGTGCCCACGTCAGGTGGTCACGCCTGACGGAACTCAATTTCCGAGGAATGATCTGGGGACTCTATGGCAGTTGAGCGTGCCCACGCCAGGTGGTCACGCCTGACGGCACTCAATTTCCGAGGAATGATCTGGGGACTCTATAGCAGTTGAGCGTGCCCACGCTAGGTGGTCACGCTAAAGGATCAAAAAAATTTTCGACGGATGCTCAAAATACTAGGGGCAGTTAGGCTTGCCCAGGCCTAAGACTGGGGTTCTTTGTTTACCCAAAAAAAAAAAACATTTCCCTTTTCTCTTTTCTTCTTTTTCTCTCTTTTCTTTCTTTCTCTTCTTTCTTTCCTTTCCTTTTCTTCTTCTTGTCCGCCACTTCCCCTGTTTTTCCCCCTTTCCTTCTTTCCTTTCGCACTCGCGCTCTCCCTTCTCCCTTGTCACTCCGCCAGCGAGCAGCCTGAGTAGCCGCGACAGCCACCGCCGTCGAAGACCCACGGGCGCGACACAGTCGCCGCGCTCCCTCGCGTGACAGTCTTCTCCGTCCGCCACTGCTCCCCTGCCCACAGCCGTTCACCCACAGCGTGCTGAGTTCCTTCGCCGCCGCTGCTCCTCCTATGCCACACGATCAGCCTCACGGACGCCGCTGCCTCCATCGGCAACCAGGCCTCCATCTCCTCCGCGTGCCTCTGCCATCAACCTCCACCAGCCACGCCACCTCGCGCGCGCATCATACCCGCTGCCAAGTCGCGCCTCCAGGCCATCCACAGCTCACCGAGCCTCCAAGCTTCGCGACAGCCACCAGTGCGCGCCGCCGAAGCAGCGCCGCCGCCGCCTAACCCCAGCTCACGTGCACCTCCACCTCGCGCAGCTCAAGCTCCACTCCAGCAGCTCCATCGCCACCTCCAGCCCGCGGCAACTGCTGACTAGCCGCCATCCACCAGCGGCTACCCACACGAGCGACCCTCGCCGCCGCGCCTCCAACCGAGCCCGGCAGGCGCGCGACCTCCTTTGCCCCTTCTCAAGGACTTCACCAGCCGAGCTTAGCAAGTACCAGCAGCAGCAGCCGAGCGCCCTTGTGCGCGTTAGCCACCGGCGTGAGCCCCACACGCGTAGCTTCTGCCTCTTCCACTGTACCTGTTGTTGTTGCCAAAACCCCACCGGTGAATTCTTTCTTTATTTTTCCGTCACTAAGTAGCTGAGGCCAGATTACTAGTTCTTTATTAGCTGATACCAGAATTTTACTTTCTTAGCTGAGGCCAAATTTTTTATTTGCTAGCTGAGGACAGAAAATTTGTGCTTGTTTGGGTGCTGTGATATATCTGTGGACTGATTGTTGATTATTTGGTTAACGTTGTGCCCAACCAGTGATATTTGGGAAAAATTTTGCTGCTGACAGGTTTAATTAATTCTTGGGGGTGTGTTCATCGGCCGTTTCTGCACTTGTCTGTGATTGGAAGCTGTATTTAGTTGTCATTTGTTTTGTTGGCTGTTTGTTGACCTCTTTGGAATCCCATTTCCTTGCCTCCACCTTGCCCTCTGATTTCCAGTGACTAAACCCAAAAATAAGGGCAAGAGCAAATGGACACTCGAATGGATCGGGCCGGATGGCCTAGAATTAGCAGTAACTCCATCACGTTGGGGTCCGCCGCCTCCCTCCACAGCCGTAGTTCAGTTCTGCCCTCCTCCTCGTTTTAAGGGAAGTGTCGTTGCCCCCATATCTCTGTTTTGTTGTTTTCTTTGCTTACATTGAGGGCAATGTGCGTTTAGGTGTGGGGGAGTAGTATACTGGCATTTTATTGAAAAAGTGCAAGTGTAGGCATTTTTGTTGGAATTTTTTTTTGTTTGACTTTATCGAATTTTGTCCAATTTTTGCCTATCTTTGTGCTTATTTGTGATTATTCCTGATAAACGATGGTTAGATGTCTCAAATTTTTCTATTGCTAAGATTTTACACTTTAAGGTGTTGAGTATGACATGGTTGATTTTAAGGATATCTTTTGGGTGAATATTTGAGATTTTGTGACTTTTGCAATTTTTGGTTGACTTTTCTAAGTATTGTAAATATTTGTCTAGCATTTTTTTGTGCAAATTGGTTCAGCTATTAATCTTAGTTCTCCATGTTTAAGAAATGAAGCGGGTTTGTGTGGTATTTAATTGTACTTTTGGTGCTTATTTATGAATAGTATTCAGCTATACTCCGCTAGTATCGTTGTCTAGTAACCGGAGGTCTTCACCACAAGTGTCGACTTTCGCGTCAAAAAGCGACGATAACTATGAGTATGTGGTTTTTAAGCGATGATGGCTGAGTAACCGGGCTCCTTCATATGGCCAATGTCGGAGTTCGCGTCAAAACGCTTGAATGGCTAAAAACTAAGCGTTCCCCCTAAAAAAAAAAAAAAAATCAAATGTGGGGATATTCTAGAAAAAAAATATATGCTAATAGTGAAAAATGGGGAAGTGTTTGAATGAATTGTTAACCCGCTGATCCCTGAATTTTAATGTTGAGATTTTGCTTAATAGTTGAACCATTTGCTTATGGATGCTGGTTGAATATTTTATATTCTTAGATTAGTTAGTCATAAATTGAAAGAATCCTTGATCTTGAAAGCTAGTTGGAGAGATATTTCTTGCAAATTGCCACTAATACTTGACATGTATTTTAATTATATCTTGGCAATAGAAGATTTGAGCAATAACCATTGTTTGAATTTGATCGTTTGATTTGTTGTTCTCATGCTTGAGGACAAGCATGGTTTAGGTGTGGGGGAAATTGATAGAACGCTAATTTAGCATTAATTTTGTTATAATTTCCCTTTCTTATTGGATTGGATATTGCATTAATAGACATATTTTGTTTGAATTGTATGATTAGGGGATGTTTATCCAATTGGAGAAGGAAAGTGCAGAAATAGCAGCAAAAGTGGGCAATTAGAAGGTTGGGTCCACGTGAACCGCGAGAAGCGTGGGATTAAAACTCCAAAAGATTAGCTTTGGTTTCATTAATTGGGTCAAACGTTTTCTTGGCTCCTGGCAGCGCTATAAAGGAGGAAACAAAGCCAGATTTACGGGAGGGCATTTAGTCATTAGCTTAGCTTTTGCTTTTTAGGGTGAGACGTTAGCTTTCTCAGGGGCGGCGGCTACTGAAGATATAAAAGGGCCAGATTCACGTGTAATTGGGGGCTGAGTTTTAGTTTCCTTTTTCCATATGAAAACATTAGAAAGCTCCGATTGTTTTATTTTCACGGCTGGTTCTCCATTAATGGAGAGCTAGCCTCTCAATTCTAGTCAAGGGGACAACTGAAGATTTGGTTCAACAATTACTGTGAGATCTAATTTATTTTAATTGCTTCCTTAATTTATTGGTATTTATATGTTTCCTGCTTTTAACCGTTATAGCTCGTGTGAGTGATTGAATAGATGCGCAATATTTAATTATTCACATAGGCTATTTTGCTAAATAGGGATAATTGAATCCGTAATTGTTCGTTATCTTTATCTCAGTAGCAACTGACGTAATTGGGTTTATGTCAGGGGAGCATACGATCTAACTTAAACAAACCCTCGTAGCGTGTTTGTTAGTTAGGATTGGGCCTTTCTAATTATTAATGCAATCTAGAAATTAAATCCTACGGTCGTACCTAGGGTTGTTTTTGGGTTAGAGAAATAGTTAACGGTCGTACCTTAACTATCGAGAAATTAAGGAAAGGTTGGTTGTTTATCGCGTGCATGACAACTATAACTAATCTATTAATAAATGTGGAATTATCTGTGAATCAATGATCAGTGCCTGAACCATTTCTGAAGTGTACCCTTGGCTAGAGTTTTCCCTTAATTATTTCTCTTAATCAATTATTTTCTGCAGTTAATTTATTTAGTTAGCATTTAATCCAAAACCCCCCATACTTTGAACTCTAGAAGAAACGAATTATCCCCAATCCCTGTGGATTCGACCCTACTCACCGCTATATACAAAATCTGTATTTTTCTCGAGTAGGTATTTATTATTGTACAGGTTCGGCACCTGTCAGGGAGTTTCCACACACACGGCTATCAAATCAAACCAATGTATAACCATAAGCAACAAGTCAAATCATCAAATAGTTCAATCAGGTATTTAAAAAAGAAAAGGCACCAAACCATCAGGAGGAGAAAATATCCATGTGGTCAGGTACAATTCTTAAAATGCCATAGTGAATAATACCGTTATCACTACAAAATACTACTTACAACAGCTTACTAAACTCCCAAAATTCAGTCGAGCCATCAATGACACAAGGCTTTTTTAGCATGAAAATCACATTGACCCGTCATTAGGACCAATTTAACTTGAAAACAAGATTATATACCATATGATCTAGTATACAAGGCAGTACACCATAAACCTACAATTTCTTGAAATCCAATCAAGGACTCCAGCATCACTGATACAAACACCAGATTATACTGGTAAACAAAACCACAATGAATGGGACTAAGAACAATCAAATAAAAAAAGATTCAGGAACCCCACATGATAAACATTCAGACAGAATTGGACAACTAAAAAAAGATGAAGAGCAAGTACTTTATTTCAGGAACATTGATCTGCTTTTTCTATTTTCTTCCTTAAACTGAGAGGGTTCAAGAGGCATGGGAAACAATGTTAAAGAATACACTTTTTTGAGAAAATAACCTTATAGAATCTACCTTCAAAAGGCAAAAACAAAACTTACAAAACTGCATGAAGATGGAGGAGGAAATTTCCAGATTATGTACCTGCAACATCACAACATCATAAAAGGGAAAAAATTAGACAACTAATCTGGTAAATAATAGGAGACAAAAATACCAAAAGGTTAATAAAATGCTTTGGAAAAAAGAAGTAAGAAGAGTTTTTTAAGCAAAAAAGATTCAAGCCGGTCTTTTGATTTTGTTGCTATCCATCAAAAAGGCAAAAAAAATCGTAAATAATAGGAGGAAAAAAAAGAACTAAAAGACTAATAAACATAGTTTGGAAAAAATGAAGCAATAAGAGAATTTGAAGCAAAAAAATTCCAGCCAACTTTTCAATTTTGTTGTTGTCTATCAGAAAGAAATTGGAGAGAAAAAGTGCAGCTTTCTTCGCGATGATGAGGAAGAAGACGAGAAGAAAGAGAGCATGGGTCAGAGAAAGGGAGTCGGATGGCTGAGAGAGGGAGTCAGATAGCTGATGAAAGGAGTGGAGAAAAGGTAACCTGTTACTATCACTGAAAAGTTGGAGCAGGTAACCTTCTCCCATCAATCACCACTGCATTAAAAAAAAAAACACATACACACGACATGGACCAACACACTCCAGCCAATAACGATTGGCCACAGCAGCAAAACAACCACCCCTTTTGAGCCCTGGCATTCCCTCTTTTATATAGATGTTATAATAAGAAGTAGGAAAAAGTAAGAAGGCCACAACTAGATTTTTTTTCCCTAAAAATATAATTGACATCAAAGACTGTAAGTCAAATATTGAGATTGTCTTTTACCTACTCTTCTCTTAGAGGAACTCTATTTCCCATCGATCATTTGTCCAGTATCCAATGACAACTTGAGGGATATGAGAAATTGTTTCATAATCTTCACTTTGCTTATCCAAATTTCATACTTTGTGAATTAGCTCGTCAAATGTATCATACAATCCAAGATACCTAAGCCCGGTCAAGTTTTGTGAATTAACTCTGTTTTCCATTCGCCATTTATCAAGTGTCCAGTGCAAACTTGAGGGATATGAGAAATTGTTTGATAATCTTCACTTTGTTTTTCCAAATTCTGTACTTTATGGATTAGCTTATCAGACATTTCAGCCAACCCAAGAAATTTAAGTTCGGTCAAGTTTTGGAGGCCCAAGGCAAGCCCTCCATAAGCTTGCATCCAGCAATAACAAATTTTTGGATTCCTCTTCCACTCTTACCCATTTCAGTCTTTTTAACTGCACAAGCTGTAATTGCCAGAGTTTACGGAATCCTCCAACCTTAAAACACAATATCTCTCCCCTTCATAAGCACGATGGAGAGTAAGCTGTATCAAATTGGGCAATTGTCCAAGACTGCCTATTGCATTCTCCTCTTCCCTTAAACAACTATCTCCAAATCTATTTCATAGAACATAGAGGTTCTGAATTTTAATTCCCCCATCCTTTCCTATTTCTTAAATCCCACCCCTCCCTTGCTAGAAAAAAAAAAGGTCTCCAAATCTTTTCTTTTCTTGAGAATTTTTTCATGAATTTATTATTTCTTCTGTCCGTTGATTTTCTTAGCATATTCTGATGGCTGGCAACTGCCGGAGCAACTGCCGAAGCGATTATTTGTTCTGCCAGCGCGATTTTTCTCAAAATGCCCAAGTTGCCCTTCATTAATCAATCCCTTTGCCTTTAACGTTTCGTCTAACTTTTCGTTCTGCCAGAGTAACTTGCATGACTGTGTTCTGCTGACCATAGTAAGACAATGGATCGTTGAAATTCAGAATGTTAAATTTTAATGAACAAGAATATCTGTGGGTCTTTTTAGATGTAAAGTTTGAAACAAACGATACAAAAGGATGTTTCAGTGATTAATCCGTTCCGAATTTTGCAGCTCCAAACTGTAATCCACTGGTAGATTATACGAAAGCAATCTTCATGTTACAAGCAATATAAAAGACAACACCAACCCAATTGAAAACCTTGATAAATCAAACCCGAACTGAAAGTTTCTTTTCTTTTTTTAATTGGACCAATTTATAAATCTTGTAGATAAATTTTTGCTCTGCTTTGTGTTCTGTGATCACCAGCACTATCAAATAAACCACAAACAAAGTAACTGTTGACAAAAAATAAATCAAGCATATTTAGAAATTTAGTAGTTTTAGAAATATATTTTTATTTAGTAACTAGATTAGAATTATTGCCAAAATTGGTTTAGGAAATTGAGTTAAGTTCTGTTTTAATTAAAATAAGTTTATGATAGTAAAGTCTAATAAGGATTTGTTAGTTTCCTTCCTATATATTTGGCCTTATAGCCGAAGGTTATTTTGAACAATCCCATGTAAAAGTTGAGTCAGTATATATTAAGCATTGCTCCAAAATATTCACGCCTTATTCTATTCTTGTATATGTATTAGTACGCTGTTTATCATATATATCTGTGTTGGCAACTTTCTTCTTGTTTATTGGTTTGTGAAGCCGTTTGTGAAGCTTTTAATACCTTCCGTTGCGTGATTTTTTCGTGTTAACAAGAATTCGTTAAAAAAAAAGAATTATTTTTTTATCTGTGTTATTTAGATATTCAAGAACCTAAAGAAATCTGTGAATACCAGAGATGAGGTATAAGA
The DNA here is from genome assembly GCF_003713205.1 of Coffea eugenioides. Classification (NCBI taxonomy): domain Eukaryota; kingdom Viridiplantae; phylum Streptophyta; class Magnoliopsida; order Gentianales; family Rubiaceae; genus Coffea; species Coffea eugenioides. The sequence continues at coordinate 8,519,403 of NC_040042.1, read as the reverse complement.
ACTTGGGACATGGATGATGGTGACAAACTAAAGCGGCAGGGTACTGATCAGTGGATTCACCCTCAATATTTTCAATACGAGCTAACGTGTATTCTTTATGGGTATAATTGAGTGGTTAACATTTGTGTTCAGGGCAATTTAGCTTCCGTATTGATGAGATTAAATTCATTATTGAATAAGAGTTATGAAAAGCTAAATTATTTCAGTAGTTGAATTATTAGATGATGCAGCAAAAATCATGGATACAATATTCAAAATAACTATATCATTTTTGGCATTTTCAAGTCAATAGTTTTTTTTTTATCCTACATATAGTGGTACGAATTCTTACTTAGGTTTCAAGGAGACATGGTAAGTTTTCTTTGGTTTCTGCTATTTTAATCCTTGCTCCCCTAAATTCCCTTATATGTTCGTAATTTCTACAAGAGAAATCCAAGGGTTAGAACAAGGCATTGATATGTTATTAAAGAATATTCTCGAGTTGAAAATATTGAGAATTCTTGCAGCCACAACTAAAATTGCAAACCACTGGACCTTGGTTCAGTAGCAACCAGGAGTAACTCAAATTTCTCACTGGACGCAGGTTAGCGATCGAACCTCTTGACTGTGTATTTTCTCCAGTCAAAGGTTACTTAACTCCCTTCGTAACTTTCAATAGATTAAATAAGTCCATTTCCCCCCATTTTCCAAGTATAGGACCATTTGTAACAATAATGTTGTACTTGAATTTGTATTAAACAAAAACTAAAATTGCAGAGATCTCGTATATAGCTGAAGCAAGAATCCAAAAATTTCATTTAACTCCAATAACAACTTGTGACCAAGCATGTGTGATGCACAGATGGTTGAGAATTCTAAAATAGCACGGAAAGTAATAGAATATCCAAGAACATTAGAGCATGGAAAATTAGAAATTATTTTCTCAAGAAAATAATTGCAAACATATGTTTCAAAAAGAAACTCAAACACACTTCATTTTCGATGAAAAAAATCCCTTGATCCTTGACCATTTGGGTTTTCCACAGTTTTATACATGTTTAAGCATCTTAATTGGTCAGGGACTTTAGTGGAATAATCGATGTTTGTGAAGGCATTTCTGTACGAGGAATTTGTAACCTGACAACTATGTTGAAGTAGACAACTATGGATTTGTTTAAATAATTGTTGTATTAAATAGGATTTGATTAAACTAATAATTCTTTGAATCTCCGATTAGATTGAAACATGCAGCTGATAGACTTTCTTTGTGCTGTCCAATTATACTAGACAGACATCATTGCTTGGTAATAGCTTTTTTTAACAGAAACTAATAATTTCATTCAGCTTCAACATAGATTTGAAACATACAGCTGATATTTGTAATATTTGGTATAATCAAATTTTAGATGTCAGAATAGAATAAATTCTGTTCGGATTTGTAATATTTGTTTTATTTGTTTCTACTGTGCTATTTGTTTACCTTATAAAATCGTTGAATGGTATCCTCTTTTCCTGTTCATAGCGTAAGCCGTAAAATGACCTTTCCCTTGGTATTATGCATCGAAGTTAGTGAAGAAAATGTGGAATTTTAGTGTTTTGTCTTTTAAGATTAATTATCCATTGCTGTCTTCAATTGAACCTTTGCACTTAGCATGCAATAGTTAGCTTTTTGAGCTACTAATTAATGTAATCCATTAAGCCAAATTTTCCAAAGTCTATACCAAAGTCTGAAGACTTTTACGGTAGTTTACTAACCTTCATCCACAGAAACCACAAAAGCCGGTAACTGATGGAATGCTACTTAGCTTTCTTTATTCTGCCCAACGAAAACCTGGAACTGATATCAAGTAAAAGATGTGATTAAAGTCAAGGCTGCATGTGAACTCAATGCCTAACCTCCCACTAGGATTGGCCAAGTCAACTACTGAAAATATATAATATAACAATATATATATATATATATATATATACATATATTATATTAAAATATAATATGATACTATAAACTTTTGTCTTTTTTTTTTATATAACCTAATATATTTTATTCTATAGGAATGCCTCCTTTGGACTTTTTTACCCGATGCTTTTTTCAGATTTTTTCACTGCAGGTAGAGTTCAAATCCCCAATTTATAACCCAAAGAGAAATTTAGTTTTTTGTTTTGTGGCCTATGAAACAAAGCTCAGTGGTTCTATAAACTTTTGTCAAGGTATGTATTTGTTATTTGAGTATATTTCTTGGTTAGATGAATTGTAATATCGAGGGAGAAAAAAGGAATGATATCATGGAAAGATATCCGCGTACGTTAAAGCAATTACTTCTAAATTAGGTAGGGGGATTGTACTGTTGAAGGGATCTTTTCTTCTCGAATATCAGCTGAAAGTGACTTAGAGATACAATACAATAATGATAGAGTGCAATTTATTCGGTCTTCTCACGTGCTTTTCCTATTTATTTGGACTAAATACTGCACTAATCGGTGGATTTTACTATGATTTTGTGTTCTATGCGAATTGCAGCATTTAGGGGCAAAAGGAGCTGGAAAATTAACTTTTGAAGCTTTCCTGTCAGTTAGACGTGGGCACGCCTAAGTATGATGTCCAAAGCCGGATTTGCGGGATTGTTGGCCACGTGCAAACTTCCAAATATTTGGAGATTCCTTCGCGGGTGACAATTCTGGAACAATGCTGACTTAGCCAATTTGCACGTGAAGAGTCATTTGGCAGCAAGACTTCAATTGGGATTTAAATTGATTGGGTTCCTTCTTTGACTAAACGTGCTGGCCCACAAAAGCAGGAAGACTACTGGGTCTCTTTTGGAGACAGCCGCACGAGGACTCTATAAATACAATCCCTTCGCTGGCTTCAGGGGTCTCTCGCTCTCTCTCTCTCTCGGCAGAAACGAGTTTTAGTTTAGGCTTTTAGCATAGTTTTAGTTTTTCTTTTCTTAGTTCTTTTGCATGGTTGTTCTCCATTAATGGAGAACTAGCTTCTCAAATCTAGTCAAGGGGACAACTGAAGATTTGGTTCAACAATTACTGTGAGATCTAATTTATTTTAATTGCTTCCTTCATTTATTGATATTCATATGTTTCCTGCTCTTAACCGTTATAACTCGTGTGGATGATTGATTAGTGCGCAATAATTAATTATTCATATAGGTTATTTTGCTAATTAGGGGTAATTGAATCCGTAATTGTTCGTTATCCCTATCTCAGTAGCAGCTGGCGTAATTGGGTTTATGTCAGGGGAACATACGATCTAATTTAAACAAACCCTCGTAGCGTGTTTGTTAATTAGGATTGGGCCTTTCTAATTATTAATGCAAACCAGAAATTAAATCCTACGGTCGTACCTAGGGTTGTTTTTGGGTTAGGGAAATAGTTAACGGTCGTACCTTAGCTATCGATAAATTAAGGAAGGGTTGGTTGTTTAGCGCGTGCGAGACAACTATAACCACTCTATTAATAAATGTTGGAATTACCTTTGAATCAATGATCAGTTGCATGAACCATTTCTGAAGTATACCCTTGGCTAGAGTTTCTCTTAGTTATTTCTTTTAATTAATTATTTTCTGCATTTAATTTATTTAGTTGTCGTTTAATCCCAAAACCCCCTATTAATCTTGACTTGAAAAGAAATAAATTTCTCGCCAGTCCCTGAGGAGACGACCCTGCTTACCACTGTCTACTAAGTTAGTAAATTCAGTTAAATAATTAATTCAAGTATATCGGATTAAGCAAACTCTTCGGGAACAGGGTGAATCAAGTAACCTATTGCACACCTAGAGTCCCTGCTCCAGTACTCGAATTGATTATTGACTGCTTTATGTGGTAGTTAGGTTTTATTTATTATTATTGCACAGGTTCGGCACCTGTCAATTTTTGGCGCCGTTGCCAGGGACTGGTGCCAGATTAATTTGTTTCTTTTTGAGTTCATCTTGTTTTTATTTTTATTTATTTATTTTTCTCTTATTTTTTTTATTATATAGTTTATGGCTTCTAACACTCCGTATTTTGGTGATATACTGGATTTTGTTTTCGGGGAAGGCAATGAGACTGATTGTTTTTCTAAGTTTGCATATTTAGAGGCAATAAACTCTATTAAAAAAAGAATGGCTGCTGCAACCTGTAAAATTTGTTATGCCAGAGATCATTCAACCGGTATGTGCCCCGAATATCAAGATAATCTGAATGTCTCAATCAATAATTATGGAGATTTTTCACCCTGGTCTCAAACGTGGTATAACTCTAATCCAAACGGGTATGATCAAGGATGGTGGGATAACTCCAGTTATGATTATACAACAGGGCCAATGAATTTTCAGCAGCCAATGAATTTTCAGCAGTATGAGTCTCAAGAACCATCATCCATGTCAGGTATGTCTCTTGAAGAAATAGTTGAATTAATAGCTACTAACATATATCAAATTCAACAGGAGGTACATCAAGTTCAACAGGAGACACAAAGGATGAGTAAAGAGATGAAAGAAGCAAGGCGTGAATGGGCATTTAAAACGAGCAAATTGATTTCTCCAGTTTATGAAGAATTGCCCTCACCGACTATTATCGACCATGAGGAAGATGAGAGTGCAATTATTCTGACAAATGACATGGTACTGCAAGAGTCTCAAGAAGAAGAATCTAAAGATGCAGTTGAAAAGAAAGTTGAAGAGCAAAAATTTAGGCCCCAACATCAAATGGTTCAAGTGAATGAATCCAGTGAACAATCACCAAATGCGGTGACATCTCCTCCATTCCTTGATCAATATTTTCCTGACTCTTATTCTTTAATTCCTGTTAGTGAGATTGATTTTATTATACCAGACGATTTTGAATTTCATGCCAGGAATAAGTTAAGAGTCATGATGGCAAAATATTTCGAACCAATAAGTGCTCGTGATGGAGGAGTGGGTGAAGATTTAAGATCATCACTTGTTTGTTTGGCGCCATCTACTAATCCATGGAAGACCGTAGCTCGGGTGGTCAAGAATTACTCATTTACGAGGGCTATCAGGATTACATAGAAGATGAAGCACTGAAGCGAGCTACACGATTTTATCCTCCATGAATAAACAGGACAATGTCTAGCCAAAGACATTAAAGAAAGGCGCTGCTTGGGAGGCAACCCAAGGCCTTTATTTTAGTTTTCTTATGTTTTTGGAGTTTTTGTTAAGTGTTAGTTGCATTTAGTGATTTGTTGGTTTTGTGGCAGGAAATTGGCAGTTAAGCGTGCCCACGCCAGGTGGTCACGCCTGAGGGGAAGAAATTTCGTGCAGGTTCTGCGGACTCTATAGCAGTTAGACGTGCCCACGCCAGGTGGTCACGCCTAAGTGAAAGAAAATTTCGTTCAGGTTCTGCGGACTATATAGCAGTTAGGCGTGCCCACGCCTAAGCCAGGGGTTCCTTGAGTTCAAAAAAAAAAAAATTTCAAAGGACCCGCAGCCCTACTCTTTCTTTCTTTCTGTCTTTTTTTCTCCTTCTTTCTTCTTCCTTTTCTTTCTTTTTCTCCTACTTTTTCCTGCTGTCAGCCGCAGCATCTCGCCTCAGGTCCGCCGCCTGCGCTCCACGCCATTTCGCGTGCAAGCTCCGCCACCAACTCTCGCACGTCCTCTCCCTCCTCTGCGCCCAAGCTCAACTCCAGCTCTCCAGCAGCCCAGCTTGTGGAGCACAGCAGACCGAGCGCGCAGCTCCACCCGTTGCGCGCAATCTTCAAGCCCGCCGCACGCAGCAGGCGGCCAGAGCACCAGCGACCAGCAGCCCAGGCGCGCGCTCAACCAGGGGCGCAGCAGTGTGCTTTTCGTCTCCGCGCAGTCAAGCCCAGGCGCGGGAGACCCAGCGGCGAGCGACCCCAAGGCGCCTGCCCAAGCGCGTGCGGCGCACGCGCGACGCCTTCCTTCACTCCAATGCCCACCCCTGCTCTCTTCACTGTCATCCACTGCCTACTCCAAACCTCCGGTGATTTCTTTCTTTATTTTTCCGTCAATAAGTAGCTGAGGCCAGATTACTAGTTCTTTATTAGCTGATGCCAGATTTTAATTTCTTAGCTGAGGCCAGATTTTTGATTTGCTAGTTGAGGACAGAAAATTTGTGCTTGTTTGGGTGCTGTGGCATATCTGTGGATTGATTGTTGATTATTTGGTTAACGTTGTGCCCAACCAGTGATATTTGGGGAAAGTTTTTACTCTAGTTGTCTGTTTAATTAATTCTTGGGGGTGTGTTCATCGGCCGTTTCTGCACTTGTCTGTGATTGGAAGCTGTATTTAGTTGTCATTTGCTTTGTTGGCTGTTTGTTGACCTCTTTGGAATCCCATTTCCTTGCCTCCACCTTGCCCTCTGATTTCCAATGACTAAACCAAAAAAATAAGGGCAAGAGCAAATGGACACTCGAATGGATCGGATGGAGCGTCAAATGGGTGGGATGGCCCAGAATTTAGCACAGTATCCCCATCACGTGGGTTTCCGCCCGCCTTTCCCTCTCCAGCCGTAATTCAGTTCTGCCCTCCTCCGTTTTAAGGGAAGTTTCGTTGCCCCAATATCTCTGTTTTGCTCTTTCTTTGCTTACATTGAGGGCAATGCAAGATTTAGGTGTGGGGGGGTAGTATATTGGCTTTTTATTGAAAAAAATGCAAGTGTAGGCATTTTTGTTGGAATTTTTTGTTTGACTTTGTCGAATTTTGTCCAATTTTTGCCTATCTTTGTGCTTATTTGTGATTATTCCTGATAAACGATGGTTAGATGTTTCAAATTTTTCTATTGCTAAGACTTTACACTTTAAGGTGTTGAGTATGACATGGTTGATTTTAAGGGTATCTCTTGGGTGAATATTTGAGATTTTGTGACTTTTGCACTTTTTGGTTAACTTTTCTAAGTATTGTAAATATTTGTCTAGCATTTTTTGTGCAAATTGGCTCAGCTATTAATCTTAGTTCTCCATGTTTAAGAAATGAAGCGGGTTTGTGTGGTATTTAATTTTATTTTTGGTGCTTATTTATGAATAGTATTAGGCTATACTCCGCTAGTATCGTTGCCTAGTAACCGGGAGCCTTCACCACAAATGTCGACTTTCGCGTCAAAAAGCGACGATAGCCATGAGTATGTGGTTTTTAAGCGATGATGGCTGAGTAACCGGGCTCCTTCATATGGCCAATCGTTCCGGGAGGTTCCGCGTCAAAATGCTTTGAATGGCTAAAAACTACGCGTTCCCCTAAAAAAAAAAAAAAAAAAAAAAAATATTCATTCATGTGTAGGGATATTCTAGAAAAAAATATATGTGCTAATAGTGAAAAATATGGAAGTGTTTGAATAAATTGTTAACCCGCTGATCCCTGAATTTTAATGTTGAGATTTTGCTTAATAGTTGAACCATTTGCTTATGGATGCTAGTTGAATATTCTGTATTCTTAAATTAGTTAGTCATAAATTGAAAGAGTCCTTGATCTTGAAAGACAAATGGAGAGATATTTCTTGGAATTTAATCACTAGTACTTGACATATGTTTTAATTGTATCTTAGCAATAGAAGATTTGAGCAATAGCCATTATTTGAATTTGATTATTTGATTTTTTTGTTCTCATACTTGAGGACAAGCATGATCTAGGTGTGGGGGTAATTGATAGAGTGCAATTTATTCGGTCTTCTCACGTGCTTTTCCTATTTATTTGGACTAAATACTGCACTAATCGGTGGATTTTACTATGATTTTGTGTTCTATGCGAATTGCAGCATTTAGGGGCAAAAGGAGCTGGAAAATTAACTTTTGAAGCTTTCCTGTCAGTTAGACGTGGGCACGCCTAAGTATGATGTCCAAAGCCGGATTTGCGGGATTGTTGGCCACGTGCAAACTT
>NC_040042.1:8307811-8503740 GCF_003713205.1 Coffea eugenioides | reverse complement strand
CACTACAACAAAAATGACCTTTAACGGCATTTAAAAGTGTCAGTAAAGATAATCTAAGCTGACACTTTACTTTTCCTCACACCTCGGACAAGTGTTGTCCCTTCTAATGTGGGGATAGGTTCGTACTATTCAAGGTGTTAGGAAAACTATGCTATTATAGCATCTCATCTGCCAACAAAAATCCATTTTCTTAACAATGGAAAGTATCAGAATATTGTCGAAGTTGTTGAGCTATGCTGACACTTTTAACTGCCCGGATTTTTTTTTTTTAAATAAAGAAGCAACCTGATTGTGCTTCCTGCTATACATTCCGTCAACCATATACCCAAAGGACTTGTAAAATTATCCCAAAGAATAGAATATTGTCGTAATTTAAAAGCAAAAGCAAAAGCTAATGCTCAAATAAAAGCAAAAGCTAATGCTCAAATATCATTTATTGAACTAAGTGTCAGTAACAAGTACTAACATAGCTAATCGAAACTGGGTTACAGAGATTGGCACATAACTGGGTTACAGAGATTGGCACATAACAAGTACTATTATAGCACCCATAAACTGGGTTACAAAGATTGGCACATAACAAGTGCTATTATAGCATCAATAAACTGGGTTACAGAGATTGGCACATAACTCTGAGGAATGACATGACCAGCTGCTGCAATTGGTGAACAATCACGTATTGCATTGCCTTGTGGCATGAGCCTAAAGACGAGAGATGTCCTGCAGGGCAAAGTGTACTGATCAGTTGAGAAATTTCTTCAACCTATGACATTCTTGGGCAACTATCAAATTACACTTAAGCACCAATATCTACCTTCCGCCACTAGAACGATGTGAAACCGCAGGCCTCAGACCAGCTGTAGCATGGATGAGAGCCTTGCCTGTGAGAAATAAAAGGTCCCCAAGAACAAAGCCACTATCAGCCAGGTACCAGCGGCCATGGGGGTCACAAACCTGGAAATAATAGGAAAGAACTGGTGGATAATTAATCAAGAAAAACAAAGTGTTGAAGCATTACAATTCCAAAAATGATCTAGTTGAAATGTAGAAAAAATGTATAAGCAGTTAAAAAGGAATCCAGGAAATTAGTATATATTGTTGCAACCTAACTACTGATCATTAAAAAAAAAAGTCCAAATATAGGTTACAACACCTGAAGTCCAGGAGCATCTGAGGAAATTAGCGTCAACAGCCCCTTCTCTACTTCACCAATTCGACTCAGCTTTCCACCTCCCGTAGATCCTTTTCCATTTAGTGAGTGTGTACTGGAAAAGGTTGCAACAAGCACTGATGAACTAAATTGTTAGCAGGCAATGGGCTATCGTCAAGCAAGTGGTTGAAAACACTGCTGATACATTCTAAATACAGATAAGAAAACACTAAAGTAGACCACTAAAAGCAAGCATATATACTCCAAAAAACATGACTTCTATTTTAAGTTCAAAATAGAAGTCATCTCTAAGAAATCCCCACAAGCATCTTGATATGATAAAAAGGAATCAATCCAAGAAAATGATCAAGAAATGTAGGCCACTAACTCTCACTCCTCCTCGGCTATTTGCCCCTTCTCACTGACATAGATACCATCAAGGAACTTCCGGATATCTTTGTTCTTCACATGGCATTTCTGTCCACAATAAGAAAAGGTTGTATATTAGCTATTTAGCCAGATGAACTACATTTTAAAGACAAGTGACAAGGAACAAAACTTGTAGATTCAAATATCATAAATATGGCACAGAGTGTCTCTGACTTGGTTTATCAGGGCAGCAGATCGGGAAACAAGCTCAATGTCATTGCCATCCAACACCAATTCGTCCTTAACCTTCTCAGACCAGATAACAGTGACTTCTTCAAGCATATCCACCTTCCTCACCTGATGCAGAAAACATCACACATTACAAAATGTTTCCCTATCAGAAAACATCACATATTTTTTTGGTTCTGATCTAACATTTAAGGGACTGACTGCAAGTAATTAATTATAATTCATGACTAACATATGAAAACAAATAGAGTATATCGCTCAAATATTGCAATTTGACTTCGAAATCAATTCTCATGCTTTCTTAACAAATCCAACACGGTTAGTTTATCTTCCATTTTAGAGATAATTTCAGAAATCTCTCTTTAAGGTTTCTAACAACTCCTTCATCTTTAGGTTTGATCATCCTTTAGGTATTATTAAACTTACATTATACGCAAGAAAGATATATGCATATGTATAATCCTCTCTCTCTCTCTGTATCTGTCTCCGTCTGCTGCGATTTCAGCAGCGGACTTTTGTGCATACCAAACACATAACTAAACTTACAACCAATTTATTAGCCAACTCCTGACTTTGGCTGGCTAATAAATTAAATTAAAGAGTTCCAATGGTAGCAGCAATCAGTTGAATTGAAGCTGTCACAAAATGATCGAAGCAGGTTTTGATAACTACCCCTTCCATAACTAAAGGAAAAATATCCAAGAGCCTACCAATACCAATTGTACAAATAGCCACTTAACAAGACTACAAAAGAGTCCTTGCCTTGATAACAGAGGCCTATCTCTTTCTTTATTTTAATGCCTTCTCTCTGTCAAACATTGTCTCAATTGCAACATTCTTTCCCTACATTTCTTATCCACTTCGATTTGATAACAAATTTAATTCGTGATCATGTCATTGTCATGCATCATCATTGTAGGAAGACCTTTCATATATTGGCTTTAATTCTTCTTTTAAGCCTATAGATTATCGCTGACACGAATAGAAAAATACCTTGTCCGCTGCTAGATGTTAGGAGTACATAATATAGATGCAGACTTCCCAATGGCTTCTCGTCACTCATCAGGATAACATTAACAAACTACCACTAAGGACCGACGTTGTCTTAGTCATGTGCACTTTGGAATCTTTTACAGCATCAATACTACCTTCTACTTTGGAATCTTTTTTCAGATGCCAACACCACCGGCATCCACTCCTCAACCACCAGAACTTCTGCAGCAACCACCACCATCATCCTCTCCTCCTATGCCAACAACCACAGCTTCCACCACCTCATCGTCCGCCGCTCTTCCACCACCCATCACCGCCACCACCTCCACCTCTTCACTCCCTTCCACAACCATATCACCTCCTCTACCTTTTTTACCTTCTCCTTCCCAAAACCCTCAACCCCCAACATCCACCCTCAACCCCCAAATCACCAACTGACACAAAATAATTATCCAAAAAGAACTCAAAATCAGACAAAAGTAAACAAAATGAAATTAGAGAAAAATTAGAGAAAAATTAGCGGATGGTTTACCAAGACGAGAGTGCTGGTGCTGGAGTAGGGTCCAGGAGGAGGCGACATTTGCCGCTGATCGCTGAAATCCAAGAAAGAATAAGTGCAGATGCTGCGAATACCGCCCTAAATCTAAGGCCTCTCTCAGACTCAGAGCCCTAATTTTCGGCGGACACCAGTTTGGAAATTAGAAATGTTGGGGAGATCGACCAGGGCTTCCCCTAGCTTCTGCATTATTCAGTAAGGCAGAGGACAGGAGAGTGGCCGAGAGAGGCGGAGGGCATAAATTGGTAAGAAAATTCTGCGGGGAAAGCAAAATTTTGACCAAGAGTTTTGAGAGAGAGTTTGCCGAGAGAGAGAGAGAGAGTTTGTGAGAGAGATAAGAAGAAACAAAATTTCACGAGGAGGCAAAATGAAGTTTTGAGATTCACTTAAGTGTTTAGGCAAAGAATCTTCCGCTAAAATTAAACCACGTCGTTTTGTGTTTTAATTTTTCTTGATGTATCTCACATTTTCACAAGTGTTATGATAGAGAGCCTAAAGATACATTATTATTTTTATATCAGATAAAATAAAATAAAAATTAGAGCATATATTATTAAGTTGATAATAAATGTCATAATAGAAATGCTATAATGACATAAACCAGTAAGTGTCCTTATAGACATGTCAGAAAAGGTCATTTTTGTTGTAGTGATATGGCAAAGCTGCACTGGGCACCACTTTTTCTCCCACTTTCTTCTTTAACAATGACACATGGAAAACGGGGTGAATCTTCGAGCCTTCTGGTAATTTCAACCTATAAGCGACAACTCCAATCCTTTCTGTGACCTGATATGGTCCGTAATATCTGGCAGCAAGTTTCATGTTCTTTCTAAGAGCCACAGAGAGTTGTCTATATGGCTGTAATTTCAAAAACACCCAGTCTCCTACAGCAAATGTCCTTTCTGATCTCTTGTTATCTGTATACTGCTTCATCTTTGCTTGAGCTTGCTCCAGATTTTCCTTTAGCACTTCCTCCATAACCTGTCTGTTCTGCACGTAGTCTTCCACTACTGCTACATTGGTTTGCAAGTAGGGTCCGATGGCCAGTTGTGGAGCCTTGAACCCGTAAAGAGCTTCAAAAGAGGTCATCTTAATGGAGGAGTGGTATGAAGTATTGTACCACCATTCTGCAAAAGCCAGCCACTGGTGCCAAGACTTGGGTTTCTGATGAGCCATGCACCTTAAATACATTTCTACACACTGGTTCACCCTCTCGCTTTATCTATCACTTTGAGGGTGATGCGCCGAGCTAAAGTGCAATTTAGACCCCAAAAGTCGAAAAAGTTCCTGCCAAAACTGGCTAGTGAATACTTTATCTCTATCAGACACTATACTTTGAGGAATTCCATGCAACTTACAGACTATATCAAGGAAAAGTTTGGCTACCCCAGCAGCACTAATTGGGTGGGAAAGACTCAAAAAATGGCTATAGTTAGTCAACCTGTCCACTACCACCATAATTACATCCTTCTCCTCAGATTTTGGAAGTCCCTCTATGAAGTCCATGGTGACATGGCTCCAAGAGTATTAAGGAACTGGGTGAGGTTGTAACAGCCTTAGTTAAGCAACATTCTCATGTTTGCACCTGCTACACACATCACACTCCTGCACCACCCTTTTGATATCCTCCAACATGCGTGGCCAGTAGAAAAATTGTTTAGCTCTCAAGTAGCAAGTCTGTGCTCCAGAATGCCCCCCCCCCATATAGGAAGCATGAATTGCTTGGATCACTTTCCTTTTTATGTCTCCTCCTCCTCCAATATAAATTTTTCTGTTATACTTCAATATACCATTTTGGTAGCTATACTCAGTGTTCTCAGTAGGAGCCAACAGTAAGTTTTGAATTCTAGTCTGCACATCTGCATCCTCGCTGTAGCTGTCAACCACTTCTTGCAACTAGGCTGGTACCACGGTGGTTAAGACTGCACACTCCATTTGATCCACCCCTCTCCTAGACAAGGCATCAGCTACTACATTCTCAGCTCCTTTCTTGAACTGTATCTCATAACTCAATCCAAGCAACTTAGTAAGCCATTTATGCTGCAAGGGAGTAGTGATACGTTGCTCCAGTAAGAACTTCAAGCTTTGATGATCAGTTTTAAGGATAAAGTGATGGCCCTCCAGATAATGTCTCCATTTGTTGATAGCAGTTACCACAGTTAGGAGTTCCTTCTCATAAATAGACATGCCCAGGTGCCTTGGCCCTAGTGCTTTGCTTAGGTAAGCTAGAGGTCTTTTCTCCTGCATTAAGACTGCCCTAATACCCCCATAACAAGCATCTGTTTCCACAACAAATGGCTTGATGAAGTCTGGAAGTGCCAACACAGGAGTGGAACTCATAGCTATTTTTAGCAAATCAAAGTCTTCCTCTGAAGCATTAGTCCATACGAATGCATCCTTCTTAAGCATGTCAGTCAGTGGCCTAGCAATGGCCGCATAACCTCTTACAAATTTCCTGTAGTACCCTGTCAACCCTAAGAATCCTCTCATCTGTTTCACTGATGTTGGCTTTGGCCAGTTAGTCATACTCTCAACCTTACTGTTATTTGCAGCCAGCCCCTCAGAGCTAATAATGTGGCCAAGGTATTCCACTTTTGGCTGTGCAAATGAACACTTACTTCTTTTTGCAAATAGCTGCTGAGCTCTCAACCTCTCCAGAACAATTCTGAGGTGCAGTTGGTGCTCCTCTAAGCTTCTACTATATACTAAAATATCGTCAAAAAATACAAGTACAAACCTCCTCAATTCCTGCTTGAATATATCATTCATCAAGTTTTGGAAAGTAGCTGGCGTATTAATTAGCCAAATGGCATGACTTTGAATTCGTACAAGCCTTGATGTGTTCTGAAAGCTGTCTTGAAGATATCCGTGCCTTTAACCCTTATTTGATGGTAACCAGCCCTTAAATCAATCTTCGTGAAGTATTTTGCTCCATATAGTTCATCTATGAGTTAATCAATCAAAGGCATAGGGTACTTATCCTTTATAGTCAACTCGTTCAGCTGCCTATAGTCTACGCAAAATCTCCAACTTTCATCTTTTTTCTTGACCAACAATATGGGCGAAGCAAAAGGGCTATTGCTAGCCTGTATAATCCCATTTTCTAGCATTTCCTTAACCAGTCTCTCTACTTCTGCTTTCTGAATGTAAGGGATTCTATATGGCCTTAACTTGAAGGGCTGAGCACCCTCCTTAAGAATGATTTGGTAGTCATGGGATCTTGGTGGGGGTAGTCCCTTAGGTTCTGCAAAGACATCCTCAAATTCAGCTAGCAAATCCACCACTTCTTTAGGGACAGGTTCATCCTCCCCTTGTTAACTCTCCGTACTGGAACATATACATCCCAAGACTCCATAATTGTGTTTCCTGAACCACTGTTTTGCCTTACTGCCTCTCAACAAACTCAACTTCCCGTCACAACACTACTTAATGTTACTGTTTGACCATTTTTATTGAACTGAATGAACAGTGAGTTGAAATCAAAAACCCCTGGACTATATTTCTTCAACCAGTCTACTCCAATCACCATATCACTTCCCCCTAACTTCAATGTCCTCACCTGACGCTGGAACTCCAATCCGTCCATTCTCCATATCAAAGGGCTACAAATATTCCTACTATACAGCTTTGTGCCATCAACCACAGTTACTCCCAGGGGTTTGGTAGGCTTCAGTTTGCACTGTAGTTGCTTGGCAAGTCCTTCATCAATGAAACTGTGAGTGCTACCACTATCGATGAGGATAGATATTTCGCTATTCTTAATAAAGCCCTTAATCCTGATAGTTTTGAAGCTCACATTTCCTGACAAGGCATTCAAGGAAATTTCAACTTGTTCATTATTCTCCAACAGTTGACCCTGGTCATCCAGACCACCCTTCTCTAAATCTTGTATCAAGTATTCTTCAGAATAAGAATCATTAGCTAAAATGAAATTAATATGTCTAAACTGGCAGACATGACCAGGGGTATATTTCTCATCGCATTTGTAGCACAACCCAAGCTCTTTCTTAGTCTGAAAGTCTTTTGGCGAAATTTTTTGGAACTGGTTTGGTTTTTTCTGGTAGTTGGGATTGGCTGGTTGGTTTCTTGGTAGTTTTGGATCTTTTGAAGGAGCAGAAGAGGGAAACAAGTTCCATTTGTTAGAGGTTGATGTTGAGCGGCTTGTGTTTTTTTGAGTAGAAAGTGTACTGGGATTTGGCTTGGTTATTGGTTTGGAATATCAATTAATGGCAGTGACAGTGATTTCTTGTTGGATTGCAATTTATGTGGCTGAGGTTAAGGTATCTGGTTTTAGCATCTTCACCATGGATTTAATTTCTGCTTTTAATCCACTAGTGAAAATAGCAACATAAAATGATTCAGACATGTGAGGAAGAGAAGCCATTACCAGGGCTTTGAGTTCTTCAAACCTTTCCACATATTCTTCTACGGTTCCTCGTTGCTTGATTTTACTAAACTCTTCCACAACATCCCCTGGTGTCCCTTCTCCAAATCTTCTACAAATTTCAGTGGCCAACTCTTCTTATGGAAGATCATCCTTCCCTGCTTGAAATCCATGGAACTACGTATCTGCTTTCCCCTTCAAGTACATTTCAACGATAGGGCTTTCTGGTCCTCTGGGACCTGATGAATATGGAAGTATTTCTGAGCCCTCCTCACCTATTCCCTAGGTCTTTCACCTTCAAAGCTGGGGAAATCGATTTTGGGCAGTCTTTGTCCATTCCTCTCCTCACTCCTGTTCGAGCTCCCACATGGACTTCCATTTAAGTTCCCGCCAGAATTTCCTGCTAGATTTACTCCAGACTCCTGCGATTGAGATCCTTGACTGTTCCCAGGCCTCTGAGAATTTCCCAAGGATTGTTTTTCCTTGGCGAAGTTCTTAAAGTCTTGTGACAACTGAACCATCATGCTCATCAGATTGTCATATTTAACATGCAGATCGCCTACTGACCCCCTCCCCCAAGTTCTTAACCGATGCTCCTAAATCTGTGAATTCTCTATCCAGTCTCTTAACATTCTCTTCTGAAGATTTACTTCTAGTTTCCGCCATTGCCGCAGGATCGACTTGCTCTGATACCAATTGTCACCAAACTCAAGCTGATTCCAATGGCTTCTTGACAGAAGTATTGGGATTCAGCCTGAGGGATAGAATAGGGACGTGATAAGGTGGAGGGAGAGAAATGTACGATGGAAGAAAAGTTAGAGGAATCGATAGAGGAAGGAATTATTCCATTCACTCTAGGAAATCTGTTACAAAATATCAGTCGAAGTATCCAGTCCAGATGCAGACCTACTCTACTAATACTAGTGCTTGCGGATTGCATGCAAGCTGCATGTAATTAACTGCTGACCTAGGCTAACTCTGGAATATTCCTTCTAACGACCTCCCTACACGACAAATGAACAAACGACACCTTACTATAATAATGAAGGGAATAATGAAAGGAACGACACCGTAATACTAATATTAATGACAGCTTACAATTAATGACTCAATTGTAACCCTAATTCAGTTTTGTCCTATGACATCTGACTATGGTTAGCAAAACAGTCTTGCAAGTTACTCTGGCAGAACAAAAAGTTAGCCGAAACGTTAAAGGCAAAGGAATTGACTAGTCAATGGCAACTTGGGCATTTTGAGAAAAATCGTTCTGGCAAAACAAATAATCGCTTCGGCTGTTGCCAGCCATCAGAATATGCTAAGAAAATCAACAGACAGAAGAAATAATAAATTCATAAAAAAATTCTCAAGAAAAGAAAAGGTTTGGAGACTTTTTTTTTCTAGCAAGGAATGAGTGGGATTTAAGAAGTAGGAAAGGATAGGGGAATTAAAATTCAAAACCTCTGTGTTCTATGAAATAGATTTGGAGATAGTTGTTTAAGGGAAGAGGAGAATGCAATAGGTAGTCTTGGACAATTGCCCAATTTGACACAGCTTACTCTCCATCATGCTTATGAAGGGGAGATATTGTGTTTTAAGGTTGGAGGATTCCGTAAACTCCGGCAATTACAGCTTGTGCAGTTAAAAAGACCGAAATGGGTAAGAGTGGAAGAGAAATCGATACCTAGTCTCCAAAAATTTGTTATTGCTGGATACAAGCTTATGGAGGGCTTGCCTTTGGGCCTCCAAAACTTGACCGAGCTTAAATTTCTTGGGTTGACTGAAATGTCTGATAAGCTAATCCACAAAGTACAGAATTTGAAAAAACAAAGTGAAGATTATCAAACAATTTCTCATATCCCTCAAGTTTGCACTGGACACTTGATAAATGGTGAATGGAAAACAGAGTTAATTCACAAAACTTGACCGGGCTTAGATATCTTGGATTGTATGATATATCTGACGAGCTAATTCACAAAGTATGAAATTTGGATAAGCAAAGTGAAGATTATCAATCAATTTCTCATATCCCTCAAGTTGTCATTGGATACTGGACAAATGATCGATGGGAAATAGAGTTCCTCTAAAAGAAGAGTAGGTAAAAGACAATCTCAATATTTGACTTACAGTCTTCGATGTCAATTATATTTTTAGGGAAAAAAAATCTAGTTGTGGCCTTCTTACTTTTTCGTACTTCTTATCTTTCTAATAAAGGCGTGACTCTGGATTGTTGTTCAACCACATTTAGTCCTTAGATATGTATGTGTTTTATGTGCATAAAGATTTGATTTGTAAAATTGTCTTGATTCTTTGTAATAAATCCTTTTCTTTTTCCTTTTCTTGTGTCTTTTGTTTTTTGATTTTGAAAAAGTTATTTTTTTTGCTCAAAAACAAAATTCGAAACAGTGTTCTAGTATCACTCTTTGGATTAGGATAGAGGTGGCAATTTGTCCCAAGTCCCAATGGGTTATCCATGCCCATGGGGACTTTGGGCGGGAGGGTATTGTAATTTGATATTGAGTTTAAAATAGGACAAATTTCAATTGTACCCATTAATTGATGAAAAATTTTGGGAAATACTTGGGCCCAATATCTCACCAAAAAATTTAATTTATTCAAAATTTATCTCTAACAATTTTTCTAGTCATACCAGCGAATATAATCTAGCAGTCTTCCTAGTCATTATCCACAAGAATTTCTAGCATTTCAGTCAGTTTAGACCTGCTATCATTGGACAATGATGAGAATAAATATTCAACACCCTAAGTGCCTTAGCCATCTTGATATCTGTTGGAATATAGCTATATATCTATCTTTTCCTTTATTTGTTAATCCAATTTTTGGTGGGAATAATGAGTATAAGGCACTTGCATGTTTATTTTCTTGTTAGCTATTTCCTTTGCCTTTTTGTTTTCATGCTTTTAAGGAAGTGAAAACGTCAATTTCATATATGAATAAACCAAAATGTTCATTCTTTTGGTTTAATCCAGGGAGAAGATATGTTCATTTTTACCAAAATGTCATATCTTTTTTAAGCAATTATTGATCATTCTAGAGTGTAAATCAATGTTATTCAGGCTCAGTGGACTAATTTGATTACCCAATGCTGCTACTTGCTAACTCAAAGATCATTTTTTATGGTAATATGATTTTGTCCGAAATTGCATTACATTCCCCATTTGATGAAAAAATGAATTCATGAAAATATAAATTCACAATAAGACTAAGAGAAATTTAATAAATCAAAAATATTAAAGTTATATAAAAAATAAAAAATGAATTAAATATTTTCAAGAAACGTGAGGGACTATATTTAGCATTTTTCCTAATATATTATTAATGATGTTAAAGTCCAAAAAGTGGGCAGAGAATGCTTTCAAATTGCTTTGACGATCAAGACTGGGTCCCTTGCCAAGTCCAAATTATGTGATACAATAACAGATATTAATGTATCATCCTATATATCTCTAAGTCACTTTCATCCGATATTCTAGAAGAAAAGATCCCTGCAGCGTTTCATCCGATATCTCTAGCTGCTTTAACTCACGCGGATATCTTTTATGATATCATTCTTCTTTTCTCAAGAACAAATACATATCTTGACAAAAGTTTATAGAACCAGCTGAGTTGGCCACTAGGAATTTAAAGCTCTCCTTGGATGTAGCGCTTGCATTCTTATCTAGGCTTTTCTAAAAATTTAGCGGGTGCCAGTCTGGTCTGATGTGTTAGGAAATTGGCTTAATTTCTTTTAGGTAGAATTCTTATTTTATGTGGAAGTAACTAGTTTCCTAATTGGTTTTAGTTACTTGAAGTAGTAGTCAAGTAAAACCCTATTTAGCTAGATGAGTTTAGGAAATAGTATTGGTTTTCAATTGTTATTTGGTTTTTTGGCAGTAATGTTCTCTATAAATAGGTGGGTTGGCATACTACACAAGAGACACACAAGGAGACACAAGGGGCATCATGTAGCCTTATACATGGGGTGTGAAAGAGGGTTCTTGGGAGATGAGAGATGGTATACAAGGGTTGGGATTGGGTTCAAGTTGTATTCTTTTATAGGGTTTTCCTCTCATAATAAAGAACAGGTTTCTCTCCATGAACGCAAGCTCAATGGTGGAGCCGAACCACGTTAAATATTGTGTGTCGTTTATCTTTCATGCTTGTAGCTTGTTCCTCATTAAATTGTTATACACTTGATATCTCAATAGTTGTTTATTCCGCGTTTGGATCCTAACAAGTGGTATCAAAGCTTGCTTGCGAGACTGGGCTACTCAAGGTTCGTAGTTGGATCCTAATTAACTATTGAGATCAAGTGGATTGGTAGTTGTTACTAATTGAACAATTTAATGAGTGGTATCCTTGTTTCAATGGCTTGGTAAAAAAACATTGATGATGAAGGATGGAAAATCGAAAAGCATGGAGATGCTTGACGGTAAATATAGGCAGGTGATTCAAGGATCAAGGAAAAGGTGGAGTCCAATGTTGATTTTGGACGTGAATCAATGGAGACTTTCTCACACCTTCAACGGTTGATACTTCATCCCGGTGGATTTTAGATTTTGATTATGTTTTTTGGGTGGTGTAGCACGTGTCCCAAAGAAACAAAGAATTCTAATTTCTATGCGCCAGAAGACTCTGACAGTTACGAGTTTTTCGTTTTAGGTGGAGTCTTGGAAACCACACATGGCGAGACAGTCCTGAAGATGGGAAGAAGTATGGTGATTTTACCACTTGGTTGCCTCAATAGTTAGGGTTAGAGCTCACAGAAGGGGATCCCGGATTGCAAGTGGTGGTGAGAAAAAATCCTGCAAAGGGAGATGGTGAATTGAGTCACCTTCTCACGAGTCAACTGGAGGTTAGACTCGGGGCAACTACACATGTTCGTTTGCCGATTGAATCAATTTGGTGTCAGGACTGTATTGATTTGGGTGTGTAGTTTGGTACCATATTATTTGGTAGTTAAAGGCAAATGGTTGCTAAAAGAAATTTTTGCCAAGGTGGAGATTTGTTAGGAAATTGGCTTAATTTCTTTTAGGTAAAATTCTTATTTTGTGTAGAAGTAACTAGTTTCCTAATTGGTTTTAGTTACTTGAATTAGTAGTCAAGTAAAGTCCTATTTAACTAGATGAGTTTAGGAAATAGTATTGGTTTCCAATTGTTATTTGATTTTTGGGAAATTTACCAAATTGGTCCCTAACATTTACCAAAAACACTTTTTTAGTCCCTGATATATAAAATCAGCCAAAATGCTCCTTCACATTTAAATTGTGAGCCAATTTGGTCCTATTGCTCGTTTTTGCTCATTTCTCCGGCTAAAAATAGCACGCCCCTCTCACGTGGTCATATTTTTAGGGGCAAAACCGGAAACACATTTCATTACCGGTTAAAAGTAAAAGGATAGGGGACCACCACCAAAATACACATTTTACCTTTGGCTCTCAAATTACCCTTTACCCTCTATGGAGCCACCGGAAAACGACGCCGTGGCTGTTGCATCAGCTGAGAAAATCATCCTCCGCTGGGACTCCACAGCCTCCGAGGACGCCAGGGACAGAATGATCTTCGACGGCGATCGATATGAGATCGACAAATACTTCCAAGCCGTGGATGAAATCCAACGGTCAATGGAATCCGCCAGCATCTCAGACGACTCTGCTAAGGCCAACAGCGTGATCCAGATCGCCATGGCCCGCCTGGAAGACGAGTTTCGCAATATTCTCATTGCTCAAACTTCCCCTCTCGAAGCCGACACTCTGACCGATCCCAACTCTTGTTCCTTCCGCTCCACCGCTTCTATTGGCAGCAGCGACGGCCACTTGAGCTTGCTGCCGCCGCCGCCGCCGCCCCTGCACACCGAGGAAGACGACTTCACCGAGACCAGCTTGGCAAGTTTGGTAAAGAAAATGTGATCCTTCCAGGAAACTTAGCCTTTCTTTTCGTGTGATTCCTTTGCCTAAAAGGGGCGGCTCAAGCATCATGTATGGAAGGTGCACAAAGTATTCAGGATGCCACAAAAAACTTCACTCATTCAGCGAAATCTTCTCGCCAGATCAGGGCATAAAGCTTGTGAATTCTCCATTTTCCAATCTAAGGGCGACCATTCACTCTTAAGTTGAATTGTCCAATTTTCAAGATTGATTATAACAAAATTGTCCATTCACTCTCAAATCACCTTTGGTTCCATATGCTTGTTAATTCGGGGATGCAAATAGGGTTTCTTGAAAGGGTAATTTGAGAGCCAAAGGGAAAGGGTACTTTGAGAGCCAAAGGTGAAATGTGTATTTTGGTAGTGGTCCCTATCCTTTTACTTTCAACCGGTAATGAAATGTGTTTCCGATTTTGCCCCTAAAAATATGATCACGTGAGAGGGGCGTGCTATTTTTAGCCGGAAAAATGAGCAAAAACGAGCAATAGGACCAAATTGGCTCACAATTTAAATGTGAAGGAGCATTTTGGCTGATTTTATATGTCAGGGACTAAAAAAGTGTTTTTGATAAATGTTAGGGACCAATTTGACAAATTTCCCTTGATTTTTTGACAGTAATGTTCTTTATAAATAGGTGGGTTGGCATACTACACAAGAGACACACAAGGAGACACAAGGGGTATCATGTAGCCTTATACATGGGGTGTGAAAGAGAGTTCTTGGGAGATGAGAGATGGTATACAAGGGTTGTCCTTGGGTTCAAGTTGTATTCTTGTATAGAGTTTTCCTCTCATAATAAAGAACAGATTTCTCTCCGTGGACGTAGGCTCAATGGTGGAACCGAACAACGTTAAATATTGTATGTCGTTTATCTTTCATGCTTGTAGCTTGTTCCTCATTAAATTGTTATGCACTTGATATCTCAATAGTTGTTTATTCCGCGTTTGGATCCTAACATGATGTTAGGAGGTTAGGCATTGAGTTCACATTCAGCCTTGAATTTAATCACATCTTTTACTTGACATCAGTTGCAGGCTTTCGTAGTATTCCATCAAATGCAGCGTAGATGCCAATCCAAATTCCAAACTAAGTAAATGGAAAATTTGACTTAAAGGATTACATGAATTAGCAGTTCAAAAAGTTGACTATTGGAGGTGATATTCTTGCTAAATGCAAAGGCTCAACTAAAGACAGCAGTGATACTTAAATTCCACTCTTGCACATTTTCTTCCCCTGTTCCTCACTCACTTCGATGCATAATACCAAGGGAAAGGTCATTTTCGTGTTTATGCCATGAACAGTCAACTTCTTATGAAACATCAACTCAGGAGATGATGCATATGCTTTTGTTGCATATATGCGTTAACTATCATATATTCTGAGTAGTTAACTATGCATATCTGCTTTTCTGAGCTTTAATTCTTGTAAGTAATGGCATATGAAAGGAAGAATTTCAGGCTAGGAAGCTCATCTCGTTTTTTGTTTTCTACTCTCTTTCATATCTTTATTATTGCTTCTACTGCTGCAATTCATTTTGAGACGAGTAATGAGACAGACTACCAATCTCTGCTTGACATCAAGGGTCTAATAAAAGGAGATCCATTCCAGGCTCTAAGCTCCTGGAATGATTCCATTCATTTTTGTGATTGGCGTGGAGTCACATGTGGCCGGCTTCATCAAAGAGTCACTGTCTTGAATATGTTATCACTTCACTTGGTTGGTTCTCTTTCTCCCTCCATAGGAAACCTTACCTTTCTCAGAGAACTCAATATTCAGGATAACAATTTTCATGCTATGATTCTTGAAGAAGTAGGCAGACTTTTCTGGTTCAGCAATTGTAACGAGTGTGTTTGGATTGCACATTATTTACACACACACACACACATATATATATATATATATTTTTTTTTTAGTGTAAGCAGGAAGACTCGAATTCGAGACTTCTTGCTTACACTCCCTCCCCCGTACCACTCAACCCATCCCTCTCCCATCTTATTTACACATATTGACTTATTTGCATCATCAATATATTTTTCAACTATCTTTTTTTCTCATATTCATTAGATCAAAAAAGTAGTACTGTATTTTTTTTTTTACAATATTATCTCAAACACACTTGTTGACAGTTGTAAATCAGAACTTTCTTTGCAATATCCAGCGCCACCACCTCCGTCTTCTCACCCTTCTTCTTTCCTTCACCAGCGCCTCCCCCTCCACCGTCCGCCTCCAACGCCACCACAAATCGACCCCTTTATTATATCCCTTCCCATCTATTGGCTTCCCAGAGCAAGACTGGTATCCTATCCGCAGCTAAACTTTCAAGGAAACAAGGGCAGGGCAGTTATAATTAGCTGTTTTGAAATCACCCCATTGATCTATTTATTTGTTATTTTCATTTGGTCAGGTTAAGAATTAAAGTTGTGACTTTTTCTAGTATATTAATCGATGGATAACGAACGAACTGACAATTACCACTTGCCTATATTGAGTTGTGTAAAGGGTCTTGCTTTTTCTTGCAAGATATCTGTAAATATTTGTATGCAATTGAAAATTTGGAAACGCTCTTCTACTATTGTCCAACATTTTATAATTCATGGTTATTCTGTTTGTAGTTTTTGGAGTTCTTGGCTTTTCTTTTGATTATTTTCAAATTCGAATTTTTGAATCACTTAATTGCATGGGGGAAACTGTACATTGCCACTAATATTACCAGTTTTTCTAGAAATACGACTATGTTTGAGTTATTTAGTTCAGGATACGTGCGGGCTTTGGTCGCAATTTTTTTTTTTTTTTATCTTTGCTGTGGCCATGTTGTGAGTTTTGTCAAAAGTTAGCATTAGGTACTCTTCATGTTCTTGTACACGTGTAAAGCCCAGGTGTAGTTTTGGCTATATTGCTCCGTACTAATGTTTGAACAAATCTATTTTATGACTCAGATGATTTTGACATGGAAAAGTTTTAAAATAGTAATAGTAATAAAGACTCTCTAAAATTAATTGTATGAGTATGTCATTTTAAGTCGATTAGTAGAATCATGGTTTTGATAAGTTGTACATGTTGGTATATGGGCCCTTCTATTCTACTTGATCATTTTTTTAAGGGTAAACATTTGATTGCAATTGCATTTTGACCAGGTTTAAATTGTTTGTTTTCGAGCAAATGCATAAATATTTTTTTTCACTTGATATGGACAATGAGAACATAATAACGAATAGGGAATAACATAAATGCTTGATTTCATGTAATTTAATATTTTGTTAGCTGGTAATTATACTACTAACATGAATGCTTGTTTAATAAATGCATTACTTATTCTTAAAGTAAAGGAAAAATGTCAAAGTTCCCAGTATAAGGTAAACAAATAGCACAATACAAACAAATAAAACAAAATTAAAAACATATGTTGTCCTACGACATATTTAATGATAATTAAGTTAAGTCCGTACAGATTTTATTGATGCTTGTTTTAATAAATAAACACACCCAATTCTAACATCTAAAATTTGATTATGCTAAATTTAGAGATATTATTATTATTTTCTTTATAAAAAAAATTCTATCAGCTGTATGTTTCAAAAATCTGTTAAAAATAAGTTATTACCAATCAATGATGTCTGTATAATTGGGCAACACAAAGAAAGTCTATCAATTGTACGTTTCAATCATATATATTAAACCCGATCCGGTCCGATGGTCGAACTAATCAACTCGATGAACTTGTCACTGGGTTGGGTTGGGTCTCTAATTAGACCGTCTAAGCACAAAACCCGTTGACTGGTTAATGACTCAACGGTTCAATTGGATTAAATTGGAACCCGCCCGGTTTTGTGGACGAATCGATTTTGTGGAAAAAATTTTAACAAGCTCTTGCTAATATTCGAATTCGAGACTTTAGGCATATATCTATGACATGCTTACCACTAGACTATTTTGTCATATACTATATGAACGTTTTGTCAATTTTATCTTTATTTTTTTATTTTTCAAAAGCAAATTTATTTGGAATCTTTTAATTAAAACTTATGACCCCCCAAATTCTATAAGTTATAAAATGAATTTTAAAAATAACATATTACATAATTTATTTTAAAGACAAATATTGTTTTTAATAATTGTTTGCACTTAAATTTCGTAAATAACCTTGATAATTACATTAAACACAGATAAAATTTTACACTTGAAATTTCATGGATTACTAATTAAATTAATGTTTTGTCGATTCTTTTATGAATTAATTATTCTATAGCGAATTAAATTAAAGGAGTATTTGCTATGACATTGTTTATTATACTTTATATCATATATCCTATGTAAAAAATTATAAAATATAATATTTAAATATATTTAGTGACCCACTGATTTAATCAATCACTTACTAGTCGAATCAGTGATCCGTTAACCCATCTCCCTCGTTGGATTCTTTTCTGAGTCGGGTTTAATAACTTTGGTTTCAATCTAATCGTAAATTCAAAGAATCAATAGTTTAATCAAATCCTATTTAATACAATTATTTAAAGAAATTCATAGTTGTTTAATTCCATTTGAAAGGGAATCTTCTTCAACAAGTTGTCAGGCACGTCACCATCGTTGTAGTTCGACAAACTATCACCCATAAATCTCTATAGACAATTGACTTTTGCTTACAAACTCCGTGTACAAAAATGCCTCCACACACATCAATTATTCCACTAAAGTCCCTGGCCAATTAAGACCCTTAAACATGTACAAAACTGTGGAAAAACCAAACGGTCAAGGATCAAGGGATTTTTTTCATCGATTGGATAGCCGTTTTCCGTCGGAAAATTGTGTCATTTTTCATGATCACATTTTTCTATTATCTTTTTTCCTCATATACATTAAATCGTTACAATAATTTTTCTACAAAAAATCCTAGAAAATGCAATCCAAACACCAAAGTTTTAGTTTCTTTTTGAAACATATGTTAGCAATTATTTTCTTGAGAAAATAATTTCTAATTTTCCATGCTCTAATGTTCTTGGATATTCTATTATTTTCCATGCTATTTTAGGCGTCTCAAATCACACATATTTAGTCACAAGTTGTTATTGGAGTTAAATGAAGTTTTTTGGATTCTTGCTTCAGCTGTATACGAGATATGTGATTCTGCAATTTTTAATGGGGCCGCAAGGATTCAGCAGAGTTGGATAAATTTCTTTTTTCTGCTCGAGAATATTCAGCAGAGTTGGATTTCTCTTGTGGAAATTACCAACACAGAGTGTAATTGCAAAGAATATTTTCTCTAAGATAAAGTGCACACTATTATTTGAAAGGTTAATAAGACGTAGACAACAGAGGGAATTTAGAGGAACAAAGATTAAAAAGGAGAAATTAAAGAACACTTACCATAAGTACGAATTCGTACCACAATAGGATTTAAAAAAAAAAAAGCAATTGATGGCGATTCCTTGAAAATGCGAAATGCAAAAAATGCAACAATAGCTTTTGAACACTGTATCGTGATTTTAATCCAATTACATTTTGCCACATCGTCTAATGATTCAAATTATTGAATAATCTAACAATTCATAACTCTCATTCAATAATAAATTTAGTTCTTGTTTGGATTGCATTTTTCTGAACCTTTTGTAGAAAAATTATTGTAGCGATTTGATATATGTGAGGTAAAAAGGTGATTAAAAAATGTGTCCATAAAAAAATATAGAATCTTCTCTTTGAAAACTTGCAATCCAAACACTTTCGATCAATATAGGATTTGAAAGGTACTACAAAATTCCCCTAAAAACAAATATTAACTCTGTATTATACCCAAATTAAGAGAATACATGTTATCTAGTATTTGAAAATATTGACGGTGAATCCGCCTATTAGTAATCTGCCGCCTCCATTGTTTTACTTTGCCTCCATCATCCATGTCGCAAGTTCCTCTTATATCTCATCTTTGGTATTCATCTATTCATAGATTTCTTTAGGTTCTTGAATATCTAAATAAAACTAATAAAAAATAATTCTTTTTTTTTTTTATGAATTCTTGTTCGCTTATCACTTGTTAAACGGCAGCAAGAATATAAAGTTGCTTTGTTTGCGATTTATTTGATAGTAGTGTTGGTGATCACAGAATCCATAGCAGCGCAGAATTTATCTATAAAAATCATAACTTGGTCTAATTCAAAAAAAAAAAAAAAAGAAGAAGAAATCTAAAAGGTTCTACAGAAACAGCCTTGCAAGTTTGACCCAGAGCACAAAGTTCGATGAAAAAATATTCAACAGCTAGAAGAAATAATATTGATGAAAAAAAAATCTCAAGAAAAATAAAGAAAAAAATTTGGAGACAAATGGTTGCTAAACAGATTAAGAAAAGGAAAATGTGATAATCCTCAATTTACAAATACTAAATTTGCTATTATAAGTTTTTCATGTTTACGCAAAACTGTAAAAGTTTATATTAATATGAGCAATAACGTTTTTTACAAGAGAAAAAGCTCTCAAGTACATAAAAAAACCTATACTATATACAAGAGATACAAATATACATAATCAGTTGAGAAAATTTAACAGACAATCCCCATTCCAAAGCTATCAGACAATTTTCATGAGTTTCAATTATACAGATTCATCTATGGTGGAAGCTGACTCACCTACGCATGGTGGGAAGAGCAAAGGAACAACACATCACTGTGGAGTAGGGCAGAGAAAAGCTATTAAAAGTAGTGACCGGAAAGTAGAAGAAGTTTCACACAAGGTTCATTGTACTTCTAGGAGAAATAACATGTACGCCGCTCAACAACTTATGGGCATTTGTATGCACCCAAAAATTGTCATTAATTTTATATAAAATTTATTTTTTATGTAATTAAATTTATTATAAATTTATCAAAGAATTTTGGTTTATAAGGTTATTGTAATTTAGTAGTTACAATATTTAGAGTTGTTATATTGACAAAATGTGATTAAATAGTCAGAGCAAAAATTAGTTTTTCTTTAAGGATAAAATAGAAAGTTTAAAAAATGGCATAAAAAAGTTTACACTAACAGTGATCCCTCTAACTTTATCTGTTGCATAGATAGTGGCTTTTAACTGGAATCAAAATTATAGATGAATTATTAGAAACATAATTAACATAGTGCTTCAAGAAACCAGAATCGTGACATAATTAACCTGGTGGATTTTAATTTAAATTTAGAAATTAGATAAGTAATCTTATACGTAACATTGTGATTTTTAAATCGAAATCGAATTTGTAGATTTGTAATCATAAACATAGCTAACATAGTACTCCTAGAAACTAGAATTGAGATTGTAGATAAAATAATCATAAACATAAATCACATAATATAAAGGTTTCAAAGATTGAACATTTCAACTATTGAAATAACTAGATGGTTATCAACTTAATTCATAGCTCCGCAGCTAGTTGTACTGGACATGACAAGTTATGAATCACAAATTTGACTAGTAAAGTAGTGTCAAAATTTTTTGGCTTTTTAAATATTAACATTGCCTAATGATAAGGATAACCAAATTATAGTAAAAATCAAAATTTACATAAAATAAATAAAACTTTAGTTGATTAAATGGATGTTTCTTTGAATTGTAAGTACACTCGAGAACTTAATATATTATTAACTTATCAATTAACTAGTAACTCTTTAAATTAATAAAAATTGTATAGTCTCAAATTTATTAATTTGTAGAGGTTTTACAATAATTTTAATCACTTGCATACGCTTATAATGTGTCTTGTACACTAGTATAATATAACTTAACAAAAATACTAGAACAAATTGAGAGAGTGAAGAAAATTTAGAAGAAAATGAAGTAGGAAAATGGGAAAAAAATGTAAAAGGTATACCTATATATTTTTAGGGACCGTTTGGTTTAGGGGTTTCGGTATTTAGAATTACAATAATTTCAATACTGCGCGCTTGGTCTAGTGTAATGGGAATTGAAATATTGGAATCATACCTTAAAATTTAGCCGTTCATGATTCCCGACCAAATTAGGAGGAATTGATCAAAACTCTCATTAGTGGACCCTCTATCCATCATTCCATTTCCCTTTTCAATTCCAAAGCAAGAACCAAGCGCCCCTTAGTTACCAAACATTTCATGGGTTCAACAAAAATCCACTATCATTAACTAATGTTAGTGATAGTGAATAGAGAACTTTTAGTAAACAGTTAGTTTTAGTTACTTGGTTTAGTAATAGAGTTGGCCACCATAAGAGAAATTGGAGGAATTTTTTACAATCATATGCACAGAAATTGAATATTAGTAAAATTGGAAAATGATGCCATCGGATTCATGTCTTGAGAAAAGGAATTTGGCATTTATGTCTTATTGTCTCTCGGCTCTTTATGTTCTCCCAATTGAGCATTTAGCTCGATGATGATTAATTTATCAACCCAATCTAATGTACGTGCATAAATCCAATTTAGTCTTATAGAAAGTCCCACATTCCTCTGCTATGTAATTCACCTACGATTGCCTGCGGGTTGGCTAAGCCCATGTGGACCCATAAGCGTTTGACAATGGTCCCAGGCAGAGTTGCTATGATTGTAGTGGTTCTAACCAAGGTGGGAGGAAATTCCCACTTTGCACGCTAGATGCAACCATACCAATTATACATATAAAAAAGAAGCAAACGTAAAAGGGATAATTTCAGAAACTTCTCCTGAGCTTTCTGACAATTTCATTGAGTTCTCTTAAGGTTTAAAAAATTACACTTACCTTCTTTGATTTGATAATTTTAGTAATAAAACCTTAAAATAATATCGAGTTGAACAATTTTTAAACGAATACTCAAAAATGCCCTTGTGGAATGAGTTTAAATTTATTTTCCTATACAATTATAAGATTATTTAGTATAATTATAAGGAAAATGTGCCAAATTTTTCATGTCCATATCTACCATTTGATAAACAACTATAATAATAATAATAATAATAAATTTATTACTCTGATATGATATTTTTAATGGTATTTTATTATGGATTTAGATTTATAATATAGAAAAGAAAATGTTGAAATAATTCATTTAGAATTTATAAATTTTTTAAGGAGTGGGATTATCATAATTTAGTAGTACCTTTGGCCCATTTCCTTTTGATTTATTGTTAATTTTAATATCAAAAAATAGAAAACAAAGATCAGCAAAAATATTGGATTATATATAAAATTAACTCGTCAAAAAAATCACTTGTTTGGCATTTGATTATAATAGAAACCTAGAGATAATAGTAGTAGTTCTACAGTTTTATTAACAAAAAATTTTAAAAAAGGAATAAGAAGGAAAAAGATTGAAAAAATAATTTTAAAACTCATTCTAAGTATAAGCATATCAAGTAAGAGGATTTTATTAAAATATTTAAGGATAAAATTATTATTTTAAATGATATGGGAGGTATGTATAATTTTTTAAATTCTAAGGGAGTTTAGTGAAATTGTCAGAAACCTAAAGGAAGGTTTCTGAAATTATCCCAACATAAAAAGCACGAAATCACGCGCAAGTGCACGCGTTTTTGTTTTATATACCAATTATACGCGTTTTATTTCTAAAAGGAAAAGGTATTGACACACACAACAGAACAACGACTTCTTACCTAACAAAAGCAAATAGACAAATAAATGCTAAAGAACGACGACTTTACGCCCAACAACAACTCCTGGATAATGACACGACTTCATACGTAACAAGGACCGAAAAAAAAAAGGGGGAATGACTTTATTACAAAGAACAACGACTTCATCCCCAAGTTTACATTGGACCATAGTTAATAAAATACGTGATGGGTATAATATGAGATATTATATATATGCATAATATACTGAATTTTTTTGAAAAAATATGAGTAAAAGTTCGACATGAAAATATGTGTTCGAAAAAATTACGCATATAAATTCTTACATGAATAGTGTGAACATATTTGAATGTTACCAAACTAAAAAAAAAAGGGATAAATTTATTATAATTTTCGAAGACTATACTACATGTATACCAATTTTAAACTTATTTTTATGTATGAGACGTTAAATTTATTAAAATTTTATCACTTTATCACTTAAATATGTATAAATCTACAATTGTTATGATATATGTTGTTGTTATTTTATATATAATTCAAAAAATATGTCATTATCTTTACTCAAATCTTAAAATTTTTTAAAAATTTATTATGCATTATATATGGTTAATTGAAAAGTATAAATATTTTTTAGAATATTTTTAAAATATATGAAATATGAAAATTTTTTGAATGAAACGTACGAACATGTGTTAAATGGATATAATACAAGTATTTACTGACTATGCATTGGATACAGAAAGTCTAGATTGTACTCCCTTCAAGGCCAAAAGAAAAAAAAAAAGATTGACGTTGATTGTGAATTTTGGCATCTAGGTCTACATATTCGGTCTTTTCCTTTTTTTCCAAATTTTGATTTACTCATCTTGATTTTCATGTTAAAATCAACTGGGGCTAGCAAGCAAGGAACAACAGAAGAAAGATCAGTTCGGGACCGGGACATAGTAAAGGAACAAAGACCGGGTAAGTCAAGTCCTCCAGATTCCAGGCATTCAGCTGCCACTTTCCATCGATGGAGCCCAGTAACGCAAAAGAAAGTTTGATTTGTTGAATTCTGCATGTCTATCTATATTCTAGCCACTCGATATTCTACGGACAACTTAAATTCAAGCCCCACAAGTCACAGAAAGGAAAGGACGACTTTCCTGAACATGATCTTGATATTTCCAGCAAGCTAGTTAACCCTCCCCTTTCCAGAAGAGAAAACAGCATACTTTTTCTTGTGATTATTTTGGTAGGAAAACCGACTCCTGTGAAATTTATCTAAGGAATATGGCTGAGAGTGTTGTTGGCTTTTTAATTAATCAGCTCTCCACCTTACTTTCCCAAGAGAGCACGCTTTTGGGAGGACTTCGACCGGATGTTCAGTTCATCAAAGATGAACTCGGCAGCATGAAAGCTTTCCTCCGACAAGCTGAAGCAAAGGAGGACAATGACTCTCAACTCCAAGAATGGGTAAAGCAGGTTCGAGAAGTTGCTTATGATACAGAGGACGTTCTCGATGATTTTGCCTTCCGCTTTGCTCTTGGTGATGCAGATGGATTCTTTGGCCGTGTTGGCAAGATCTACAACTCGATTAAAAATCTGAAAGCCCGCCATCGGATTTCTTTGGAGATAAAAGATATCAAGGCCAGAGTTGTAGAGATTTCTGCAAGGCATCAGAGGTACCAGTCTCTGTATGGTACTCAAGAAATAGGCTCCAGCTCTTCGCACGTGGCAAGCGCAGATTGTGATATTCGTGACCAAGCACTCCTAATTGAAGAAGCTAAGCTTGTTGGCATCGATCAGCCCAAAAAAGAGCTCATCTCCAAAATCCTTGATGACCATTCCCACTTGAAACTAGTTTCAGTGGTGGGAATGGGGGGACTCGGTAAGACCACCCTGGTGAAAAAAGTTTATGATGATGCTACAGTGAAGAAACAATTTCAGAGCCATGCCTGGATAACTGTCTCTCAGCATTTTCAATTCAATGTCATCATCAAGAACTTGATTCAACAATTGTTTGATGAAATCAGACAACCGGTCCCTCCCCAAGTGGAATCCATGGATCGTGTTAGACTAAGTGAATTTGTCAGAGACTTCCTCAAAGAAAGAAGGTACTGTTGGAAATAGTTTCTAACGAGAATGTTGAAATTCATTGTCCCACATTGAAAGAGGATAGAGTGCTCATTGTCTATATATGCATCATTGTCTTATTTTCTTTACAAACTTGTTCCAAAATATTAGTTTGGAGGGAAAGTTTGGTGGGAAAGTTATTTTCAGTTTATATCTCATACACTTGAATATGAATTGAAAGATATATAAAATCACACTTGGATAAGGTGTTAATTAGAGGTAGTTAATGACGGTTACATTTAGCAAACATATCTGTTAATTGGTTAGCTACCTATACACCTATTCAATAAGGATTGCATCCTCTGATGGTGCCTTAGATAGGTGCTTCAATCCTATTAAATAGTAGGATTTTGACAGAATTAAATTACTTTTTACTTTTCATTGATAGTTCTTAGACTTTGTTATATCTTAGAGGTAATTTGTCTAATAGAGGCAAATAATACCTTAAGGAAAGTGCTTTCACGCCTCAAAGTCTTTGCATTTGTCTAGTTTAGTTTTGTTATTTACTACAATTATCTGCATTTGTCTAGTTTAGTTTTGTTATTTACTACAATTATCCAACAGGTACATCCTTGTCCTTGATGATGTGTGGAGTCTAAATGCTTGGGAAACTATCAAATATGTATTGCCTGACTGCAATATTGCTAGTCGTGTTGTTTTGACAACACGAATAGCTGATGTAGCTTCTGCGTCTTGTTTGGCATCCCATGACTTTGTTCATGAGATGAAGCCTCTCTCTTCTGAAGATTCTTGGACTCTTTTTTGTGATAGAACATTTCAGAGTAATAGCTGTCCTCCAAATTTAGAAGAAATTTCTAGAAAAATAATGAAAAAATGTGAGGGTCTACCGCTTGCAATTGTTGCAATTGGTGGTGTTTTGGCTCTGAAAGACAAGGTCAGGATAGATGAATGGGAGATGGTGCTTCGTGGCTTTGGTGGCGAGGTAGATGGTAGTGGGAAGATTGATAGAATTAGAAGGATACTCTTTCTTAGCTACAATGATTTGCCTCACCATCTCAAAAACTGCTTATTATATCTAAGCATCTATCCTGAAGATCATCCAATTATTGTCGATTATTTGCTTGATAAATGGATAGCACTAGGATTTATAGGGGAGAAAGAAGGAATGACAACCACCGATATTGCTATGAGCTATCTCAAAGAACTCATCAACAGAAGCTTAATCCAAGTTAAAGAAAAATGGGATGATGGCAAATTGAAGGAATGTGGTCTTCATGATTTTCTACGTGAAATCATTGTCTCAAAATCTAAAGAGCAGTGCTTCGTAGCCATAGACACTGGATGCTGCACAAGATGGCCTGACAAAGTTCGACACCTAACAATCCATAACTTCACTGAGAATCCTCCACAAGGCTTCAGCAGCTTAAAGTGGCTTCGGTCGGTGGAAACATTTGGGTATGAAGATCCTCTCACAACTTCATTTTTGTCCAAGTTTTTACGTGGTGGTTCCAAGTTCCTGAAGGTTTTAAATTTAGAGGGAACTGAACTGGACAACATCCCAAAGGAAGTTTTCAAACTATTTCATCTCAAGTATCTTGATCTAAGTAGCACTAGAGTTAAAATCATTCCAAAATCTGTTGGGCTGCTTCAAAACCTAGAAATTTTACTTCTGAACGGAACCACTATAACGGAGTTGCCTGTGGAAATTCTGAAGCTAAGAAAACTCCGTTCCCTTACAGTAGGCAGAATGGATGATTTTTCAAATAACTTTGCAGTTTGGGGCTTTAAATCTCCGGATGGAATTGGAAAGCTTACTTCCTTGGAGAGTCTGGCATATATAGAAGCAGATAGTGGTAAGATAGTAAGGGAGGTTGGGAAGCTCATTCAATTGCGAGAATTATTCATAACAAAGCTCAGGAGAGAAGATGGAAAAGAGTTGCTCTACTCCCTCTTGAGGCTGACCAACCTTCGAGAGTTACACATCTGCTCTGTTAAAGAAGAGGAGATCCTTGATCTCCAACATTCCATCTCTCCAAGACTTGGATTTCTTACGAGTCTGTTCTTGAATGGCCGTTTAGAGAGAGTACCAGAATGGGTGATATCACTTCAATCCTTGAGCAAGTTAGTCTTGCACAATAGTGCATTGAGTGAAGATGAGAATGCAATTGGTTGTCTTGGACATTTGCCCAATCTGGCATCGCTGACTCTCCATCGTGCTTATGAAGGGGAGACATTGTGCTTTGAGGCTGGAAGATTCCAAAAACTCCAAAGATTAGAACTTTGGCAATTAAAAAGACTAAAATGGGTAAGAGTGGAAGATGAATCGATGCCCACTCTCCAAGAGTTTTCTATTCTTGGTTGCAAACTTATGGAGGGCCTGCCTTTGGGCCTTCAAAACTTGAGCGGGCTTAAATTTCTTCGATTGTTTGATATGTCTGATGAGCTAATCCACAAAGTACAGAGTTTGGATAAACAAAGTGAAGATTGTCAGACAATTTCTCATATCCCTCAAGTTTACACTGAACACTGGATAAGCACTGAATGGAAAGAGAAGATTGGTAAAAGAAAATCTCTTGCGGTCGTCAATATTTGACTTATGGTGTTTATTGTCAATTACATTTTCAAAAAATCTAGTTGCGGCCTGCTTACTTTTTCCTACTTATTATCCTTGTATTAAAATCATGACATTGGATTGCTATTCAAGCACAATTAGTTCCTTAGATAAATATATATGTGTTTCTACGTGTATGAAGATTTGATTTGTACAATTATTTTGATTCTTGGTTAAGAATGTTTTGGTTTAGCAAAAAGATATAAAGACAAGTAGCATCTAAACATTATGAGATTGATTGCCTCTCACAACCATTGCATGTTCAATTTTCCCTCTTCTATAATTGAAAATGGAGATTAAATTAAAGGGGATAAATTTTCATTAGGAGTAGGTAAACCTCGCTAATTCATAAAGGGTATACATTATTTCCTAGACTTCAACAAAATTTTTGGTGAGGTTTTCCTTTTTTATTTATTACCAAATCCTTTTTTTTGTGGCTTTCTTTTATTCCAAGATAGTGTCCTAGCATCATTTTTTGGATTAGGAACCCGAATCTATACTTGATGGACTAAAAGGAAAAATAAAATATTTTTGCGAAATGTGAGGAACTATATTTATAATTTTCCCTGGTAATAGATTATTAAGGATGTTAAAGTCCAAAAAGAGAGTGGAGAATGCTGAGGTTTTCAAATTGCTTCAATGATCAACACTGTGTCTCTAGTCTCTTGTTAAGTCCAAATTCTATGATAATAATTGATGTTATTGTATCATCCTATATATCTCTAAGTCACTTTCATCAGATATCCTGGAAGAAAAGACCCCTTCAGCGTTACAATCCCCTACCTAATTTAGAAACAATTGCTTTAACGTACGCAGATATCTTTCCATAATATCATTCCTTTTTTTTCCCCTTGATATTATAATTCATCTAAGTATCTAACCAAGAAAGCTACTCCAATATAAAACAAATACATATCTTGACAAAAAGTTTATAGTATCATATTATATTTTGATATAATACATGTATATATATTGTTATATTATATATTCACTAGTTGACTTGGCCAAATCCTGGTGGGAGGTTAGGCATTGAGTTCACATTCAGCCTTGAATTTAATCACATCTTTTACTTGACATGAGTTGCAGGATTTCGTAGGGTAGAATAAAGAAAGTTAAAGTAGCATTCCATCAAATGCAGCGTAGATGCCAACCCAAATTCCGAATTATGTAAATGGAAAATTTGACTTAAAGGATTACATGAATTAGTAGTTCAACAAGTTAAAGAAATTTTTGTGATGTGTATAAAAGAAGTCAACAAGAAACTCCTATTTTCATTCCAAAGTTGATTAGTTACTTCTTGGAACTTTACTTCTAGTAACCTAAAAAGAGTTATCTACCTTGATTTTTCTAATTCTTTTGTACTCGTAAAATTGATAGATCAATAAGGACACCAGTTGTACAAGCTGTTGAGGGAGCAAGAAGATGGACAAATTTATTCGAGAAAATTGTTCAAAACGTTCCTCACATTTTGCAAGATAACCTTTATAGTCCCTCATTTTTAAAAGTGTACTTTTATATCCCTTACAAATTTACATTGATCAAATTTGATTTCTATCTACGTTTTCGACTAGTTTTTTGTTGGAATCCACCACGTGCCTTGCATGTGATCCTTTTTGAAGGGCAAAATTATGTAAATGAAAATTTACATAATCCAATCCATAGTCTCTCACATTATACAAAATGAATTTTTTTGCCTCTCAAATTTCACAAAATGAATTGTTTCATCCCTCACATTTCACAAAATGAATTTTTTCATCCTTCATATTTTATAAAATAAAATTTTTCATACCTCATTGATCATGTTTACTAATAACTTTTATATTTATTTGATTTCACCTGAATAATATGAATGGCATGTAATATATCTCTATTTGATTTCTCCTAAACATACTGTTCAAATAAAATTAAAATAGATATATACAGGGGTTTGAAAAATTATTAATTTTTCACTCATGTTCATTTCCTTTTACTCGAAAATTGAAAATAAAAAGACATTTAATCCTAAACATTATCAAGTATTTATATTGAATCAAATTTGGACTGAAAAACAAACATAGGAAAAGTATGACAAAAAGAAATAAGTGATTGACACAGGCAAGAAATTCAACTGTTAGTCTTAAAGATGGCGAGTAAAAATTTCAAATTTAAACTGCAATTTATTAGCGTGACTGTAGAATTCGAATTAAGACTGATCAATTAGATGGCCTTATTACACAACTCAATAAATGAATTATTACCAAAATAGAAAAGGTTACAAATATTGAATAGATTCACATGTTGAAATCAAATAGATATTTTATATATATGTGGATTTAAAACAAAATTGTTAGATTTAAACTCATGCATATATCTATTGAATATCATATGCACAACGACAATTAGTCTGTTTAGATGAAATCAAATAGAGTTATATTATATGCTATTCATACTGTTTAAGTGAAATCAAATAGATATATACATGAATTAAAAAAATATTATTCGTATACATGGTCAATGAAGGATGAAAAAATTCATTTTGTGAAATGTGAGGGATGAAAATATTTATTTTGTGAAATGTGATGGACGACACAATTTATTTTGCAACATATAAGGGACTATAGATAGATTATGTAAATTTTGATTTAATAATTTTGTCCCTAAAAAATGATCACATGCAAAGTACGTGATGAATTTCTGTCAAAAACTAGTCTGAAACTTAAGTAGGGATCAAATTTGACCAATATGAATTTATAAGGGACGTAAAAGTACACTTTTAAAAGTAAAGAACGAAAAAAGTTATTTTACAAAATATGAGGAACGTTTTGAACAATTTTTCCAATTTATTATTCAGAAGAATTGCAATTGCAAAATAAGAATCTGTTGGGTGCGGGAAGAGCACAAGAGGTTGAATATGCGCACATTTTGGTGCCAGTTCCAGGGAAGGGAAGGGAATGCAGGAGTTCAAAACTCTTCAAAACAAAAGTTTGACTACTCAATTAGTGGCTGAGTATTCCTTTTGTTGTACAAAACAAAACTTCTTGTTCTCTACAAAATGAGTTTTATTGACTATCAAATACTACTAATTATGGTAAGATGAATTTTAATTGTATTTGGAATTTTAGTGTCAGGTTTTGATATATTGATAACTATTCTGAATCGGCATTCTAAAATCCTCACTTTATATTTTAAAAATTGCGATTACCTAAGCGGATTGGAATTAGAAAATGTTCATGTAATCCATCCAGATGTGATTTATGTGATTCTCAAGAACCCAATTTGGAAAGGCTACAAAAAGTTGAATCCAAAAAGATGGGATAACTCATGTACAAATTAAGAAACAAATAAATATCAGAAGAAATTAAAGCACAAAAATTTACAACCTCAACAAATCGAAACCGAAATTGGCAAAATAGAAGGCTTATTTCACTAAATATTGTTGTTTTTAGTTGAAATTAAGGGGCCGTTTGTTAACCTCCATGTATTTAGGGGGAGGGAATGTAAGTGAGGGTCCTTGAAGCCCTCTCGTGTATTTACATTTGTACTTTTGGTAATATGAAGAATACTCCAGTTTTGTTTCTTTTAAGGAAATAGAACATTTTTACTTCAAAAACCACGGGATTTGGTACTGATTTATTTTTATTAGTGCTTATGTTTCTACAATTATCATTTCTCTACTCACAATTATGTCTATATATATATTGTTTCCCATTTAAAAATAAAAAATTAAATTAAAAAAAAAAGCAATAGAAGAAGAAAAATGGCATGCCTTCATAGAAGAGTTTAAAGGGGAATTTTTTTTCCCTTTAGTGTTTATGAAATCAACTTCAGAGGAAATTAAAAGGGATAATTTCAGAAACCGCCCTTTAGGTTTTTAGCAAATACAGAGAGTTCCCCTCAAGTTTCAAAAATTCCACCTACCACCCTTACTTTTAAAGTTTATGTAACAATATAGACCCAATGAACTATGATTTTTCACAAATATCCTAAAATACCCTTCTTCAAAGAATAAAACAAAACAAAACAAGGTTTTAATTTTTAATTTCTTGTACATGTCATACTCACTAAAACAAACAAAGTCCAGCAACTCTAACTCATTTCAAAATTCATTACTTGCTAATTCTTGCCTAATACAACTCACTACCACCACTACCAATATTAAACTAAGAAATGCCCCCATGTCCCTAAGAACATAATTCATTATTGCTTTAGCACTCTTAGAAATAGAGACAAAATTTTACCTTTATAGTAAAACGACAATCAATAGGTAAATAAAAGAGAGAACCAATGAGTAATTGCTAGCCTTTTTTGCTTAACAAACATAATAGTCACTTCTTGATATTCCAACTCTCAATTTCACTTTTTTTTCCTCACTGCCACCTTTTTCATCTTCTCTTAGTGTAACAATAAAATCCACGGTTTGCACCTTGTTAATTTGGTAACTTCAATTGGTTAACATTTGTAAAGAGTAAAACTATTGGAAAAAAAAAAAGAAAGGGTCTAAAATTTTTATAAAATGAAAGAGACAAGAAGACAAAAATACAGATAAATTGCAGAGATAGTAAAAAATTGATAGTGGTGCGGTTGGTAATAATGGAGTGCGGTATTTGATGAGAGGGAGAAGCGGTTATAAGAGAGAAAGAGAAAAGAATATGAAAGAGGGAGGAGGGATGGAGAGATGAAAATTAGAAAATTGATGGAGATTATTTTTTGAGATTAGTAAATGACAAGTAGAATAATCAGAAGTATTTTTGGCTTTAATTGTCCCTTTATGAATCAATTATTAAGTGGATGACATTTTAGTCATTTGATTGGTCCAAGGGAGGTCTCTGTAATTATTAAAACTGTAGGGGAGCCGAGTGAAATTGTTAAAAATCTCAAGGAAGGTTTCTGAAATTATCCAAAATTAAAACGTTGGAAATAGCCAGCAACCGATCATAACAGTTCCTAATCAGAACTTTCTCCACAATTTCCAACGCCACCACCTTCATCTTCCCGGCTAATTGATTAGAATATAGGTGTAAAAAAAAAAATTCAGACACTTGCGGATCTGACAGGGATTCTGTATATATCTATGGGTGCCGGGCTCTGTCAGCCCGGCACCTGACACCAAACAATTTTTTTTTTTTTTTTATAAAAGGCACACGGGTGCCGGGCCCGGCACCTGACAAAGACTGCAAAAGCTGGCTGCCGGGCCAGTCAGAGTGCCCGGCAGGCTTCAAAAAAAAAAGCTGGCTAGCGCTCCTTGTCCCTTGGCTTCGCTTTTCTCATGGCCACCAGTTTTTTATTCCATCCCACAAGCAAGCACTTAATACTATGTGAATTGACGTAAAATCTAACGAGGCAAAGATTCTTTGACAGCCTACTAGCCTAGCCTATTGTAAAGGGGTCCGTTTGGATTAGCTGTTTTTGGGGTTATTTTTTAAAAATAATACTGTAGCATTTCGTTTTTGAAATATAAGTCCGTTTGGATTAGTTGTTTTTGGGGTTGTTTTTCAAAAACTATATGAAAAACTTTTACTGTAGATGCTTTTTGGATTATTTTTAGAGGTATTTTTAAAACATATTTTTGAGTATTTTATAATTTATAATTTATATAATTTTATATTTATATACATTTATGCATTTATAAAACATTTATAAATATTTATAAATAAATATATTTATATATTTATAAAAAAATATATCAATATATTATAAATGTATTATATTATACACAATACATAATATAAATATATTTATAAATGTATAAATGTATATTATTATAAATGTATAAATTATAAATGAATATTATATAAATGTAAAAATTATAAATTATAAATTTTATATTTTTAAATAAATATATATTAATGCATTTATAATACATTTATAAATATTTATAAATAAATATATTTATATATTTATATAAAAATATATAAATGTATTATATTATATATAATACATAATATAAATATATTTAGAAATGTATAAGTGTATATTATTATAAATATATAAATTATAAATTAATATTATATAAATGTATAACTTAATATATCATAAATATATATTAATATTAAGTATAAATGTATTAATATAATTAATATAAATATATAAATGTATTAATATAATTAATATAAATATGTAAATGTATTAATATAATTAATATAAATATATAAATGTATTAATATTATGTATAAATGTAAAATTAATATTATGTATAAATGTATTAATATTATATAAATGTATAAATGTATTATAAATGTATTATATTATATATAATACATAATGTAAATGTATATTATAAATATACATAAATATATATATTATGTATAAATGTACATTTATATAAATGTATAATCTATATAATATAATATAATATAATATATATTATTTATAATTTTATAATATATTTTTTAATATAAATATATTATAAATATATAAAAATATATATTAAATAAATAAATTATATATAATATGAATACATAAATATATAAATATATTATTTATAAATATATAATATATATAATATACATTAATATTAATTATAAATATTTGAATATTAATAAATATGGTGTTTATATAATATTTCAATTTGTAATATTTATTGTATATTTCATTATATAAATATTTATATAATATATAAATATATAATATAAAATTTTGCAATTTGTATAATATACATAATATTGTATATATATAATATAATATACATAATATACATTTATACATTATTACATATTATGTATATTATATATTATACATAACATTATTATACATTATTATACACAATAATGTACATAATAATGAAAGTACTTTAATAATGTATATATTATAATATAATGTACATAATATATTATGTATAAATATTTATACATTTATGTATACAATATTACATATTATGTATATTATATTATGTATAATATTAATGTATATAAATATTTATATAATATATAATATATAACATATAAATATATAATTTTCAATTTGTATATTTCAATTTATATTAATATAATATATATATAATATAAATAATTCAAATAGACAAATTGAAATATACATATTAAATTTGTATATTTGGAGTTGTTTTTGATATAATGTTTGGATATGGGTGTTTTTGGAATTGTTTTTGAAATACACATTTACTGTAGCATTTGGAATGTGAAAAACAGTTTTTCAAAAACAGGGTTTAGGGTTTAGGCTTTTAGGGTTTAGGGTTTAGGCTTTTAGGGTTTAGGTTTACATTTATGTTCATCTTACATTGATTTTTTTATTGCATAATTTCAAATAATTATAAAATCTTTATTTCAATTAAAACTTAATAGACAACTAATTGAAATTCCAAAAAAAATAACTGTTTACATATTATTCAATCGACTTAACGTTATATAGTTACTTATAATATAATAGAATATTTAATTAATTATTTTAATATACCAAATAAAGTATTGAACATTAAATAATGAATAAATTTTTAAAAGGACTTTTATTATAATTTTAATATATATAATAATTTTCATCCATGCATAATTCGTTTTTTCGAGTGTCCAATATACTTCTTTATGTATCTCCACATTTGCATTGCTTCTGCTTATTGTGCGCAGAAAAGTGAACTTTCCACCATAGAAATGTAACCAATGTTTAATTCTTACCTCCACTTTAATTCCGTGGATGGAAGAATATTGTCAAAAATGCATTCTTCTGTGGCTAATTGATTAGAATATAGGTGTAAAAAAAAAAATCAGACAGGTTTAAAAACAACAGATATGTTCCTTTTTTTAAAAAAAGATATCAGCCTGGCACCTGACAGATTCCCTATTTTTAAAAAAGATATCAGGTGCCTTTTTTTTAAAAAAAAAGATGTC
The DNA here is from genome assembly GCF_003713205.1 of Coffea eugenioides. NCBI lineage: Eukaryota > Viridiplantae > Streptophyta > Magnoliopsida > Gentianales > Rubiaceae > Coffea > Coffea eugenioides. The sequence continues at coordinate 8,468,049 of NC_040042.1, read as the reverse complement.
AGGTGCCGGACTGGGTCAGCCCAGCACCTTAATTAAATACATTTAATCAAATCTCTTTAAATTAATTCATTCAATTAATTAAACTAATTAATCCACTAAAATAATTAAAATAATTGTATACTAAAAAACGTAAACTAATTATCAACTATCTTAACAAATAAAGTGAATCGCATTAAACTAATATCACTAGTTTCGAAATTAAGCTATGCGAATTACATTAATTTTATGTATTTATTTTATTAGCATGGATATTATTTCAAATACTTAAATTGCCCCGACTAAATGGCTATCTTAATCAAAACTCAATTGCACAAATTCGTTCAATTAATCCATTCAATTAATTAACCTCGCCAAATACATCTAAATTCATTTAATCATACCTCTTAAAATTAATTCATTCAATTAATTAAACTAATTAATCCACTAAACTAATTAAAATAATTGTATACTACATAACGTAAACTAATTATCAACTATCTTAACAAAAAAATGAATTGCATTAAACTAATATCACTAGTTTCGAAATTAAGCTATGCTAATTACATTAATTTTATATATTTATTTTATTAGCATAGGTATTATTTCAAATATTTAAATTACCCGGACTAAATGGCTAACAGTTATCGTACGTAAATTTTTCTTTTGGTTCAGCTTTTTTGCTTCACAGGAGCTGCCTTCTTTTCACTTAACAAATTGCTGAGCTTTTTTTCACTTAACAGGAGCTTTCTTTCCTCCGCAATTTAGCTTCCATTCCCAACTCCCTACCGCCTCTACGTATATCCAACAGTGCCCCTGTAACCCCTCCTCTTTCTTCCCCAACAAAAAGAAGGCTCTATAGTTTAGTACCTTGTTTCGCATTTTTTTTTTCTAAACAATTTACTGGCAGCCAGCTTTTTTTTTCAGCCTGCCGAATTTTTTTTTTTAACAATTTCTGCCCGGCAGCCAGCTTTTGCAGACTTTGTCAGCCCGGCACCCATGTGTCAACTATAAAAAAAAAAAAAAATTTTTGGTGTCAGGTACCGGGCTGACACGGCCCGGCACCCATAGATTTATACAACCACCCTGTCAGACCCGCAAGTGTCTGACTTTTCTTTTATACACCAATATTCTAATCAATTAGCCCATCTTCCCGCCCTTCTTTCATTCACCAGCTCCTCCCCCTCCGCCGTCCGCCTCCAACGTCACCACAAATCCACCCCTTTATCATATCCCTTCCCGTTTTTTAATCTGCCACCGCTATTGGCTTCCCAGAGCAAGACGGGTATCCTATCCTTAGCTAAACTTTCAAGGAAACAAGGGCAAGGCAGTTATAATTAGCTGTCTCGAAATCACCCCTTGAATTTCTTTATTTGTATTTTTCATTTGGTCAGGTTAAGAATTAAAGTTGTGACCTTTTCTAGTATACTAATCGATGGATAACGAAAGAACTGACATTTACCGCTTGCCTATATTGAATTGTGTAAAGGCTTTGCTATTTCTCGCAAGTTATTGATGCTTTGAGTGCTTTGAGTGCTTTCTTCCGCATAACAAGCTCCAAAGGTAGTATGTCATCCTCAGTTTCATCATTAGTAGAATTTTGAGTGATACTGGCAATAATTTCTTCTAAACTTGATACCTTTGAACTTGTATCATTTTTCATTCAGATAATTCATTAGATAATTGATTAAATGAGTGTTTTTTTATTGAAATGTGAGTACACTAGACAGATTAATAAATTATTAATTTATCAATTAATTAATACCTCTTTAAATCAATAGAATTTGTATCATTCCAAGGTTGTTATTTATAGAGATTTTATTGTAAATAATAATCAGTAATAATAATACTTCTCACAGTAGAAGAAAAAGACTTTCTGAAACAATTTTTTGGATTGTACATTCGCATATGAAAAATTTTACACTCGAATATATAAGCGATTGTCCCATCTTATGCCCTGATAGCCATAATGCTCTACTGCAAGAATAAAAAGAATTGAAGTCTCAACCTTGAGGAGAGGTTTATGTGCCTTCAGTCATTGAACAGGTTTAGTAAGCATTCATAAGATTGTAGTACATTGGAAATAATACGCTCTCAGGAAGAAAAAAAAAATTTTAGACAAAACATTAAGGTTCCTTGATAAAACATCAATAGAAGAATCGCAAAGCATCAGATACAAAATTCTAGTCAAGCTTATTTAAAACTTATTCCTCTCTAGCATAGCCAAATTCCAGTCACTTTACTCAAAGTTCACTCAATTTTCGCCAATTATGCCTTTCTTGCATCTTTGATCTTCCTCGATTTGTAGTCTAGAAGGGTCGTTCTTCATCCACACAGAAAGTTGCAATCGAGGTCCGTAACCAGCAAACGTTTTATGAACTAATTAAAACATAATTGCCCTCTTATTAAGACAATTGACTTTTTTTTGGGGGGGGGGGGGGGGACAGAGATGCAAGAAGAAACAGAAAAAAGAAATGGTTTTACTGTAGAATTCAGAGAAGGCTATTGCAACAACCTATAAAAGGTTTAGTCAAACGTATCGTCAATTGTTTAGTTTCCAATTTCCATTGCATTTGATATGCAGTATGATGACAAAAACCTTAGAATTTAAAGATTCCTTTCCAACAAAACAAATCAAAATTTTATCTGTGCCTTCTATCATAGGTCAGTATCAATTCCTCTATGCTTGGCACATTTCTTAGGCCATGCTCAATATGCTTTTCCCTTCAAGGTAGACTAACGTTTCACTTTTTCACCACGATGAATTTATGTTATTTTGCAACAAAGTGTAAATTCCAAGAACAATATTCTTTGAAATTCATATCATTTTTGAATTGGCTAAGGTCATGAAAAACGCATATTCTATGCACCAGGAAAAAAAAGAAAAAGGAAAAGGAAAAGGAACAACATAAATGGGGAATTGAACATTTCTCAAGAATATCGTCATATTGTATATCTTCCAACTTAAAGAGTCAAAATTTTATCTTTGCCTTCGTAGCATAAATGAATATGTATTCTATATGCTTGAGCCATTGCTTATATTATTCTCAACCTTTCATGATTTCACTACCATTATGTTACTTTGCAAGTATTATGCCAATTTAAAGACAATCCTCTTTGAAATTGATATGATTCTTGAATCGGATAGATTATGTGAAACACATCCTTTATAGCACAAAAAAAAAAGTACATTTTTTCCTTCAACTCTTGCAAGGGAAAAGGGGGAAAGGGAGGACGCCATTGACTAATGCCTCTACTTCAAGATCATGTTCTTTTTCTATCTAGTGGTTTTACTTAGAATTATGGATAGATGTTTCTTTTTAGAGCAAGTTAAGAAAATAAGAGAAGGGAATTGAATATTATCTCAAGATTATTAGATTCTATAAGACAAATACCTTCCTTTCCTACTTAAAGTATCTAAATTAAAAAAAAATTAAATTTTCTCTATGCCTTTCTTAGACCAAGAGAATACCTATCCTTTGCCTATTTCTTAGGTTATGCTCTCTATTCTTTTTCTTTTCAAGTAGACTAATCTTTCACTTTTTCTCTACAATAAGTTTTGGTCATTCTGGGCATACTACCAAAGTGCCAAATAAAACTCAACCTGTATACTGGGAAAGGAAATAAAAACATATTTTCCTAAATTCATATCATTCTTGAGTGGCTATTCTTTTGAAATCATATCATTCTTGAGTAGCTAATCTTTCACAACCTCTGTACTACAAAAGAAAAAAGAAAAACAGCACATTTTCCGAATTTTGCAAAAATTCTCAAAATTTTCTTGATAAGAAAACTAGCACTTCAGAAATTTTTTTCAGCAATATGGCTGAGAGTGTTGTTGGCTTTCTAATTAACCAGCTCTCCACCTTACTTTCCCAAGAGACCAAACTTTTGGGGGGCCTTCAACCAGATGTTCAGTTTATCAAAGATGAACTCGGAAGCATGAAGGCTTTCCTCAGACAAGCTGAAGCAAAGGAGGACAATGATTCTCAACTCCAAGAATCGGTCAAGCAGGTTCGAGAAGTTGCATATGATACAGAGGATGTTCTTGATGATTTTGCCTTCCGCTTTGCTCGTGGACATGCGGATGGATTCTGTGGCCGAGTAGGAAAGATCTACAGCTCAATAAAGAATCTAAAAGCCCGCCATCAGATTTCTTTGGAGATAAAAGATATCAAGGCCAGAGTTGTAGAGATTTCTGCAAGGCATCAGAGGTACCAGCCTCTGTATAGTACTCAAGAAAGAGACTCCAGCTCTTCCAATGTGGCAAATGCAGATTATGATATTCGTGATCAGGCACTCCTAATTGAAGAAGCTAAACTTGTTGGCATCGATCAGACGAAAAAAGAACTCATTTCTGAAGTCCTTGATGACGATTCCCACTTGAAAGTAGTTTCAGTGGTGGGAATGGGGGGACTCGGTAAGACCACCCTGGTGAAAAAGGTCTACGACGATGCTGTTGTGAAGAAACAATTTCAGAGCCATGCCTGGATAACCGTTTCTCAAAATTTTCAGTTCAATGTCATCATCAAGGACTTGATTCAACAATTGTGCGAGGAAATCAAACAGCCGGTGCCTCCGCAAGTGGAATCCATGAATCGTGTTAGACTGAGTGAATTTGTCAGAGACTTCCTCAAAGGAAGAAGGTACATCCTTGTCCTTGATGATGTGTGGAGTCCAGATGCCTGGGAAGCTATCAAATACATATTGCCGGACTGCAACATCGCTAGTCGTGTTGTATTAACAACACGAATTACCGATGTAGCTTCTGCATCTTGTTTAGCATCCCATGACTTTATCCATATCATGAAGCCTCTCTTTTATGATGATTCTTGGACTCTTTTTTGCAATAGAACATTTCAGAGTAATGGTTGCCCTTCAAATCTAGAAGAGGTTTCTAGAAGAATACTAAAAAAATGTGAGGGCCTACCGCTTGCAATTGTTGTAATTAGTGGTGTTTTGGCTCTGAAGGACAAGGACAGGATAGATGAATGGGAGATGATTCTTCGTGGCTTTGACGGCGAGGTAGATGGTACCGGTGAGATTGATAGAATTAGAAGGATACTCTTACTTAGCTACAATGATTTGCCTCACCATCTCAAAAATTGCCTAATATATCTAAGCATCTATCCTGAAGATCATCCAATTGTTTCTCAACACCTATTTACCGATCCTTTGAGAGAGCCCTTTAGTTTCTCTTTGGTATCTTTCCTGACGATGGGATATCAAGGAAGAACTATTTTGTGGTATTAGGAAATACGACAACTAGAATGATACGTGTGACTTGGGGACTATAACCTTATTTATAGGTAACATTCCTGTTACCTTTTGGAACCCTATTTTAGTCCATCATAGAAATAGTAGCCCTTAAGTCTCTACACATTAAAGGTCCACTTCCTATTAGATACATTAAATCCAAACTATATTTGATCACTTTAATTGAGTTTAACCTTAATTGACAGTTTGCAATACATAATTATTCACATATAAGTCCAATGTTAAATTAAGGATCCAACACTAACCTGTACTGAAAAAAGGAGAAGCTAACAGGAGAATCCGAAGAGAACAAAAGCTATAGAAGAACAAGATATTTCAAAAGTCATGTACAGCAGAGGATCTTCTAAGTAAGGAAAAGAAAAAGATTCCAAAAAGGAATAGATTCGTAGTAAAAAGAAGGAGCAAGGCAAAAAAAGAGATAAACCATGAATTTAGAACAAAGCAAACGAAAGAGAACAACGAAAAATTCAGAGCATGCAGTAAACCATGCCTACCAGCTGTTAGCCGAAAGTTGCAGAGATGCAAGCAAGCTTCTAAACAGGAAGAAGTCTAGTTAATCGTTTACGAAAGAGAACAACAAGCAAAACTAAAACAAACAACACTAATCATAATGCAGGGCTCCCAAAAACCAACGGGCAACTGACACTGAGAGGACGAAGGATGTACGAGATTTTTTTCAGCAGTCTCAGCAGCAACGAAAAGGAAAAAGAGAAGAAATAGCAGAAAGCCATTCTTTGTCAGCATTTCACAGCGTCTAGAAAGGCAATTTTACACAAACAGGCCGGTCAAAGCAAGAGGGCCTCTAATGCAGAATCTGCAATACTAGCATAATACTCAGGGTAAAATTGTCATTTCAGTTTCCATGACCACCTAACCGTTGTCATTCAAGAAGACATATCACACCTGCTACCATGTGGCATAACCATTACTCTCAGAACTCTCTTCTTCATATCATCAATCTTATATATTTATTATATATTATTATAGGCCTATGTGTCACTGTAAACCAGGCCTTATAGTCCTCTGTTATAAGAAACCAAAATGGGAACCGAACCAGAATACAACGCAAGGAAATTGGAGAAGAGAAGATGAAGTTGGACGAACACTCTCCAACCAATCATGTTTGCCCACATCACCAACACTACACACTCTTGAGGCATGGCATTCACCCTTTTATACATATGCTAATAACGTGACGGGTATAATACGAGATATTATATATATGCATATTATATGGAATTTTTTTGAAAAAATATGGGTAAAGTTTGACATGAAAATATGTGTTTGAAAAAATTACGCATATAAATTCGTACATGAATAGTATGAACATATTTGAATGTTACGTAACTAAAAAAAAGGGTAAATTTTTTGAAAACTATACTACATTTATACCAATTTTAAACTTATTTTTATGTATGAGACGTTAAATTTATTAAAATTTTATCATTTTATCACTTAAATATGTATAAATCTATAGTTGCTATGATATATGTCGCTATTATTTTATATATAATTCAAAAAGTATGTCATTATCTTACTCAAATCTTATAATTTTTTGAAAAAATTGAAGTATAATACATTAAAAGTTTGTTATGTGTTATATATGGTTAATTGAAAAGTATAAGTATTCTTTGAATATTTCTTAAATATATGAAATATGAAAAATTTTTGGAATGAAACGTACGAACATGTGTTAAATGGATATAATACAAGTATTTACTGACTATGCATTGGATACAGAAAGTCTAGATTATACTCCCTTCAAGGCCAAAAGAAAGTCTACATATTCGGTCTTTTCCTTTTTTTCCAAATTTTGATTGATTTTAACTTTCATGTTAAAATCAACTGGGGCTGGCAAGCAAGGAACAACGGAAGAAAGAGCAGTTCGGGACCGGGATATAATAAAGGAACAAAGACCGGGTAAGTCAAGTCCTCCAGATTCCAGGCATTCAGCTGCCACTTTCCATCCATGGAGCCCAGTAACGCAAAAGAAAGTTTGATTTGTTGAATTCTACATGTCTATCTATACTCTAGCCACTCGATATTCTACGGACAACTTAAATTCAAGCCCCACAAGTCACAGAAAGGAAAGGACGACTTTCCTGAACATGATATTTCCAACCAGCTAGTTAACCCTTCCCTTTGCAGAAGAGAAAACAGCATACTTTTTCTTGTGATTATTTTGGTAGGAAAACCGACTCCTGTGAAATTTATCTAAGGAATATGGCTGAGAGTGTTGTTGGCTTTTTAATTAATCAGCTCTCCACCTTACTTTCCCAAGAGAGCAGCCTTTTGGGAGGACTTCGACCGGATGTTCAGTTCATCAAAGATGAACTCGGCAGCATGAAAGCTTTCCTCCGACAAGCTGAAGCAAAGGAGGACAATGACTCTCAACTCCAAGAATGGGTCAAGCAGGTTCGAGAAGTTGCTTATGATACAGAGGACGTTCTCGATGATTTTGCCTTCCGCTTTGCTCTTGGTGATGCAGATGGATTCTTTGGCCGTGTTGGCAAGATCTACAACTCGATTAAAAATCTGAAAGCCCGCCATCGGATTTCTTTGGAGATAAAAGATATCAAGGCCAGAGTTGTAGAGATTTCTGCAAGGCATCAGAGGTACCAGTCTCTGTATGGTACTCAAGAAATAGGCTCCAGCTCTTCGCACGTGGCAAGCGCAGATTGTGATATTCGTGACCAAGCACTCCTAATTGAAGAAGCTAAGCTTGTTGGCATCGATCAGCCCAAAAAAGAGCTCATCTCCAAAATCCTTGATGACCATTCCCACTTGAAACTAGTTTCAGTGGTGGGAATGGGGGGACTCGGTAAAACCACCCTGGTGAAAAAGGTCTACGATGATGCTGCAGTGAAGAAACAATTTCAGAGCCATGCTTGGATAACTGTTTCTCAAAATTTTCAATTCAAAGTCATCATCAAGAACTTGATTCAACAATTGTATGATGAAATTAGACAACCGGTCCCTCCACAAGTGGATTCCATGGATGGTATTAGGCTCAGCGAATTTGTCAAGGACTTCCTCAAAGAAAGAAGGTACATCCTTGTCCTTGATGATCTGTGGACTATAGATGCCTGGGAAGCTATCAAATACGTGTTGCCTGACTACAACATCGCTAGTCGTGTTGTATTGACAACACGAATTACCGATGTAGCTTCTGCATCCTGTTTAACATTCCGTGACTTTATCCATAAGATGAGTCCTCTCTCTTATGAAGATTCTTGGACTCTTTTTTGCAATAGAACATTTCAAAGTAATGGTTGCCCTTCAAATCTGGAAGAAGTTTGTAGAAAAATACTAAAAAAATGTGAGGGCCTACCACTTGGAATTGTAACAATGGGTGGTGTTTTGGCTTTGAAGGACAAGGACAAGATAGATGAATGGGAGATGATTTTTCGTGGCTTTGGCAGTGAGGTAGATGGTAGCGGTAAGCTTGATAGAATTAGAAAGATACTCTTACTTAGCTATAGTGATTTGCCTCACCATCTTAAAAACTGTTTATTGTATCTAAGTATCTATCCTGAAGATCATCCAATTGATGTCGACGAGATACTTGGTAAATGGATAGCACTAGGATTTATAGAAGAAGAAGAAGGAATGATAGCCACTGATATAGCTATGAGATATCTAAAAGAACTCGTCAACAGAAGCTTAATCCAAGTTAAAGAAACATGGGATGATGGCAAATTGGTGAATTGTGGTCTTCATGATTTTCTGCGTGAAATCATTGTTTCAAAATCTAAAGAGCAGTGCTTCACAGCCATAATCACTGGATATTGCACAAGATGGCCTGACAAAGTTCGACACCTGGCAATCCATAACTTCACTGGTAATCCTCCACAAGGCTTCAGCAGCTTAAAGTGTCTTCGGTCCGTGGAAACATTCGGGAATGAAGATTCTCTCACAACTTCATTTTTGTCCAAGTTTTTATGTGGTGGTCCCAAGTTCCTAAAGGTTTTAAATTTGACGGGAGCTGAATTGGACAACATCCCGAAGGAAGTTTTCAAACTATTTCATCTCCAGTATCTGGATCTAAGTGGCACTAGAGTTAAAATCATTCCAAAATCTATTGGGCAGCTTCAAAACCTAGAATTTTTAATTCTGGCCGAAACCACTATAATGGAGTTGCCCGTGGAAATTTTGAAGCTAAGAAAACTCCGTTCCCTCAACCTATACGGAATAGGTGATTATTCAAATAACTTTGCACTTTGGGGCTTTAAATCTCCGGATGGAATTGGAAAGCTTACTTCCTTGGAGAGGCTGCATAATATAGAAGCAGACAGTGGTAAAATAGTAAGGGAGATTGGGAAGCTCATTCAGTTGCGAGAATTATCCATCACAAAGCTGAGAAGAGAAGATGGAAAAGAGTTGCTCTACTCCCTGTCAAGGCTGACCAACCTTCGAGAGTTACACATCTGCTCCATTAAAGAAGAGGAGACCCTTGATCTCCAACATTCCGTCTCTCCAAGACTTGGATTTCTTACAAGGTTGTGGTTGAATGGGCATTTAGAGAGAGTACCAGAATGGGTGATATCACTTCAATACTTGGGCACTTTAGTCTTGCTGAATAGTGAGTTGAGTGAAGATGAGAATGCAATAGGCTGCCTTGGACATTTGCCCAACCTGGTACATCTTTTTCTCCTTCGTGCTTATGAAGGGGAGACATTGTGTTTTAAGGCTGGAAGATTCCAAAAACTCCAGAGATTAGACCTTGTGCAATTTCAAAGACTAAAATGGGTAAGAGTGGAAGAGGCATCGATGCCCGGTCTCCAAGAGTTTGCTATTGTTGGAAGCAAACTTATGACGGGCTTGCCTTTGGGCCTCCAAAACTTGACCGAGCTTAAATTTCTTCAATTGTTTGACATGTGTGATGAGCTAATCCACAAAGTGCAAAATTTGGATAAACAAAGTGAAGATTATCAAACAATTTCTCATATCCCTCAAGTTTGCACTGGACACTGGATAAATGGTGATTGGAAAACGGAGATCCTCTCGGAGAAGATAGGTAAAGGATAATCTCTTGCCGTCACAACATTTGAGTTATGGTGTTTGTTGTCAATTAGATTTTCAAAAGATCTAGTTGCGGCCTTCTTACTTTTTCCTACTTATCGTCCATGTAATAAAATCATGACTTTGGAATGCTATTCAAGAACAATTAGTTCCTTAGATGGTTAGATATACATGTGTTTCTACGTGTATGATGATTTGATTTGTACAATTATCCTGATTCTTGGTTAAGAATGTTTTCGTTTATCAAAAAAATACAGAGACAAGTAGCATCTAAACATTATGGGATTGTCTGTTACAACAATTGCAGGTTCAATTTTCCCTCTTCTATAATTAATATGAAGAATAAATTGATATGGATAATTTTTCATTAGGAGTAGGGAAACCTCGCTAATTCATAAAGGGTATATGCATTATTTCCCAAACTTCTATAGGATTTGTGGTGATTTTCCTTTTTTGATTTATTACTAAATCCCTTTTTTTCCTTGTGGCCTTCTTTTATTTCGAAATAGTGTCCTAGCGTCATTTTTTGGATTAGGAACCCGAATTTATACTTGATGGACTAAACGGAAAAATAAAATATTTTTAGGAAATGTGAGGAAATATATTTATAATTTTCCCTAATAATAGATTATTAAGGATGTTAAAGTCCAGAAAGAGCGTGGAGAATGCTGAGATTTTCAAATTGCTTCAATGATCAACATGGGTCTCTAGTCGCTTGTTAAGTCCAAATTCTATGATAATAATTGATGTTACTGTATCATCCTATATATCTCTAAGTCACTTTCATCAGATATCCTGGAATAAAAGATCTTCGGCTTTACAATCCCCTACCTAATTTAGAAGCAATTGCTTTAACATGCGCAGATATCTTTCCATAATATCATTCCTTTTTTTCCCCTTGATATTGCAATTCCTCTAAGTATCTAACCAAGAAAGATACTCCAATATAAAACAAATACATATCTTGACAAAAAGTTTTAGTATCATATTATATTTTGATATAATACATGTATATATATTGTTATATTATATATTTTCACTAGTTGACTTGGCCAATCCTAGTGGGAGGTTAGGCATTGAGCTCACATTCAGCCTTGAATTCATCAGTTGCAGGCTTTCGTAGGGCAGAATAAAAAAAAGTTAAAGTAGCATTCCATCAAATGCAGCGTAGATGCCAACCCAAATTCCGAATTATGTAAATGGAAAATTTGACTTAAAGGATTACATGAATTAGTAGTTGAAAAAGTTAAAGAAATTTTTGTAATGTGTATAAAAGAAGTCAACAAGAAACTCCTATTTTCAATCCAAAGTTGATTAGTTGCTTCTTGGAACTTTACTTCTAGTAACCTAAAAAGAGTTATCTACCTTGATTGTTCTAATTCTTTCGTACTCATAAAATTGATAGATCAATAAGGACACCAGTTTGTATGAAGCTGTTGAGGGAGCAAGAAGATGGACAAATTTGCAATTGCATGTTTGGATTGCATTTTCTTGGATTTTTTTGTAAAAAAATTACTATAGTGATTTGATGTATGTGAGAAAAAATGTAATAAGAAAATGTGATCACGAAAAACGACGCAATTTTCCGGCGGAAAATGGCTGTCCAAACACCAGGAATCTGTTGCCTGTGGGAGGAGTACTGCCAGTTCCAAGCAAGGGAAGGGAATGCAGGAGTTCAAAACTCTTCAAAGCAAAGTTTGACTACTCAATTAGTGATTGGGCAACCCTTTTGTTGTTCAAAACAAAACTTCTTGTTCTCTATAAATGAGTTTTATTGACTATCAAATACTACTAATTATGGTAAGATGAATTTTATTGTAGCATTTTAATTGTATTTGGAATTTTAGTGTCAGGTTTTGATATATTGATAGCTATTCTAAATCAGCATTCTAAAATCCACACTTTATATTTTAAAATTATCTATTACCTAAGTGGAATCGAATTGGAAAATATTCATGTTATCCATCCAAATGTGATTTATGTGATTCTCAAGAACCCAATTTGAAAAGGCTACAAAAAGCTGAATCTAAAACGATGGGATAACTCGTGTACAAATTAAGAAACAAATAAATATCAAAAGAAATTAAAGCACAAAAATATACAACCTCAACAAATCGAAAACCGAAATTGGCAAAATAGAAGGCTTATTTCACTAAATATTGTTGTTTTTAGTTAAAATTAAGGAGCCATTTGTTAACCTCCATGTATTTAGGGGAGGTAATGTAAGTGAGGGTCCTTCAAGCCCTCTCGCGTATTTACATTTGTAATTTTGGTAATATGAAGAATACTCCAGTTTTGTTTCTTTTAAGGAAATAGTGTTATGAAACAACTAAAAGTGTGGATGTCTCTTTGTATTTCTAAGAGGATTAATTTATGATTTATGACTACATTATGTATAGAAGTTACAATCCATAATTTTATTCATGTAGTGGAGAAACCGTTTCATAAATTTCTTCATATTCTTGTAATAGTGGGTGTTTTATAGGATTGATGTACCTTTAATCTTATAGTACCTATAAATAGAGGTACATTGACATCCTTTGGGATAACTTTTGGTATTGATTGGAATATAAGAATATCATTCTCCCTTTCTCTATTTCTTTCTCTAATATTTCTATTCATAGTATAGTAGTTTATTAGTTTTACAACACATTATCAACACGAAATCTCTACTTTTGAGCAAAAGGTGAAAACGGAAGCTCTACCTTAAACAAAGGTGAAGCACAAGATTTTGTCGAAATTCTGCCCATATTTCTTTAAGAAAATTCTGAGAAGAAATGGATGTCAAATATTTAGGATTAAATAATGGTAATGATGTTATTTGTCTCATTGATAGTGCTACTACGCACACTATATTGAAAAATAAAAAATATTTTTCTTGTTTGAAAATAAGAGAGACAAACGTTAATATCATTAGTGGTAGTGCAAAATTGATTGAAAGCTCCGAAAGAGCCACTATATTTCTCCCTGAAGGGATTAAAATTATGGTAAATAATGAACTATTTTCTCCCAAGTCTCGAAGAAACTTATTGAGTTTTAAAGATATCCTTGAAAATGGATATCATATTAAGACAATGACTGAAACAAATGGTGAATTTTTATTAATCACAAGTATCATTTTTGGGCAAAAATGCATAGTAGAAAGATTATCTTCTTTTTCTTCTGTCTTATATTATGCACAAATTAGTGCAATTGAAATTCATCATCTAGTAGACCAGAAGTCTATTTATTCCAATGATTTTATAGTTTAGCATGATCGTCTCCGGACATCCCGAATCTATAATGATGAGATGAATAATTGAGAATTCACATGGTCACTCATTGAAAAATCAAAAAGTATTAAAAGCCGATGAATTCTTTTGTGTTGCTTGTTCTCAAGGAAAATTAATTATTAGACCATCACAAGCCAAGTTGGGACTGAATCCCTTACATTTCTAGAACGAATTCATGGTGATATATGTGGGTCTGTAGATCCACCATGTGGACTATTTCGATATTTTATGGTGCTAATTGATGTATCAACTAGATGGTCATATGTATGTTTATTATCTACTTGCAACCTGGCGTTTGCGAGATTGCTTGCTCAAATAATTAAATTGTGAGCACAATTTTCAGATTATCCAATAAAGAAAATTCGTCTAGATAATACTGGTGAATATTCGTCACATGCTTTTGACGATTATTGTATGTTCATTGGAATAACTGTTGAACATCTTGCAGCTTATGTTCACACACAAAATGGTCTAACCGAATCACTTATTAAACGGCTACAATTAATTGCTAGACCATTATTGATGATGTCTAAACTTCCTTCATCTGCTTGGGGACATGTCATTTTACATGCAATAATACTTGTGAGAATTAGACCGACAAGTTATCATATTTGTTCTCCTTTACAATTAACTTTTGATTATGAATCCAATATTTATTATTTACGAATATTTAGTTGTGCGGTGTATGTCCCAATTGCACCACCCCAACGTAGTAAATTGAGCCCCAAAGAAAATTGGGATATATGTCGGATATGAATCACCGTCAATTATTAAGTATATATGGAACCATTAACAGGTGATTTATTTACTGCAAGATTTACAGATTGCCATTTTGATGAATCACATTTTCCGACATTAGGGGGAGATAAAAATCAACCTAAAAAAAATTACTTGAAAAAAATCGTTGAATTTCCTTGATTCTCGTACTAAAGAATGTAAAGCAGAAGTTCAAAAGATTATATATTTGCAAAAAATTACAAATCAATTGCCAGATGCATTTAATGACTCCAGAAGAGTTACTAAATCACATATTCCTGCTAACAGGGGTCGAGTCTGTGCAATAATAATTATTAAAAAGTCCTAGTTACCATCACAATTAATTATAGAACAAATCCAACTACTGGAGCAGGGACCCTAGGTGTGCAATGAATTACTTGATTTACCCTGTTTCCGAAGAATTTGCTTGATCCGATATATCAGAATTGTCTATAAAAATATTAAATTTGCGTACAATGGCACGTAGGGTCGATTCCACAGGGAACGGATAGGAAGTTGTTTCTTTCTAATAGAACAAAATTGGGGGATATTTAATGGAGTGAAAATGAAAATAAAATAAACAAAATTTAAAAGCTAATTCACCAAATACAATTTACTAAAAATAGCAATTAATGAAATTCTATCCAAAGGATCAATTTCTCAGGTACGGTCCAATTAAATGATCATCGATGCAAAGATATTTCATTCATTTATCACTACGTTGGTTATTGTTATCAACAAGGTCTGACAACCAGTTTTTCCTTACTTTTCTGACAGTCTAAGGTACGACCATTGACTGCTTCTCTAACCAGAAAATAACCCTAGGTACGACTATAGGAATTTAATTATCCGGTTGTATTAAAGTTAGAAGAAGCTAACCCTAACCAATAAACACGCTAAGAGGGTTTATTTAAACTAGATCTTACGTTTCACCAACATAAAGTCAATTATGATGGTTGCCACTAATTGTCAACTAAACGAACAATTACAGATTCAATTCAGTTAGCGTGGCAGTAGACTATTAGATTAAATTAAATATCCGGCCGTTGATACTCAATTAATAAAATACCCATAAACAATTAATCCAGAAAATGCATGAATAGTAAGTAATTGGAAGAAATAATGAAAATTCAATTAGATCTCACAGATATTATGGACCACGCCCTCGTGTCGACCTTTGGGTAGAGGAAAAATCTAGTCGCTGCTCATCGTATCAATCTCGCGTGATTTGATTGATTCCATCCACACAAACATTAAAGAATTGGGAACGATGAAGTAACGAAGAAAGCAAAAGGAAAAGTCTTGATTGTCTCTAATTTTTTTTTCTTTTTGTTCGTACTGAAGCAAAGTTAAAAAAAAAAAAACGATAGTCTAATGGAATTCGTACCAAAAGCAAAAGTAGCGAGTAAATTCGTCTTACAGGGAAAACAAAACTAAAGCCAATCTAATTGGTTTGACGTGAATCTGGCTTTTTTTTTTATATCTTCCAAGTAGCCGCCGCTAGCAGAAGCAAAGAAACGTCAGGGAGCAAGACTTTGTCTAGGGGTTTTAATCCCATGCATCTCCGCGGTTCACGTGGACCTGATTTCCTAATTGGCCCTGTTGCTACCAATCCTGCAGGTCCGGCTTTTGGGTATCCTTCTACAGTTTCTGGCGTGGACACGCTCTGAGATGAAAAGTTTTTTGAAAATTCTCTCAAAGATACCACTTTTTACACCAACCGCCTGTAATTTACACAAATATCAAATATGAGCAAAATCTCAATACTTAGCACCGTAAGTAACCAAAATTATGACCAAATAACATCGCAAATGGTGCCGAACAATTGCTCTATCACCTGCTGAAAATGCTCCGATTAAAATCGATGTCCCTGAAGGACAAATTACAAGTGCTATGAGTCCAAAGCACGCCTGAAGCGTGGGAGATCTCTTGGTTCCAAAGATAAAAATTCTCAAAAGAAAATAGGAGTAGATGAATCAACAAATAGTGACAAAATTCAAACTCCTGAAGAGGTCACTCCCAAAGAGCCAATTCTTGAAGAGAATGAAATTTTAAAAAATTTAATAAATTTTGTCACTTCAAGAAAAAGTTGGAACCGAAAAGAAATAATTATTAATAGTATTTTTGCATATAATGTAGCACTTGATATTATGGCAGAGGACGAGAATCATGAGCCTAGATCGATTGATGAATGTCGAGGTAGAAATGATTGGTCAAAATGGAAAGATGCGATCCAATCTGAATTGGACTCACTGGCTAAAAGAAAAGTTTTTGGACCTGTAGTCCAAACACCTGAAGGTGTCAAGCCAGTAGGATATAAATGGGTATTTGTGAGAAAAATAAATGAGAAAAATGAAATTGTGAGGTATAAAGCAAGACTTGTAACCCAAGAATTTTCACAAAGGCCTGAATTTGATTATGATGAAACGTATTCACCTGTAGTGGATGCTATCATATTTAGATATTTTGTGAGTTTTGCAGTACATGAAAAATTAGATATGCGTCTAATGGACGTCGTTACTGCATATTTATATGGGAATCTTGAAAATGATATTTATATGAGAATCCCTGAATGATTCAACATGCCTGAAGCATGCAAATCAAATCCGAAATATTTATTCTATTAAATTACAAAGGTCTCTGTATGGGCTCAAACAATCTGGACATATGTGGTATAACCGCCTCAATGAATGTCTTACCAAAGAAGGTTATACCAACGATCCAATATGTCCATGTGTTTTTATCAAGAAAAATGGATCAAATTTTGTGATAATTGCTGTATATGTTGATGATCTAAATTTGATTAGAAGTTCTGAAAAGATTCAAAATAGTGTTGAATATTTGAAGAAAGAATTTGAGATCAAAGATTTTTGAAAGACAAAATTCGGTCTTGGTTTGCAAATTGAACATTTGAAAGGTGGAATTTTTGTCCACCAAACTGCTTATATCTGGAAGATATTAAAGCGATTTTATATGGATAAAGCACATACATTAAGTACCCTAATGATCGTCAGATCATTAGATCCTAATAAGGATTCTTTTAGACCATGAGAGGAAAATGAGCAGATACTTGGTCCTGAAGTACCATATCTCAGTACAATTGGTGCACTAATGTATCTTGCTAATTGTACAAAATCTGATATATTATTTGCAGTGAATTTATTAGCAAGATTTAGTTCCTCACCCACAAGACGACATTGGAATAGTATTAAACATATTTTTCGCTATCTCCAAAGAACAATTGATTTTGGTTTATTTTATTCAAATAAATCCAAATATGAATTGGTTGGTTATGCTGATATTGGATATTTATCTGACCCACATAAAACAAGATTTTAGACTGGCTATCTATTTACATATGGAGATACAACCATTTCTTGGCGATCTACAAAACAATCATTAGCTGCCACTTCATCGAATCATGCTGAAATAATAGCAATTCATGAAGCCAGTCGAGAATGTGTTTGATTAAGATCAATGACTCACTATATTCCGAAGAGTTGTGGGTTATCTTCCGAAAAAGAAAATCCTCCAACTATACTATATGAAAATAATGTAACTTATATAGCTCAATTGAAAGAAGGATATATTAAAGGAGATAGGACAAAACATATTTCACCAAAATTCTTTTTTACTCATGATTTGCAAAAGAATGGTGAAATTGATGTGCAACAAATCCGATCAGATAATAATTTGACGGATTTATTTACCAAGGCATTGCCAACTGTAACATTTGAGAAATTGGTAAAGAGTATTAGAATGCGACGATTAAAAGATCTCAAATGATGTTTGCATCAGGGGGAGAAATTAATACACAAGAATAGTGTATTCTTTTTCTTTCACTACGATTTTTGTCCCGATGGATTTTTCCCTAATAAGGTTTTAACGAGGCATATTCTTTGTGTAATGGACATCCAAGGGGGAGTGTTATGAAACAACTAAAAGTGTGGATGTCTTTTTGTATTCTCAAGAGGATTAATTCATGACTTATGACTACATTATATATATAGAAGTTACAATCCATAATTTTATTCATGTAATGGAGAAATCATTTCATAAGTTTCTTCATATTCTTGTAATAGTGGGTGTTTAATAGGATTGATGTACATTTAATCTTGTAGTACCTATATATAGAGGTACATTAACATCCTTTGGAATGATTTTTGGTATTGATTGGAATATAAGAATATCATTCTCCCTTTCTCTACTTCTTTCTCTAATATCTCTATTCATACTATAGTAGTTTATTAGTTTTACAACAAATAGAACATTTTTACTTTAAAAATCATGGGATTTGGTACTGAAATTTTTTTTATTAGTGCATATGTTTCTACAATTATCATTTCTCTACTCACAATTATGTCTATATACATTTTGTTTCCCATTTAAAAATAAAAAATTAAAAAAATTTTAAAAAAAAAGAAACAGAAGAAGAAAAATGGTGTTTATGAAATCAACTTCAGCGGAAATTAAAGCGTTCGAAATAGCCAGCAACCGATCATAACAGTACCTAATCAAAACTTTCTCCACAATTTCCAGCGCCACCACCTTCGTCTTCCCGCCCTTCTTCTCTCATTCGCCAGCTCCTCCCCTTCCACCGTCCGCCTCCAACGCCACCACAAATCCACCTCTTTATCATATCCCTTCCCGTTTTTCAATCTGCCACCGCTATTGGCTTCCCAGAGCAAGACAGGTATCCTATCCTAAGCTAAACTTTCAAGGAAACAAGGGCAGGGCAGTTATAATTAGCTGTCTTGAAATCACCCCTTTAACTTATTTACTTGTATTTTTCATTTGGTCAGGTCAAGAATTAAAGTTGTGACCTTTTCTAGTATACTAATCGATGGATAACGAAAGAACTGACAATTACCACTTGCCTATATTGAATTGTGTAAAGGGTTTTGCTGTTTCTCGCTAGATATCTGTAATTATGTGCATGCAATTGAAAATTTGGAGGTGGGAATTATTTGGTTAATCATCTATGCCTGATATGTTAAACCCATGTGGAAACACTCTTCTATTTTTTTTTTTAATGAAATGGATGTTATCAAACATTTTATAATTCATGGTTATTCTGTTTGTAATTTTGGGAGTATACTGTAATTGCTTTTCCATTTCCCTTCTTATCTTCTTTTGATTATTTTCAAATTCGAATTTTTGAATCACTTAATTGCATACTCCCCTATTCCCAGAATGGGGGAAACTGAACATTGACAGTAATATTACAGTTTATCTAGGAATGCTACTATGTTTGAGTTGTTTAGTTCAGGATTCCAGTGGGCTTTAGTCGCTAATGGTATTTTCTTTATTTTTTTTGGTAGCTATTTAGGGTAGGAATAATGGTATTTTCTTTATCTTTGCTGTGGCTATTTTGTAAATTGAGTCAAATGTTAGTGTTAGGTACACTTCATGTTTTTCTGCATATGTGTGAATTTAAGTAGTTTTCTCTAGGGACAAAATGCAGAATATTTGTCATTCTCATACCGCACAATTACAAGAAATTTACACCTTGGGGATTTGAGGCACTTGAATTTTCTTTTGGTGTATGCTAGTTAGCAAGTCTTTTTCATGGGATGATAGACCACTTATTTGATAGTGAGAATGATTAATCTTCTGTAGTTTTGGCTGTATTATACTGTACTAATTTTTGAATAAATCTATGATATGACTCAGATGATTTTGACATGGAAAAGTTTAAAAATACTTCTAAAACTACTTGTTTGAGCATGTGATTTTAAGTTGATTAACTGAATTGTGGTTTTGATAAGTTTTACATGTTAATATATGACCCCTTCTATTCTACTTGTTCATTTTTTTGAAGATTAAACGTTTGAGTGTTTGACTACAATTACATTGTGACTAGGTTTTAATTATTTGTTTTAGAGATGCTCCAAACTTAGTGTTTTAACCTGTTGATTACTGCTAGTTCTAATATTGATTTTAGTTTCTAATATTGCAGGGTCACGTCAATCCTTGTTGAGTGGTAACAATGGTGTCCAACTTAATTAATGCCAATCCAGTTGTATATGAGAAAAAGGATCGTCGAACCCGAAGTGCGGTAAATGACGTGG
Source organism: Coffea eugenioides (assembly GCF_003713205.1). Classification (NCBI taxonomy): domain Eukaryota; kingdom Viridiplantae; phylum Streptophyta; class Magnoliopsida; order Gentianales; family Rubiaceae; genus Coffea; species Coffea eugenioides. The sequence goes on along the minus strand of NC_040042.1, from coordinate 8,447,675 downwards.
ATGAATATGTTGGTGAACCTATTGACCAACAAGAAATTTTTGATATCCTTTTAGCTTGGTTACTTTGTTTGAAACAGTGTGTACGCAGATTAAATTTTGCATCTTATATCTTTGCTTATTATGATGTAAGATTGCAGCCTGTTTGAAGTATAATAATGCTTTTTGAACTGAATGATCTCTTGAGCTAACCAGTGATTGTATTCTTTGCATGTCTACACTAATGAGCATTCGAGAAGGATAGGCAAAATGTGGTTATATTACCTTTCGACGTGGTTTTATAAGAGTCTGTATATTGTAACTTTCAAATTTAATACATGAATGGAAAGCTGTTGCAGATTATCAATGCTTTGGTTCATTTGGAATTTTAACACGTTCTATTATGCATAGTGTAAATTAGTCTATCAAAGTTTTGATTGATGCAAGAAATCTTGGCACACAGGTATACTCTTATTAATGAAAGGAAAGGTAACAAGCAGATAATGATACATTTTCCTGTTGAAGGGAAAATCACCATTTTGGGAAACATAATTTCAGAAATGCATTGAGAGGCTTCTGTTCATCATTATTGTCCCGTGACTTGAGCACTTCCAGGTGCTACTCCTGAATTTTCACTAGCGGCATGTATAAAGTTTGCATGAGTATGCATTATAACAGCATTGGGCTTTTAATTCCCTCACTTGCAAATTGTATTTGTTATTTTTCAGAAAAGCATGCACAGATGGACGTGCATAGACACTGAACTGTATCTTAGTTTTTTCACAAGGTTAATCTTTGTCATTCACTAATGGACTATTGATCATATATTATTCATACATGGGCTGCACCTATAGTGCAAAAACCTTGCTGCTTCTTAACAGTCTAACATCATCTTAGAGACATAAAGGATCCAGAGCATCCTTACTCCTTGGAAGAGCTGAAAGTCATTACAGAAGATGCAATTGAGGTGGATGATAATCAGAGCTATGTAAGGTATGAAACTTGGTTGTGTATGCTTGCAAATTAATGGACAGGCCTTATTTTTTGTGTTATTAGATTGTAATAAAGTTTTTCGATTCAGGGTCACATTCACTCCAACAGTTGAACATTGCTCTTTGGCAGCAGTTATTGGCCTGTGCTTGCGGGTGAAACTCATGCGATGTCTTCCTTCACGCTTCAAGGTATGATGATGAATCTTTTTTGGCTTTGTTCAGAATTTTTTTTTACTTGAATGTGCAACATATGTACTTAAATCTGTTTATTTTTGTTCCCAGGCTAATATTTATCTTTTTGTGCATTAGTGTGCCTCAAGTAGAAAATGATTTTGATCAAGAATCACGTACAATTTGTTATCTTCACTTGATCTGAGCGATAATCTGCTCTGTCTGTAGTGTGACCTGGATTTTTTCACTTGAATGTGCAACATATGTACTTAAATCTGCTTATTTTTATTCCCAGGCTAACATTTATCTTTTTGTGCATTAGTGTGCCTCAAGTAGAAAATGATTTTGATCAAGAATCATGTACAATTTGTTATCTTCACTTGATCTGAGTGATAGTCTGCTCTGTCTGTAGTGTGAACTGGATTTGATAGTAACAAGTGGTGGAATTCAGCTAACTGTTTACCTAATACACGAATTTATTTTAAGAACATTGTTTCAGATTCGGGCAATGGTACTGACAAAGTAGAAGATTGCATGGTAATATTTTTTTTTTATTTATCTTTCATTCATTGAGGACTGTGCAGTTCTTCCCGACAAACAAGAACCATAGATGCATAATGATCCTCCTTCCATCCCACTGAATGTGTTATGCTTACTTTTCTTGAACTGTCCCAAAATTATGCCACGTGCCTTCTCAAGATTTACACTTTTTCCCGTTTCTACCCTTCACATTCCAATCGGTTTCACATGCTTGGTGGGTCCCATTGACATGCAGATGTCTTTGAACAAAGAGGTGCAAGGTCGTGCATGTGATGTGATGCACACACGTTCAAATGATAGCAATTGTCAATCACACATCAACATGAACCTGATTCTGTGGAAGTTTCATGCCCAACATGGCATCCATGTCAAACTTACTATAAAAAGACAACAGAATTTGACTGTGGTTTAGGGGTGAAACTGGAAAAGAAAGCTCAACCTGTTTCTCTTTACCCTATACAGAAATTTTGGAAGTTCCCAAAAGTGACAAAATTCTTGGAATGGATGGAGTGTCAAATACAACTGCAATGTCAGGACAAAATTCCACATGCATTTATGATATAACATGCTCACTGTTTTGGAATATTAAGTTTCAACTTTTTCTCTTTACATCATTTTGTACTACTTTTCACTGTCGCTTTAATGTATGTCATAACTCATGGTGGTTCTCCTGCATGGTTTGTTTGCATTGGTTTTCATTTTTGCCTAATACAGGTGTATGCTTTCGATTCTTCTTGTGTTGTCCCAATAAGCAATCTGTTCACTCTTCACCTATGCAAAATCTTTGTGCAGGAAGTTTCATGTATCTTCAATAATGTTAGAACTTAAAATTATATGGTTTTACCAAATTAAACAAACATCTTTTGCTCTAAGTTCGAATAATGTTGATGGACAATGTTTGCATTCTACTGTGAATGTAAATATAATGTAACAGGCGACCTCCATAACGAATAAGTTGAAGAGTCGAACATTTTGGACCTTGTAACCTTGTGCTGCCTTGGTTGGGATTAATGGGTGTCATACATATCTGCCTTGTAGAAAGTGATAACCATTAACTTCTTTATGGGACTGAACCTGGAATATATTTGATTTAGGCTTGGAGTAAGATAACTGTGTATCAGCCGGTTGGTTCATGGCCTTGTAAGCTATTATATTGCACGGGGCAAACACCATTTTTGCATATAGACCTTTGCTATTGTAGTAACTATTTTGCAATCTCAGTCCATGTTCTTAATAAATTTGTCTACAAATTTTGTATGATGACTGGCTTTGAAATATTTATGAGAAATTTGATAGAAATATGGCCATAGATGGTAATTTCTCGGTTCATTTTTAACAATTCCAAATTTTAGTTCTACACAATCATGAATTTAGATGGCAATTATGAAACTTTAAAACCTTTAAATTGGTTTTTGCTTGCCAGTGTACGGTCTGTAATGTTTTGAGAGTTTCTAGCGGTTAGCTAGCTTTTTAATAGTTGTTGCCCGTGTTCTGTATTTTGGGTGACACATTTTCACTTCTCTAATCCTATTAATGTTTGTTTCCTTTCCAGGTGGACATTAGAGTAGCACCTGGAACACATGCAACTGAAGCTGCAGGTCCTCTCTCTCTCTCTCTCTCTCTCTCTCACATGCATACACACACAAGCTGTATCTTGTTATTCATGTAAGCAGCTTGATTTCAAAGACAAGTGGCTGTTTACAAACTGGTCTATTATGTGCCTGTTTCAACTCTGAATGACATATTTTGGTGTGTTTCAGGAAACTCATGCTGTATTTTGTTAAGCTCTTGTGCCTCTGTGCTTATTGATTTCTTAATAAGGCTAAGACATGTAGAGTTACCTTTTCCTATCCCTGCCCTCGTCCCTGTCCCTGCATCCACATTTTGCGCCACCCTGCAGAATCCTTCCCCTTTTTTCGGTGTTTTGTGTGGGTGTGCGCGTGTGGTGGCAATGAGAAGATGGTGAAAACAGTGTTTGATGGTTGTGGAAGATTTCAGTTAGCCCCGTGAATGTGTTTACCTGCACTACCCGTTGGCCCATCATGGATCTTGCTTCTTGGCAGTCCATTTAACGTCCCTTAGATTCTGTTCGCTACATGCTTTTTTAGTTATTGATGTTGGCTACCGGGTACTTCTAGTTTTTGTTCCTCTTATGTGTAGATGCTGAATTATGTTGTTTATAACGTTCTTATGTTGCAGTGAATAAGCAGTTGAATGATAAAGAAAGAGTAGCAGCAGCTTTGGAAAGTCCAAACCTATTGAATATGGTTGATGAATGCCTTGCTCCGTCTTATGCCTCATGAGCAATGTATGTGAAGTTATAGCTGATCAGTGAGGAAGATCCCAGGCATTCCGCAGCTATCTCTGCTCGCCTTGCATTCAGCGGACTGTTTTTTCTAGGATAATTTTCCTCGTTTTCTATGAGTCTCTCTTTTTAGCTATTAATTTGAAGTGATTTTTCTGCATTTCTCCTTACATTACTCGATTGTTCAGATGTAATATTGGCTCTGTAGGCCGTATCATATGAATAAAGTAGTCACCTAAAGAACACATTTGTAAATTGCAATTACAAGTTTGCCAACACTTTATTTTCGAGGAATCAAATGATGCCTAACAATGGAGTCATGTTGAACAAAAAGAAATGATCCAGAGCCTCTGTGATGGATCTCTCTTTGCCAATATCAGCGCAAAATCTTCCCCGCTCTTCTTATTTTCAATTGTTTTTTCCCCATACACGTGCAATATAAAGCTTCAAAATTTTGGATAAATAGGAGCTGAATAGTCTCAAGTGAAGTGCAGGATCATCTGAATATCCGCAAGAAAATAGCTGTCTCATTTCTGTTGGATTAATTCTAGCTGTGAATGCATAGTCGAAGATCTGTATACAAATACAAAAACAGGCAGAAGCAAGGATGCTAAAGAGAGAATTTCACGCCCTCATCATCCGTAGAAGTTCCTTTAAATATGACAAGCTTCCCTTTGTGTTCTAGCAGTTTCAGAGCTCGCATTAGAACTGATCGGTCGATTCCATAGAGCTCTGAAGTACAGCAATACGAGGTGAGAGTTAATAACGAGAAACTTCAAAAACAGGATAGAGCTTTATAAAGTGTGTGAAAAAAGCAGTCTCAGATGAGTCATTACCAAAAAAAATTACTGCATCACCATTACATTCTAGTTGGCTATGCATTCAGGATCAAGAAAACCGTTGCATAATTCTACTGAAGCTCAATAGCCTAACCGTATGAAACATTTAATGAAGTGCTCAAAAGCAAGGATCTCATGGTGATGAACAGTCGAGTAGCATGCAACATTATCACAACATGATAACTACGGGCTTAAGGAACTAAAAGTGAATTTTCACAAAAGGTTTTAGCATTGCAAAACAATAAACAGCCAATTACCTGTTCCTCGGGATTCAGTCCCTGAACGAATTTCTTCAACTGTCATAACATTGTCCTCCAACCCGTTCTCTTTCACCTAATTAAAAACACAAAATATCATTAGTCAACCGTTTATTCATTACCAGTGTGAACTGTGCTTTGTAGAATGACTCACAAAGTGCACAATCAAGTCAGCCCACTCTTGAATTCGATGCCAAAGGATTAGACATTTTTTATGACCTTTGTCTGTCCATTCTGCACGTCCTGCAGGATAAGAGGATTAATCAAGCCATGAGGATTGCAAGATGCGAGGCTTCAGATAGTATATTCAAAGAAAAATGCAAATTGAAAAAAATTCACACAAAAACAGACCGTCTGAAACAAGGGCTGAGAGAAAAGCCACTCTAGCTTCATGACTAAGAGATCCTGGACAGACATATATAGAGCGTGAATTGACAGTGACAAAAAATGACACAAGGACACCAGCAAGAAAATGGAAGATCAGAAGCCATTACCACATTTCCCAATTTAAACATGAACAGTGCAGTTAAGTTGGACATGGTATAACATCACTAAAGCAATCAGTATCCATTATATGCTAGTTGAACCAGTACGTTTTAATTTGTCACACAAGTGACAAAAATATAATGTTGTGGCTATGCTAAGGTGGGAAAATGACCATACTATGAAACTTGATATTATCATCCATGAGCAATACCTTAGTATCAGCCATTTGGATATCATGTAGAAACAAGTGCAGTTTCTTTCACATGTAAAACGTTTTGCTCATAAACAATTAGGCCACATTCAAGTAAGATTCAGACCAACTTTGCTGCAAATTGATTCATTCTAAGTTTAGCATGCGGAGATATTCAGCAAGACTAAGAAAACCTAAACAACAATAAAGTCAACTCAATCCTGCGAATGCATATCATTCAAAAAAGAGCTATAATGAGAAGGCCATTTCATAAGAATCTGACATAAAACAAGATTTGCTTTTCTCACAACCCACTTATAAACTTGTGACAAACTATAATTGGATACTCATTCTAATTAGCACAGCTCTACTCTAAAAATCACGATGTCTACCTGTGCATCATCATCAGATCATCCCATTATATTTAAACAAAAGAACATGTCCAGACAACTATTATATGGAGCATCTGTAGTAATCTAAATTACTAAACCCAATTGGAATAACATTCATGCCACATTTGAACTCTATAGTGAAAGTTATATCAGGTTGGGAAGGAAGATGACTCCATGATGCCAAAACCCAAGCCTAGTTAATTCAAATAGCAGGACCTATTGATTCATATAAGACTGTTTAATTCTGCGATAAAATGCCCACTTCAACTAGAACTCGAATAGGACATAAGTAATCACAGTTTGAAACATGGAGCGGATTTATTTAAAACATCCTAAACAAGGTCAAACTCTTGATGCCTAAATATAGGATTTCCTGGATTAATGAAAAACGTACGAAACACTAAGACACTTGATATAATACAGACAAGTACATTTTTTGCCAGAGTATCTTATTCCTCATTACGGACTCATAGCTTCTCAGATAGGCTCCAGATGAGGATGCCAGTTGTACCCACTACTGATGTAAAATTTTCCACCATCAATTATCATAAAACTAAAAGTGATTATGCCTTAATATCTCAAGGATGCTAGTAGCTGCATGAGCATGTGTTGAAGCCAAAAAAACGTCAAAATAGGACAGTTCTTTTTGCATATACATTTGACCATGGAAAGTAGACTAAACGTCTTTTGATGGTTTTCTTTTTCAATCAAGACACTAGGATAAGGAAACATGGAATAAAACCAAGCCACACCGGAAACTGAAGATATAAATTGGATATATAAGCTATGAAATATAACAAAGTTTGTCCAATAAAATTTATGTCAATGTAAGACTGACATATGAATATACAGTTGAAATAGGTTCTGCTTATGCTAAGTGCCTCATCTTGAATTCTTTTTACAACAAGAAGAAAAGTATACATGAGTCCCTACATACACGGATAACACAAACAAAAAAGTAGATACTGTACACCAGTATGTAGTTATGCACTTGGAGTGTTCAATTATGTCTTGTATACATGAGATGTGCAGTATTTCTTGCTGAGAGGAAATTTAACATCCAGACAAAACAGCATGAGAACATACTTACTCTCAATTGCACAATTGCTGAATAGAGGAAAGTCTTCCTCCAGTCCGATTATAAAAACTTTTTGAGCTCGGCAGTACTCAATTATTAGCTCTTTCCATAGTTGTACCTGCTTTTCTCGAGTGTCCCTAACTGGTTGTAAACTAAAAAGTGGAAGGAGGAGAGAGAGAGAGAGTTAGAGAGGTTTAGTACTTAGTGGAACGTGATAATAACAGTAGACGTCAGCTATGGGATTCAAAAATTTTACAATGATCAAAAGATCAACCTTCACTTTTCATAGCTGGATAGATTAATCTAGACAATGTATCAAATGAAAACGAAACAGAGATTACAGAAGAGTTTGAATTGAACTACTGAAACACATAATTGAAATTTTAAAGGCAACTCAAGATGATGGCAGGAACATCTACTAGCAGTATTATTATCTGACAACTGTAGGATTCAACTTGAATTTTGTAACTATGTAATCAAATATAAACTGTAGTTGTTCCAAGAACAATAGTGCTGGCAAAGTTCTCAGTTATATTTACAAAAGGCATTACACGCCTGTATGCTGAATTAATTGATAGGTGAAGAAAAGGCAGATAATAGGAGAATTCAACAATATAATAGGACGCCTGCAAGGCAATTTAAGAGAAAGTGAAACCATACATGGAGCTACACAAAGAAGAGATTGATACAAAGCATGAATGACAACAATCCATAGTTCTTACAAAAAGCTCTGCATCAATAACATGTATCTTAACTTCGTCTTGCTTACCCAAAGTATCCACAGGAGATGATTTTTAAATATGAAACTAATGAAATTTGAAAACAAAAAAAATGGTATTAAACAAGTGCAAAACATTGCTGCATAAAAAGTGATCCAGAAAGAATTCTATACAACACTTTCACAAAAGATCACTGCTTATCAAATTTCACTAAAGTTCATTAAATCCAGCCAAGAACTCGTGATTGTATCAAGTAATTTCACTTTATTTCCGTCTTTATTGTCTCAAGCTTTCTTTCTCAAACAACAATGTGAAACTAAACACCAGATTCAGCAGAGCCCACGAGAAGAGAAGCTAGAAATCAAGGCAACAAAGATGACAATTTCCAAATAAAACCCAAAACTTTCCCATAAATAAGGGGAAAAACCAAAAAGAAAAAGTTAGGCAATTATCAAACCAAAACTCACAAATTGGAAAGCCAAAAGGGATCAAGAAATTACGTAAAATAAGGTGGATAGTTGAAAAAGTGGGGCAGCTTAAATTCCCCCAATTTCTGCATATCCCAGCTGTTCTTCAAATTCCTCTCCGATTCAAAAATATTCTGCAAAAACATATACCATCAATCAATAGCCAAAAGTGACTTTCAAAATGGGTTTTAAGAATTTTTTGCTAAAATTTTCCCTTTTGGGCCTAAAGCAATGAAGAGACCTTACCGACCGGTAGAACAAGCTTTGTCTACTGGAGTGGAGGGCGATGGGCGTATTTAGAATTTTCAGTTTTTCGAATTTGGTTCTTTCTTCTTTCTTCTTTTTTTCTTTTCCTAACACAAACGAATGGAAATTTTTGTAGTTATAATCTTCTGAAATGCTGCTGGTAATTGGTAAGTTATACTAACATTAACAATTTGGTTTTGACTTACATATATTTATTTCATTCAGATTTAGTTTTAATATACGAAAAATAATTTCCCATTTGTATATGCTTTGTAGAATCAAAATTGTATACACCCTTGGTGCCAATTGACCTACGCTGATAAGAATGCGCCTATGAATTACATGGAATTTTCTTTTTTTCAAATTCTTCCACAAAACGTTATATTCACATATATTATATCACTATGAAAAATAAATGAACATTTTCCTGTATAAAAAATTGAACTAATATGAAATCATATTTGATCAATTTCTCGAAAACTGCAGGATATTAAACTACCATTCCCTAAGGAGAAAATAGTACTAGTAAATAACAGAGCATGCACTTGAAATGCATCCTTGTAGATGTTAACTTACAAAGAAATCAAAGGAAATGATATATGCAATGTACCTCACTTTTTAGCTCCATACACTAAAATCTTATCTTTTGTTAGGTCAAAAGATTCACCACCTCAATAAATTTGGGAAGTGTTAATTTGGTTCCTAGTTCAGAATTGGAATTAGAATCAGAATCTTCAACCCAAGTATGTGTTATGGTGATTTTTCATTGCATGTCTAATTTGGAAGTATAATGTATTTTATTTTAAGTTAATGATATTTGCACTCCACGAAAGGGGAAAAAAAAAAAAAAAACTCTAGGTCCTTTACCATTTTTTCCTACTTAAAAGAATGAAGCACAAACCTATAAAATGTTTTAGGAGACAAATTGGCCCCTCTATGCATTTACTGCTAATTAACTTTCTCTCTTTTGTCTTTTTTATTTTATCAATTTTCTCCACTATTAAATTAGTTTCAAATTGTTGGACTACTAATAATGAATTAAATTTCCGATGGCTATGATTTTGAGAATGTCATGTGACTATGAATTATTTTATAATCCTTGAATAAAGTACCAATCTTTTGTAGTTTGAAATTTTCTATGACTTCATTTTCATGGAGTTTTACAACTTTAAAAGTATTGTAGTTTTTTTTGGTCCTCTTTCTGAAAAATTTTAAAATTTTAGTAGTTGAGAGTATAGACATCTCCATGAAATAAATATAAATTAATTATCGACAATGGCTTGAGGGGTAATTTTGGTATTTAAATTATTAGAGAGTATAATTGTGGGTGTTTGTGTTATTTTAAACCATAATAAGTAGACGAGGAGTATTTGGAGCTTTGTGCCAATACTATTACTCTTATTTTATTATAAAATTAATTAATTTCAAATCCAAATTATATGTAGGAAAATGGTAAGAGATAAGAGTAACATTGGATGATTGGTGCAATGATGTACCAAATAATAATTATGGACATCATTAACTTCAGTAAATATTGCCACTTGTACCAATTCACCCTACACATCCTTACTCTTCCTTGCCAACGAAAATTACAAACTAAAATACCACTGAAACTTATACACTTGTTTGTGGAAATTTAATATTGCTTTATCGTGTATAATTAGCTCGCTGGTCTATTAATAGGAAAATATGGTTCATTGGAAAGGAAAAGAAAAAGAGGGAAAAGATCATATTGCCTCTTTTCTTTTCTTTCTTTTTTTTCTTTCTTTTTTGCAAACGCCATAAACAAGTTAGGACGATAGTCCAAATTTTATCAATAATAAAAAGAAAACAACAATGAGGAGGAGGGTTTAAACCTAACCTTCATTACGTGAAAGAAAATAGTAAAAAAAAGAAGTACTACTTCCTTACATTAAAGAGTTTGACCTAGCTAGGGGACATTGCCTCTTATTTAATTTGATTAAATAAATTAAACCAACACCCTTTCCCCCAACCCCAAAAAGAAAAAAAGATTGAAAATTGATCAATGTTTTTTCTTTTCAAAAGTCAAAAGGATCAAGTGATCAACTTAACCTCATGTCCTCAACCTCCAAATTCCAAAAACAAGTCAAAATGGGACATGAAGGCATTGAAATAACAAGTCAAATTGCCCGACTCCAAATCCTTCAATATCCTTGCCTAGTAATTGTAGTTCCTGCCAAACTTTCAATCGAGCATTCAATTTCTTCGGCTTGTTTTGGCTTAAAATCAAAATGGTTTCTAATTCCAAACAATTGTTGAATTTAATCTTGACTAGCATAGCCTATAGCCAACAAAGTAGCCAATAGTTGTTGACTTTAAAAGCGTTAGAAGTAGTGCCGCCATTTTTAATGTACTTCCATGCGATCTACTCTAAAATCAATAATTTTTTCTTTAGGGAAAAAATTTATATGTATTCTTAAAGTGTTCATGACTAATTAATTCTTGCTCCCTATTTTATTTGCAACTTTAATCTAGATTAATTTTTCGGCAAAATGTACTACACGAGTAGCGGAAGATGACGAGCTTAAAGTGAATTTAGAGGGTGTCATTATTTCTAAGTATGGAAAGTCCAAAATCTTTCCGGAAATTTGAGACCGGATGCAGCAGAAGCATTAGCTGCAATTGAAGGAACGTATGCAGGATTGAAGTTTCATGATGGACAGAATACTTTGGAAGGTGATGAAGCAAATGTTATTAATGCACAGAAGGAGGCAGAAGATTATGTATCTGATGCTGGGAACCTGATTGATGATGCCAAAGTATACTTCAAATGAATTCATGGGTGTAATCTTCAATGGGTTAGGAGAGAGGCCAATGAGGCTGCACATTTTTTGGGACAGTTCACAAGAGAGGTTGTGGATAGTATTGAGTGGAATGGTAAAATCCCTCCCTGTATTCATATGTGTTTTACAGGGATTTGGATAGATTGAAGCAATTAGAAAGGGAGTTTTTTTACTATGAAAAAATTTAAATTTTTAAAAAATACATATATTTACACCAATAGTTTTAGATTTTTGATACATATACAAAAGGAGAATTTTAGCATGGAGGAAGCTAGCTAGGGGTATGAAGGGCCTACTTGCCCCAAGACCTAGAAATTCTAATCCCATCCCTATCAAATTTGAGAATTTTCAAAGAGTTATTTCTTTTAGAAATAAATAATTGCCCCTACAAAAATTCACAAGAATTGCACATCTATGCTATATAGTCTATATAATACTAAATCCCCCACCCCCCTCCCCCCATGCAAAACCCCATAGTAAAGTTCTAGTTCCGTCTATGGATTTCAAGTTTGACCATAAAATTTTATTTCATGCATTTAGTTGTGTTTACGTAGAGAATTTTTACATTGTGGTATAAGAAAAACTAATTCATTCTAATACGAATTGGTAAACTAGAAGGAACTAAAACTACCATCTTTACGAACTAAAGGAAGTGCATCTAGAAAGACTTGGGAGGAAAAAAATGGAAATATCTAATAAAATATGGACCTGCTGATCAGTAAATTCTATAAATCCAGTCAAGTTTGAAATTACACTCCTTATAGAGTGAATGGCCAAAAATGTTACTAAACTATTAAGTATGATATGGATCAAATACCAAACATTTGATTACGGCTTCCCAGGCTACCTTGAAGAATGGCTGATTTGACTATCTGTTTGGGCAACGTGTGAAACAATTTCTCAAAACCGTGATCATTTTTGATATCCTCTTGGCTTGAAGAGTTTGCTTTTGGGAAGTTGGATAATTCTTCCATTTGAAGGTCAGAGGTCAGAATTGTGGTTAACGTATATTATAGATGCATATGTGGATAATTTTTGCTAGTTGGCAAGAAGTCAACTGTGAAGAAGCTAGATATGTACTCGCTCATAAATGTTTTTTCCAGAAGAGCAAAAATTAAAGTAAAATTTAGAAAAAAATATTCAATTAATGAAAGAACATAAATGTGGTTTTGGTGCCCATTTATTCAATTACCTTTCTATCTTTTATCAACTCAAAAGATTGTAAAAATCTCCATATTTTCAACATCTATTAAATTTTTATTTTTTCGCAGCATAAATGGCAAAATGTGGATATCTAAGCAAGGAAATAAAAATCAAATTGCCAGGTTTTTGACTATGAATTCCAACCATTGTCTTTTATCTAAGAGTTTGACAGCAACTGCTTCTGTCTTTCCTGTATCTTCTTAATATCTTGTCTGTCGAGGGTAGACGAGATTGAACTTGCGACTCCATGTAAGGTTATGGAAGTAGATTTAGAGTTTATGTTCGTTGGAGATCAAATACTCAATACAATTGTCTTCCTCGACCCGAGTAACAGAATCTCCAGTTCTTTCTAGTGGAGTATATTAGCATAGCTCACCTTAAACTGTTGTTTATAGAAAATTTTAGGTTGCTTTTTAAAAATATAAGCATGTTAATCTTTCGTTGAAGGAAAAAGTGCGAAAGATTGCATTGGCTCTGATTTAACTTAAAATTCAAAATACATGGTTTTTTTTTTTCATTTTAAATAAAAGATGGATCAATTTCCACATGGCATAGAACTTTTTAGACTCACATATACATTCCAATGACATTTGCAGGTAAATCCTGTACAAAACTCAGTGTCAATTTTTGGTTTCAGAAAAGTTCTGGATAACATATTAAACTAAAGATATCACAAAGTCTGGTGATATTATTGTATATAACATGTAAACCAAAATAAATGTTGGTTTGGAGGTTGCCTAACATGTTGTTTTGGAGAAGTGCCAATCTAAAAGAGAGTTTTATTAGCACTCCAATATTAGCTTCCAATATTCAAACTCACATACCAAACACAAGCTCTCCTACTATGTAGCAGAAGAATATGCCCTCCTATTTGAGCTTCAGTTGAATCAGCATATAAATAACAACCCCCACCATTTACACTATCTAGTATTAGACTATTAGCTGCCAAAACTTCAACTAAACATTAAATTCCATCGGCTTGTTTTTGGCAGAAAATTAGTACTGTTTCCTTTAGCAAAGACTTGTAGAATTAATGAATCTTGCCTACAATAGCCTACAGCCAACAGCAGTTGGCATCGATTGCGTTTAGAAGTAGCATCGCCAGCACTTTCAGCACTTCCAAGAGACTAATTCTCTGATAACAATAATCTCAAGATCTTAGCCATGAACTTAATTACACCGTATCAAAAAGGATAAGTTTTAAATAAAAGAATAATCTGCCAAAAAAAAGAAACAAGAAAATTTTGATCTACTTGTTCAAGTTAAGAATTCCATACACTTGCAAATTGCTTGCAGGTTGAGTCTTTTATTTTCGCCTTATCTGAACTAAACCACCTGGAAAGTTTCAAAAGCTTTATTGAAGCTTTACAGCTTGCAGGTTATATGTTGACTTTGCTATCTTAGTACCATACAGGCTACTGTCTCGAGGTGTTTTCCCCTGTTATTCTCTTTCTGGTGGTGGACCGAAATGCCGAGGAGTTTGGTTAGTGTTAGATCAGGTGCGCCATGGGTTTGGTAGGGGTCCAGTTGGTGTTATTAGACCAAGGAACCAAGGGTTAGCAGGGATCCAGAATGCAGTTTGAATGTTGAAGAAGAGTGGGTCCATGTTTGGGAGAAGAGGTGACCTTAGGTGATAAGATGGGTTTATGTTGAGTATTAAAGTAGGTTCGAAGAAGGGCTTGCAAATTTGGGTTTAATGTAGGGGTTACTCATGAAGGGGGAGATTTGTTAGATTCATGAGTAAAAAGATTACGTCCCACATTGGTCAGAAAAATAGAGAAAGAGTGATTAATATGTAAGTAAGGGTCCAAGACCTAATGGCTTAAGTTTTTGGATCAAAATTGGGTTCCTAACTTACATATTGGACTCTTTAGTAGACTCTCTTGAGATATTTTTCCCTATCAATTGATACTTTTGTGATATTAGCTCGTTAGGACTCCTAAGAAAAAAGGGTGGAACAAGTTTACAATTTTTTTTTTTATTTTTTTATATATCGGATGCAAAATCAAGGTGGAGATGTGGTAGCATTAAATAACATGCAAGTGGTTTTCCATCCTCAGTGTCTTTTGGTCAGATGCAATGGGCTGAGAAGCTAAATTTCGACCGTCCTATAGTAGTAGCGCAACTACTGGTATGAAGGCCAAGTTTTGTTTTCCTTTGAAGTCGAAAATCAGCAATAATCTTGGTTCATATAGTGTACAAATTTCAGTCGCAATTTTGCCTATATAAAGAGGGACTTTCAAAAGCCTTGGATTGCACCACACTACATTGCTTAAACGTCGAGAGACAGAGAGCTCAGGGAGATTTTTCCATTTGTCTAAATTTATTTATATTTCTTTTTTGTATTGTCTCTTTCCTGTTTTGGAATTTGTCCTAAACTTTGTATGCTTCTTTATTGGAATTTGCTCACCTCCTGCTGTAGACATAGATTTAATTGACTGAACCACGTAAATTTTTATGTTATCATCTTTTATTATTTTCTTCACATTTTATTATAATTCTCGTTATTACTTTTGTGGGTTATCAAATTAACTTTTCGTAACAATCCAGGCTGGATTCTAACACGTGAAATGTCGAATACCCGTAAAATGATATCTTCAACTGAAGTGGAGCAAAAAGATGATCACTTTAAAGAGTTTTTCCAGAGGTTGCAACCAAAGAAGCTTGTAGAAGGGGAGCTGCTGGCTAATTACCAAGGCATTTGGTTTGCTGCAGATATACTTCGAGCTACATTAACCTTTCAAAAGCACTTCAAAGCCAATGACTCTGACATTATTTTGGCCACCATGCCGAAATCAGGAACCACATGGCTTAAAGCCCTCACCTTCAGTATTGTTAACCGCAACAATCATTCAGTTGATGAGAGCCCTTTGCTCTTCTCCAACCCTCATTATCTGGTCCCTTTTCTCGAGATGTATCTGTACAAAGATGGTAATATTCCTGATATAGATGCTATGCCTTGCCCGCGAATCCTTGCGACTCACCTACCTTATCAATTCCTTCCAGCACCATTTCGGATTGTTCCAACTGTCGAATCATCTACCTTTGCCGAAACCCTTTGGATGTATTCACCTCTTCGCTGCACTTTGCGCTGCAAAATGGTTTTGCATCAAGGCCATTGGCTTCTCTTGATGTACCTTTTGAAACATTTTGTCAGGGCATATACCCTTATGGTCCATTCTGGGACCATTGTTTGGGATATTGGAATGCAAGCTTGAAGAACCCTCAAAAAGTGTTGTTTTTGAAGTATGAGGATCTAAAAAAGGATATCAATAGCTCCGTGAAGAAGATAGCTGACTATTTAGGTCATCCATTTTCAGCTGAGGAAGAGGAAGCAGGTTTGGTTGAAGAGATAGCAACGCTTTGTAGCTTCGAAAATCTTAAGAATTTGAACTGTAACAAAGAGGGGGAGATGCAAACTGTTTTCGGAGTTAAGCATAATTCCTTTTTCAGGAAAGGAGAAGTCGGTGATTGGGTGAATTTGGTTCCTCCATCCATGGCCAACCGACTCGAAAAACTGATGCAAGAAAAGTTTGGTGAATCAGGGTTGACACTGGATATCCATGGCAATTCTGTCTGAAGAAGATGAATGTTGGATAGGACGGATCCATGTTTCAACAGTTTTTCCTCAAAAAACAAAGAAAACAAAATAAAAGGCCTAATTCAGTTACGTTCAAATTGTTTGTTGCTTCAATTACAAACATAAACCCAAGTTTGTATTAATTCAATGTGCGTGTTTGTTGCTTATTGTAAGACCGAAATTATCAGTTTTGGACCATGGTATTATATATCTACGCACATGCGAGTTTTTCCAGTACTTACTAAAATAGTTTATCACATTTTTATCTTTTCAATCATTTTTTTATCTAACATACGACACATTACAAAAAATATTACAGTGATTATTCTAAATAATATTTCAAATAATTTTCTATCCAAGCATACTCTTTATTTATTGTTTGCGGAAATCAACTATCCAACATAAACAAAACATTAATTAGTTACAATTTGGGGAATCACTATTTATTGTGTGACCAGTATTAATATCTCAAATCCCTGATTTTTGGATGTGTGATCTCACTTAATCCAAACAAGGATGTTTGTTTACACCACCCATTCGACTAATTCTTAATCATTAATTGTGTTGGTTCACTGCAGACTAAAACCCCAAAAAAAAAACTTAATTCTTTTTTTGACCCCCAAAAGTGAGAAGGGTACTACTATCGGTAAACAAAATTTTGCGCACAATTCTATGAGCAAAATCATTATTTGATTGGTTGATACCCTAAAAATATCCCTTGCTGGAAAATTTTTTTTTTTTAAAATCATTATTCGATTGGTCCTCTCTCGAGGGTAGGAATAGCGGCCCCCACTTCTTCTAGACTTTTTCAATTTACGTAGAATTCAAACACAATTTACAAAACCATCACCAGACTAGAAACCCCCAACAAGACTTAATACCTTTTTTTTTTTAAAAATTTTTCGAAAATGAGAAGAGTACTACCAGCATACAAAAGTTTGAGTACAATTCTAAGAGAAAATCATTATCTCCATTTGAAGAAGTTAGAAAAAGAGTTAAACGAGTCAAAGTGGGAGTGAAATTTTTTATTGTACTCTAAATTGCTCAATTCCTTAGTTTGGAAAAGGCAATGCAAGTAATCTCAATTGGTCCACAAACTTTGCCATAAGTTAAAATTCTTCCCAAATAACTTATTTTGTAGCACCATGTATTAACTTATTACAACTAACTTTGTTAGTTTTTTCAAATTTGTACGTCTACACATTATATTTTGAATTTTTGTGTTGTTGGCCGAATGTTGACTGTTAATAGCCACCGACATTGTAGCTGTCCCTGCCTCTTATCCATAATGTGTTAGCTGGAAATGTTACACGTGCACAGATGTGTATGGTAAACATGGTGTAAAACAGAACATTTCTATCAAATTTAATGAAAGGTAAAGGATACTAACGCACAGCAATAAGCAACAATAACTTAAAGATCACGGGTGATCTTGAGGTTGGGAGCTTCAATCTTGATTTGTATTAGGGCATTTGTTTTATATTCTTAATTTTGCAGTTAGAACTTTTGAGCTTAAATTTCCAAAGGTGGCAGAGAGAAATGCCCAGATGAAACATGCATAACAGTCTAGTGCTCATCTTTACGAGATACATTTGCCATGGAATTCCATCGTCAACCCTGATTCACCGGAATTTTCTTAGGTCAGATCTTTAAGTTGGTTGGCCATGGAAGGAGTAAAGTGCCATTGACTGAATCTTAAATTCGCTGAACATTGTCACTGATTGGACCTAAACGAAATAAACTTGAAGATTTAGGCTATAAACTTTTTAAAATTAAGAGTTTAAAGTACAAAGTATCCGGAATACAAATTTAAGATACAAAGTGAAAAAATGATAAAAGTTTAAGGGTATAAAGTGAAATTAGTCCAATTAGGATTAGCCCTTAAGCAAGGGCCAACGCTCATCAGATTAATGACTTCCTTGGATCTTGTTTCATTTTCCTTGTCATTTTACGCACCAAGCCTGGCAAATTTTAGTAAATGAATTTTTTATATGAAATTCGTTTAAACCGTTTTAGTATTTTGTCAAATAAATTTTTTCGTCCTTTAGTTTTTAAATAATAACTTTATATCTCTTGAAGTATTGAAAGGTAGCCTCTAACTAGCATCTATTATCGTTCCTCTAACTTATATGCCTTGCTACCTGATATGGATAGTACGGCATATAATGATAATAATAATAACTACTCCTATTAGTTTTTACTGCACCAATTTTAAAATTTTTTGTAATGTGAAACTTTACATCGAGATGCACATTAAAGACATACATATTATGATCACCTAACTTGTGGTACCTCGCACATTAAAGCACCTACTTTATTATCTATAGCCAGCTATGATCCAATGGAATTAATATAGAATCCTTTTCCACCAATTACATATGACAAGACTTCAAGTATGGTTAGCCTCTCACTCTCATCGACTGTGTGATTGATGCACACTGATATTTGACATATAAAAGAGAGGTCTCTCTTAGTAGTAATATTTATTTTGTAACTTTTATTGATGATTTTGTCAGAAAAATTTTGTGTTTTGTTTTGAAATCTAAAAATCAGGTTTTATATATGTTCAAAGATTTTCGTAGCAAAGTTGAGAGGGACGCTAACAAATAGTTAAGTACCGAGGATCATTTGAAAACTACTGCAAATTTCATGGGATCAGACTAGAAAAGACAATATCAAAAGCTCCTCAAAAGAATGAAGTAGCGGAAATGATGAACAGATCTATCATTGAACAGGTCAGATATATGCTCTTCAATGTTGAGCTGTCAAATTCCTTTTGGGGTAAGGCAATGAAGGCTACAGTTGATTTGATTAATCTCTCTTCGTAAGTTCCTTTGAATGGTGATATCCAAAGAGAGTGTGGACTGGAAAAAATATGTTCTTTAAGCACTTGAGAGTTTTTGGTTGCCGAACCTTTGTTCATATTCCCAAAGATGAGAGGTCAAAAACTTAATGTGAAATCAAAATAGTGTATTTTCTTGGGTTATGAGCATAAAGATTTTGGCTATAGACTGTATGATCCTATTGAAAAAAAGGCGACCAAAAGCAGAGATGTTGTCTTTTTTGAAAATCAAACCATTGAGGACATTGATAAAAATAAAAAGTCA
Organism: Coffea eugenioides; assembly: GCF_003713205.1. Taxonomy (NCBI): domain Eukaryota; kingdom Viridiplantae; phylum Streptophyta; class Magnoliopsida; order Gentianales; family Rubiaceae; genus Coffea; species Coffea eugenioides. The sequence goes on along the minus strand of NC_040042.1, from coordinate 8,428,323 downwards.
AGATCCTCAGATGACCTTCTTGCTAGTTCAAATCCAGATCCAGTTTCAGTATCAATTGATTTTGATCATAGGGGAGCTGAAACAGAACAGTGAGAGAATATTGATGAAAATGATACTGCTACTAGGGGCGGGCAAGATTATCCGCTAATTGGGAAGTTGGATAATTCTTCCATTTGAAGGTCAGAGATTAGAATTGTGGTTAACGTATATTATAGATGCATATGTGGATAATTTTTACTAGTTGGCAAGAAGTCAAATGTGAAGAAGCTATATATGTACTCGCTCATAAATGTTTTTTCCAGAAGAGCAAAAATTAAAGTAAAATTTAGAAAAAATTATTCAATTTATGAAAGAACATAAATGTGGTTTTGGTGCCCATTTATTCAATTACCTTTCTATCTTTTATCAACTCAAAAGATTGTAAAAATCTCCATATTTTCAACATCTATTAAATTTTTTATTTTTTCGCAGCATAAATGGCAAAATGTGGATATCTAAGCAAGGAAATAAAAATCAAATTGCCAGGTTTTTTTGTCTTTTATCTTGAGATACATATATTTAGGCCATGAACTTACAAGTTAAACTACTAAGAGTTTGACTGCAACTGCTACTGTCTGTCCTTTTTCTTCATGCGTGGTTATGGAGGTAGATTTAGAGTTTATGTTCGTTAGGGAGATAAAAAACTCAATACTTTTGTGTTCCTCGACAAGAGTAACAGAACCTCCAGTTCTTTCTAGTATATATTAATATATTGCTTTATAAAAATATAAGCATGCTAATCTTTCGTTGAAGGAAGAAGAGCAAAAGATTACATTGGCTCTGATTTAACTTAGAATTCAATGTACATGGTTTTTTTCTTTTCAAAGAAAAGATGGATCAATTTCCACATGGCATAGAACTTTTTAGACTCACATATACATTCCAATGACATTTGCAGGTAAATCCTGTACAAAACTCAGCAGTGTCAATTTTTGGTTTTCAGAAAAGTTCTGGATAACATATTAAACTAAAGATATCACAAAGTCTGGTGATATTATTGTATATAACATGTAAACCAAAATAAATGTTGGTTTGGAGGTTGCCTAACATATTGTTTTGGAGAAGTGCCAATCTAAAAGAGAGTTTTATTAGCACTCCAATATTAGCTTCTGAAGAAGCGCTGAACTTCCCCGGACCGAGCTGACCTGATGAGCTCGGCGTGCTGATGAGGAAAACGTGTCCAAGCCCTGCAAAATAAACGAGAAGAGGTCTATAGGATGACTAGCAGAGGAGCCCCGAGGTTGTCCCCGGGGGCACTCCGACAGTCAAGTTAGTCTTCCGGTGAGTGGAATTCACAAGGAGTAAAACAGTCGGGGGTAATTTGTCAGTAGTGAGCGTACCTTACGTAGTTGGTGTGCGTTACCATTTATATCTGCCTGTGAGTCCGACCTCTGTATGTTTCGGGACCTGCCCGAGATAGTCTCAATCCCGTGTTGAGGGGGATTCTCTCCACCCTCCGCGGGATTGTTCTTCCGAACTCCCAGGGAGCCCTAGCAGCGGCGTGTCCCAAGACGGTCCCCATGGGCCTGGGGTCCGAGCCCAACTCTGGCCTCCCTGGGCTGCCACGTGTCTGGGCCCAGGACGGGGCCTCTGCACTAGCCCCCTAGATTAGGTGGAGCTTTCAGGCAGACCTAATCTATACTCCTGCCACGTGGGAGGCCAGCGCTGCCCTGCTCTGCTAGAGTCACCTCTGGTGCAGTGCTGTCACCGAAAAGCTGCGCCCGCGTCCTTTCGGTTGTCGCGTCTCCTCGGTTTCCGTATCGTTATTAAATGCGTTCACATGGGTCGGTTCAAATTCAAGCAACCGTTTCCCCCATTTTCACTCCTATAAATAGGACTGCCAGATTTCCTTCCGACTCTATTTGCCATTTTCTTCTCTTCATATATTTTCTTACTCCCGAAAATTCCAGTAGCAAGATTTTCGGCTTACAGTGTCTAGACTCCGGCGATTCCTCCATCTTTTCCCCATTTCGTTCACCAGTAAGTCATTTTTCCTCCTCCTTCGCCCTTTTTTTTCTCCTCCTTCGCACTTTCTTTTCCTCCTTTGCCACCTTCTGCATTTTATGTCGGATTGTTCCGGCGTTACCTCCACCGCATCCCAAATTCCGGCCCATCGTAGAGCCCCCAAATTCCTCATTTCTTCCTCGTCTTCATCTTCATCTTCATCTTCATCCTCTCCTCCTCCTCTCTCTTCTTCCTCTGCTTCTAATCCCAACTTCCACATTCCTGACCTGCTCGAGCCCATTGATATCATAAGCTCTCCATCTGCCCATTCTCCTTCCGCCCGTATTCTGGAGGAGGTGGCCGAGTTCGATACCCTCATCGAGCGGCATGCTACTTCCATTCCTTCCCCCAGGTCCCCGCATGACTCCCCTGGCGGAGCCCTGGGAGGGGTAGGCGAGAATAGGGATTCCTCCGAGGGGACCCCTACTCCTGAGCAGGGGGATGATCCCGAAATCGACTACGGTCAACCTGACCATCAAGAGGTCACCCTCTCACCCGGGGGAGTGGCCGAGCTGGCCGGGTCCTTCTCAATTCCTCCGGCCTTCGAGCCGAGGGCTGTCGGGTCTAACGACCGAGCTAGCCGACCCCCCTCTGACTTTGTGACCATCTACAGGGAGTAGCTGGTCGCGGGGCTCCGGCTCCCCATTCCCTCAACCCTGGCCGAGATCCTGAGCTATTGGGGACTGAAGATCACCCAAGTCCACCCCAACTCGATCAGGATTATCATTGAATTCCTGATCTATTGTCAGATCTGCTCCATCCCCTATTCTCTTTCTCTCTTCCGAGCTTTCTATACCCACAAACTCTACCTTCCTGGGTGGTATTACTTCTCCCGCCGAACAACTAGCAAAGTTCGGGGCGGGAAGGGCACCCAGGATCTTCTTTTCGGAGTCCCTTTTCTTCCATAAAGAATTGGATGGGGGATTTCTTTTTTGTTAAATCCGCCCACTTTCCCCCTGAGGTGTGGAAGGTCGGGGAGGTCGAATCCGACCCCTATCCGGAGGACTTGGACTCCGAAACTCTCAGCCAGCTTGTGAGCTCCAAGGTGAAGCTCTATACGGCCAAATTCTCCACCGAGCAGATTTCTGCGGCTGGACTGATGGGGACGTTGTCCGGGTCCCCTGGAGAGGTGGTGCCCTCTCCTGCCGACGACGACGCCCGTAATGCCGCCTCTGCGCTTATGTAGTCCGCCGTTTGCTTCTTTCTTTCACTGTCCTGTTTGTGCTAACTTGGTGACATTTGCTGCAGTGAGAAGGCTTTCCAAACTATTGGGCGCGCCTTCCGAGCCGATCACCCCAACCCCACAGCCAGAGGCCGCCCAGAAGACCTCCGAGGCCTCTCCGACTCCTGAGGGCAGTTCGGCTCCCCAGAAGAAGACATCTCAATCTCAGTCCCCCTCTAAGCAGGTCGCCAGCAAAAAGAAGGCGACAGGGCAGAAGATGGGTCGAGGGGACGAGCCTTTCCAACCCGAGAAGAAGCTCACGCCAGTTCCAGCACAGCGCCCTCTCCTGTTGACGTCGGGGGGCCCTGTCCCCTTGGGGGTTGGCTCCGCGGAGGAGCACACCCGGGAGACGCCTCCCCCCAGCTTGTGGCATTTTCGCCATGTGGCCCCTGTGAAGCCGGGCCAGACCCCCTCTATGCACGACCCCCGTCGCTTCTGCCCGTCTTGGGAGCTTTTCATCAACGACCGAGCCCAATTTTTCGAGGTGGCTCGCGAGTTGGTTGCGGGCTCGGTCCTCCCTCACGATAAGAGGTGGATGGAGCTCGCCAGCCCATCCGAGCTCCAGGATATGTACTTCACCGCCCAAGCTCAAGTAAGTTTCCTATCCCTTAGGCCAGTTGTGTCCCCGATTTTCGGCTAAGTCGCGCAATGTGCTAACTTCTTCTTTCTTCTCCTCAGGCCAATGTTGCTGGAGCCGCCCTGGCAATCCGCTTCTCCGAACTTGGAGAAACTGCAGAAAAAGAATCGGGAGACAGGGCAAAAACTTGCCCATGCCCTTAAGGAGACGGACTCCCTTAAGGCCAAATTGGGCAAGGCCGAGAAGGTGCTGGAGACGGCTCAGGTCCAGGTCGCCTCCACCAAGTCAGAGTTGGACCAGGAGAGGAAGGGCGTGGCGTAGTTAAAGGAGGACCACGCCATTGAGCTCTCCGGCATCATCAGCCGGGAGCGCAAGAGGGCTGTTCGGGAGTTCATCTCTTCCGAACAGTTTGCTGAAGACGTCGCCCCCCTCAACCAGCCCATCCTCCAGGTCGGCTTCACGCGGCCCTTGGACCAGGTGAAGGAACTCAACCTGCCCGACTTCAACTTGGCTGATTTCAAGGACTACAATCCCGTAGCTGAGGAGAAGCTGGACTGACTCTTCGACGGGTACTGCAAGGGGCATGCCCTGAAGAACCTGGTGAACAGGCTTGACGTGGGGGCCGAGCTGGTGGAGGTCCCCTTGGAGGAGGACGAGGGTCTCGGCCGGGCTCCTGGTAAGGAGCCGGTGGTTTAGGGGTCTTAGGGCCTGAGCTGTATATTTTTTCCTTTTCATTTAGCTTGGTAGGCTTTATAATAGGTAGGTTTTGAATGTACATATTATTGAGTGAAACAACCTATTTTCAGCTTCCGATTTTCGCTTGCGCCGAATTCTAGCAACCAAAGCGGTATGCCGACCTCTTGGGTCGAGCACTAAATTGATCCACTAAGGCAACGTGCCGACCTCTCGGGTCGAGCATCCACCAAACTCTAAGCTAACAACTAAGTTGTCAGGGACACCAAACCATCAAACTATCAGGCTGATTTAGCAATCGAATTCTAATAATCGGAGCGACGCGCCGGCCTCCTGGGCCGAACACCAAACTTCTGGGTTTTAAGTTACGCCGATCTCCTGGGTCGAACGTCAAACCTGATTTACTGAAGCAGCGTGCCGGCCTCTTGGGCCAAGCATCCGCCAAACTATAAGCCAACAACCAAATTGTCAAAGGACGACAAACTGGGGTTCCATCAAATGATTGTCAAAGGACGACAAACTGGGGTTCCATCAAATGATTAAACTAAATTAACAACCGAATTCTAACAACCTGGGCGGCGTGCCGACCTCCTGGGTCGAGCGGTAAAATTTTAAAGACAGTCCTGCCGAACTCCTGGGTCGAGCGTCGAGATTTTAAAGGCAGCCCTGCCGACCTCAGGGGTCGAGCGTCAAGCCCTCAGATTTTAACAAACCGTATCAAACTAATTCACGGCGTGCCGACCTCCTAGGCCGAGCATCAAACTCTCAGACTTTAAAGCTTTAAACCCTGCCGACCTCTTGGGTCGAGCATCAATTCTCAAACTTTAAAGGCATTCCCTTCACTACCATTCAGAGCCCCCCCACTAGGACACTTAGCATGGCCTGAGTGTACTAGTGCAGGAGTTAAAAGTTAAACGACATTGATAATGAGAATGTACTTAAAACTTGAAAGCCGAACATTTATTTAATGATGAACTTGTATGAGAATTCCAAAGAATACAGTAAGATACCCTGACCCAATCTATCCTACAAACAATCGCAAGTTCGAGAAGTGCCAAGTGCGAGGTATCTCAATTCCATCTAATCTCGCAAGCTTGCAGCAACCAGCTCGGCTCGCTTCCAGGACTTTGTACGGCCCCTCCCAGTTTGGGTCGAGTTTGTGGGAACTATGAGCTCGACTGATTGAGTTCTTTCTTCAGACGAGGTCACCCGGTTGGTACTGCATATTCCTCACCTTTGCGTTATGATAGCGGCCGAGTTGGCTCTTGTACTTAGCCATCCGTATCGCCGCTTCCTCGCGTTTGGCCTTCAACATGTCCAAGTTACACCTCAATTCTTCATTGGCTGATGCAACGAAATTCTGTGTCCGAGGCGAGGGGAGGCCGACCTTCGCGGGCACCACCGCCTCTGCCCCATAAGTCAGGGAGAACGGGGTCTCATGAGTGGCCGTCCTTGGCGTGGTGCGGTAAACCCAGAGGACGCTAGGGAGTTCATCTAGCCAGTTAGATTGGGCCAATTCCAGCCTAGTCTTCAGCCCTTGCAGAATGGTTCGATTAACATTCTCTACTTGGCCGTTGGCCTGGGGGTGACCGACCGAGATGAAATGTTGGCTGATCTCGAGTTCGGCGCACCAGCTCCTGAAGGGGTTTTCGGCGAACTGTCGCCCATTGTCTGATATCAAGACATGCGGGATCCCGAAGAGGCAAACTATGTTCTTTCAGAAGAACTTCTGAATTGCCCTTCCAGAGATAGTGGCCAGGAGCTCGGCCTCCATCCACTTTGTGAAATAGTCGATGGCCACCACGAGATATTCGTACCTTCCGGGAGCTCGGGGAAAGGGACCCAAGAGATCTATTCCCCACTGGGCAAAGGGCCAAGGACTGTGGATGGGGACCATCTCCCGAGTGGGTTGGTGACGCAGCGAGGCTGCACCTGGCAAGCTCGGAATTTCTGAACAAGAGCCGCGGCATCCCGAAGCACCGAGGGCCAGTAGTAGCCTAGGAGCAGGCATTTTTTGCCCAACACTCGGGACCCCACATGTGCTGCGCACAGGCTTTCGTGAACTTCTCGGAGGACATAGTCGCCTTCCTCGGGAGTCACGCACTTTAACCAGGGAGACAAATACGACCTCCTGTAGAGGGCCCCCTCAGCGTAGGCGTATCTGGTAGCCCTGAATTGGAGGCGGCGAGTCTCGGTTTTATCCTCGAGGAGGACGCCCGAGTTGAGAAATTCCACGATGGGGGTCATCCAAGAGGCCGGGCTGCCTATTGCCAAGATTTGGATCTGGTCGATGCTTTTTTGCTTGACCACCTCCACCAAGATTTCCTTATTCAGGTGGGCAAACGAGGAGGACGCTAGTTTTGACAGAGCGTCCGCGCGCTTGTTCTGTGATCTCGGCACATGCTCGATTTCAAAAACATCAAACAGGGTTATCACCTCCCGTACCTTGGCCAAGTATTTTTTCATGATTTTCTCCTTGGCCTCGTACTCCCCGCGGATTTGGTGGACTACGAGTTGGGAATCGCTCCGAACCTTGATCGCGGTTATACCCATCTGGTAAGCTATCCGCAACCCAGTCAATAGGGCCTCGTACTTTACCTAATTGTTGGACGCCGGGAAGTCAAATCTGGGCGAGATGAGCAGCAGGCCGGTTCCGCTCCCTTCTTTGCTCGAGACCCCGTCCACGAACAGTACTCACGGCTCTCCTGGTCGTGCCTCCTTGAGCGGAGAGATCGGCTCGGCCAGGGACAAGTTAGCTCTCTCAGCAAGGAAGTCCGCCAGGGCATGAGCTTTGATAGCGGTGCGGGGCCGATAGCCGATGTTATGCTCGACCAGCTCGACGGCCCACTTGGTCATCCGGCCCGAGACATCAAGTTTGGTGAGTATCTGTTGTAGGGGCTGGTCAGTCACGACAACGATGCTGTGAGCCTGGAAGTAGGAACGGAGTTTTTGGGCGGCGTGCACCAGGGCCAGGACCAATTTCTCGGCCGATGTGTACCGCGTTTCCGGCCCCTATAGCGCACGGCTGACGTAATATACCGGCCTCTGAGCCCCCCTGTCTTCCCGCACCAAAATCGCGCTAACGGCCTCGTCGCAAGGGGACAAGTAGAGGAACAGGGTTTCCCCCTGCTGTGGGGCGGTCAGAGTGGGCAGCTCGGCCAGATATGCTTTCAGGTCGGTGAAGGCCTTTTGGCACTCCTCGATCCATTGAAAATCCTTGGGCGCCTTCAGAATCCGAAAAAAGGGTAGCCCTCTCATCACGGAGCGCGAGAGGAACCTGTTCAGGGCGGCCATCCTTCCAATGAGCCGCTGGACCTCCTTTACGTTCTTTGGTGGGGCCATGTCCATGATGGCCTGGAGTTTATCCGGATTGGCCCGGATCCCCTCTCGGGACACCAAGAACCCTAGGAACCTTCCCGACCTAACCCCGAAAGTGCATTTCTTCGGGTTTAGTCGCATCCGGCTCTCCCGTAGGATGTCCAATATCTCCCTCAAGTCGGGAACGAGCCGCCGGTCAGTTCGACTCTTGACGATCATTTCGTTCACGTAGACCTCCATACTCTTGTCGATCTGATTTTGGAACAATTTGTTGACCAGACGCTGGTAGGTAGCTCTGGCGTTCTTTAGCCCAAACGGCATGGTCCGGTAGCAGTAAGTTCCTTTCTCAATGATGAAGGAAGTCTTCTCCCGATTTTCTTCGACCATCTCTATCTGGTGGTATCCCTTGAAGGCATCCAGGAAATACAAGACGTCAAAACCCACAGTAGAGTCTACTAACCTGTCAATCCTCGGCAAGGGGAAGCAGTCCTTTGGGCAGGCCTTATTGAGATCTGTAAAATCCACGCATATCTTCCAGGACTAGTCCTCCTTCTTCACCAGGACGGGATTGGCTAACCAGGTCCGGTAGTATACCTCCAGGATGATTTTGGATTCCAGCAGCTTGCTGACCTCCTTCCTGATCACCTCATTCCTCTCTGGGGTGAAACTCCTCTTCTTCTGCTTTACCGGCTTGAAGCGGGGATCCACGTTGAGGCGGTGGACGGCTAGGTCAGTTGGGATCCCGGGCATGTCCTCAACCGTCCACGCGAAGACCTAGGAGTATTCCATCAACAGGGCTTTCAAACCCTCCTTCTCCTCGGGGGGTAGCGACGCGCCGATGTGGAGGATCTGGTCGGGCCTGTCCCCCCTCAGGGGGAACCCCTCGATCTCGTCATAGGTGCCCAACTGCCGAGCCTCCTCCCCCGGGATATAGGACTCCAGGCTGGTCGTCTGGCCGACCACCTTCTCCTGCCCCCGGAGCATGGCCAAGTAACAAGCTCTGGCCACCTCTGGATCTCCATGCACCTCAGCTATTCCTCCCAGGATGGGAAATTTGACGCTGAGGTGGAGAGACGAGGGGATAGCTTGGAGGGCATTCAAGGCGGGTCGTCCCAAGAACACATTGTATGGGGATTGTTGTTTGACCACCACGAAGTTGACGGGGATGGTCCGGTATTTGGGCGTCTGCCCTACTGTGACCATCAGGGTGATCATCCCCTCCGGATTGATGGGCGGCCCAGTGAAATCCACTAGGGGTGTTCGAACCTGGGTTAGCTGTCCGTCCTCCAAGCCGAGCTCCTTGAACACCCGGTAAAACAGGATGTCCACTGCACTCCCCCGGTCGACGTACACTTTCTTTACTCGATAGTTATTGGTTACGACGTCTATCACGATGGCCTCGTGGTTTCCAGACGCCAGGGGAACCGCATCCCTTGGTTCGAAGGTGATCTCCTCATCCATGCGCAAGCGCTTCAGGGAATCATCCCCCTCGGGGGGAGACCGCCTGTTCTTCCGAGCTGCATGGCTGTCCCCCCGTGGGGCCCCCAGTGATGGTGTTTATCACCCCTACTAAGTTCTGGGTGTTCTGGTCGGGGGAGTTGCCCCGAGGAACGTCACGCCGCTCAGGGTGGTCGCGACACTGGCCCTCGCCCCTGTCTCCGCGGTAAGTGCGTCCTGACTCCTAGCCTGGTCGATTTTGCCGCACGAATCGCCCCAGGAAGCCGCGCTAGATCAGATCTTCGATCTCCTTTCGCAGGGCTCAGCACCCCTCCGTATCATGCCCAACATCACGGTGGAAGGCACAGTACCGGTCCTGGTTTCTCTTGTTCCGGGGTGTCCCCATCGTAGGCGGCCGTTCCCCCAGGCCCTCCGCCTCCATGATAGCTAGGATTTGGGCTCTGGGCCGAGTCAGGGGGTGTACCCTTTTTCGGGAAGCGGTGGCTGAGCGGGGGCTTTCTTCTTTGAGAGTCGGTCAAAAACGTTCTTCTTGGCCGGGCCGTTCTTATTTTCGGGGGCTCCACGTCCTCTCCGATCGTCGAGCTCTCGATCCGACTCCCTCTTCAGGCGTGCCGCCTCCTCTGCATTAGCAGCTGCGTGCGTCCTGGTCAAGAGCTCCTCCAGGTCTCCAGGAGGCTTCTCGGCGAGCTTGTAGAAGAGTTTCCTCCGCCCTGAGCCCGTTCATGAAGGCAACCATTACCACCTTTTCATCCTTGTCCCTGATCTGCAGGCTCTCCGTGTTGAAGCGAGTCATGAAATTTTTTAGTGACTCGTCCGGCTTCTGCCTGATTGCCATCAGGTGATCCGCGTTCTTCGAATAAATCTTTGAAGAGACGAATTGGGCGACGAACTGCCTGGCTAGCTCGGGAAAGTTCCGGATGGACCCCGGTGCCAGACCCTGGAACCAGAGTCGGGCCTTCCCCTTCAAAAACATGGGGAAGGTCTTGCAGCGGATCTCATCCGCGGCCGTTTGCAAGCGCATGTGTGTCAGGAAGATCGAGAGGTGATCTTTCAGATCGGTAGAAGCGTCATACAATTCGATGTTCGGGATCTTGAATTTCCGGGGTAGCGGGTAGTTCTCTATCTCTCGAGTAAAGGGCGAGACTGCGTAGTTGTCCTCGTACAATTGCGGCCGCAAGATCTGCTCGAGTTCGTCCCGGACAGGTTTTCACTGGGGAGGGTCGCGCGGCCGGCTCTTGACAGACCGGACTGGGGAACGCTCAGACTCGTTCCGCGCAAGCTTTCACGATGAGGGATTCCTTGGTCGGCCCCCAGCGGACCGGTCGCGAGAATACCTCTCGCTATCCCCGACCACCGAGGCCCGCGGCCGAGGAGGAGTCCGGGGCCGTTTCCTCTTGGGGGGTTGGTCCCGTGACTCATCCTCTGAGGGAACGGGAGGTGATTCCCTCTCCTTCCCCTTCGCCTTGGAGGTTTGTGCGCCCCCGGCTTCGCCCCCTCCTTCGCTTGTCGAATTATGTCCTCCAGCATGGGGAGGTTCTCCGTCACGAACTGAAAGATCTGCTGTCTCCGTTCCCCAGAATGGGCTGAACCCCTGGCGTCTCGAGCCGCCTCAGTCTCCCTTCGCCGGGACCCCTCGCCGGTTCCAGAATCGGTGCTTTCTACGGTTCGCTTGGAGCGCGTTCTCGCCATCAACACAACTTCGATTACCTTCGATTCCCACAGACGGCGCCAACTGAAGAAGCGCTGAGCTTCCCCGGACCGAGCTGACCTGATGAGCTCGGCGTGCTGATGAGGAAAACGTGTCCAAGCCCTGCAAAATAAACGAGAAGAGGTCTATAGGATGACTAGCAGGGGAGCCCCGAGATTGTCCCCAGGGGCACTCCGACGGTCAAATTAGTCTTCCGGTGAGTGAAATTCACAAGGAGTAAAATAGTCGGGGGTAATTTACCAGTAGTGAGCGTACCTTACGTAGTTGGTGTGCGTTACCATTTATACCTGCCTGTGAGTCCGACCTCCGTACGTTTTGGGACCTGCCCGGGATAGTCTCAATCCCGTGCTGAGGGGGATTCTCTCCGCCCTCTGCGGGATTGTTCTTCCGAACTCCCAGGGAGCCCTAGCAGCGGCGTGTCCCAAGACGGTCCCCATGGGCCTGGGGTCCGAGCCCAACTCTGGCCTCCTTGGGCTGCCACGTGTTTGGGCCCTGGACGGGGCCTCTACAGCTTCCAATATTCAAACTCACATACCAAACACAAGCTCTCCTACTATGTAGCAGAAGAATATGCCCTCCTATTTGGGCTTCGGTTGAATCAGCAATATAACTAACAACCCCCACTATTTACACTAGCTAGTATTAGACTATTAGCTGCCAAAACTTCAACTAAACATTAAATTCCATCGGCTTGTTTTTGGCAGAAAATTAGCACTGTTTCCTCTAGCAAAGACTTGTAGAATTAATGAATCTTGCCTACAATAGCCTGTAGCCAACAGCAGTTGGCATTGTGTTTAGAAGTAGCATCGCCAACACTTTCAGCACTTCCAAGAGACTAATTCTCTGATAACAATAATCTCAAGATCTTAGCCATGAACTTTTTTTTTTAAACTAAACTTTTATTGCCAACAAAAACACATTACAATGAGCCAGTGGTATACGTCTAACTAACCTTGGTAGAACTACCTTCGGGTACCACAAAGTCGGACCGAAGGAACTGCTAGCCTATCTAACTGTAGCGCAGACCGTGCCTTCCGTGGGAGATCTGCCGTCGCCGTGAAGATAACATCCCGCCGTGGCCCCGACGATGCTAGGGCATCCGCCACCGTATTTGCCTCCCGAAATATATGGGCCACCGTATTTGCCATGAACTTAATTACACCGTATCAAAAAGGATAAGTTTTAAATTAAAGAATAATCTGCCAAAAAAAAAAAGAAACAAGAAAAATTTGATCTACTTGTTCAAGTTAAGAATTCCATACAGTTGCAAATTGCTTGCAGGTTGAGTCTTTTATTTTCGCTTTATCTGAACTAACCCACCTGGAAAGTTTCAAAAGCTTTATTGAAGCTTTACAGCTTGCAGGTTACATGTTGACTTTGTTATCTTAGTACCATACATGCTATAGTATTTTCCCATTTCATTAGTTTTAAATACCTCAGGAGTTAACTAATCCAAACCCAACAATCATATCAACTTTCACTTGAAGATTCGCCAATTCATATACCAAAACGGAGCAAAAAAAAAATGATGATGATTATGAGGATTTCTTTCAAACGTTTTAATGAACAAAAGCTCTAACATAATACCAGCAATTTTGCCTAGAGCAGGCACCGATACTATTCGTTTGGCTAAAATAATTAATTGCTCTTCTCCATAAAAGACTTTTTTAAAATACTTTCTTTGAATTAATTAAATTTAACTGCCGTACATAAGTCAGTGCTGCTCTTTCAGTGCGTAGTTCATCATAGTTAATATATTAGCAGGGCATAAATTTTTTTCAAGGCAAATTGTAAGTCTTTATTGATATACTAAAGGAAATTACACAAGCAGAAGGTTGGCATTGCAAGTGCAATCCACACAATAGCACAAAGACAACTACCTAGAATTTAGTGTGTAATGATTTTGTTTTTATTTAGAATTTGATGTATTTTTCGTCGAAAATATTGTTTTGATTCTCACAGTATCCTTCAATCGAGATAATAACCGTGAATTTTATCTTTTCAATTTTGTTGTGCATTCACTTTCTCAAAATATTACTTTCCTACGAAAACAAATTTTGAAAGCATGCATATTTTGTAGCTCAAAGACAATATCACACTATATTTAATTGGTAAAATGTACTTCTAACTACAGGTGAAAGATATTTAATTTGTAACTATAAAATTACGAGAAGGTCGTTTGTAAGATCAGCAATTGTTCTACTATTTTGAAAGTAAAAGTGTTTATGTTCATACATAAAAAAATGTTCATTTTTAAATATGCCATTGACATATATGCATCAAATTAAAGGCCAATAATTTAATTTCTAGGAATAGCCTCACCACAACTTTAATAACTTCTATGATTAGCGAAAGATGGCTTGAGATAGCGTAGTTATAAAAATTTAAGAAGTTTTGGAATTATGAGTGACTCAGTGCAATAATAACTAAAACTTCAACTATCTATTATGTCAAGGGGGATGGTCTCGCCAAAATTATAAAGGAAATATAGAAAAATAAAATTCCGAGAGATGTAAATTTTCATCTTTCTAGATACATGTTTTTTTGGAGCCAAGTTGTAATAGTATTTTACAGATCGGGAAAGGAAAGTTTGTACAAAACTAATGGCCTCTTAAACTATTGACCACCACAAAGACCTTTAAGTGTCTTTGTGGGGTGGGAGGTCAAGGTTCGATCCTTGCCTCCCATCACTTGCCACTAATATGCAGCTTCTCCAAATCCAAACGAGTGTATATTGCACCTGTTTGATATGATGATAGTTCAGTTCTCATCAATTTTCCTTGATTCAAATGGATCCTCACTTTAATAGATTAGTGTAAGTGTAGGAGTAGTGCCAATTGACAAAAAAAAAAAAAAGAAAGGAAAGTTTGTACAGGAAACACATAGAGTTACTTAACTCTATAGCAATAACTCTATGTTAGGGTTTTATTTTTTTTGGGGTAATTAGTAATTCAGTATCTACCCCATTTGAGCCATTTATTGCGCCATATGGTTACTAGTAGCAACCGGTGCCCGGTGTCAAAATCAATTGACCATTAGTGGAATAGTTCAAGATCTTATTAATGTTATTGGAAGCCATCTATTGCACCATGTGGTTACTAGTAGTAACCGGAGGTGCCCTTGGTCTAAAATTATGTGTGATAAAGAATTTGGATTCTATCTCAAAATCAATTGTCCATGAGTGGAATAATTCGAGATCTTATTAATGTTACTGGAAATTCTTAAAACATTGAGGCAGGATATTTAGTTCCTTAACACCCCCTCAGATGTAACTTGACAAATGGGCTTAAGCCAATATAGAAAGAACCAAGTTCCCGGTGAAACTATAAACGAGGGTAATATTACCCTGGTTTGTCCTTGCGTCTGTTTGTTGGGTTTTGCATTCGTCTGTTACCCCATTTATAGTTGCGTTTGTTTCTTTCGCCATACACTTTTCCTTTTATCTAAATTTGAGTTTCGCTTTTGTACTGTCTCTTTCTTGTTTTGGGACTTTAGGAATTTTGTCCTAAACTTTGTGTTCTTCTTTGTTATAGTGGAATTTGCTCACCTCCTCCCTTGAAGGTAGGTCTAATTGACCAAACCACATAAATCTTTGTATCATTGTCTTTTATTATTTTTCTCCACATTTTATTATAGCCTTCATTATTACCAATTTGATGGAGTCTCAGGTTGCGAGACTGGGCTACTCTCTCGAGGTGTTTCCTCCTATTATTCTCTTCTTGGTGGTAGACCGAAATGCCAAGGAGTTTGGTTAGTGTTGGATCAGGTGCGCTATGGGTTTGGTAGGGGTCCAGTTGGTGTTATTAGACCAAGGAACCAAGGGTTAGCAGGGATCCAGAATGCAGTTTGAATGTTGAAGAAGAGTGGGTCCATGTTTGGGAGAAGAGATGACCTTAGGTGATAAGTTGGGCTTATGTTGAGTATTAAAGTAGGTTCGAAGAAGAACTTGTAAATTTGGGTTTAATATAGGGGTTACTCATGAAGGGGGAGATTTGTTAGGTTCATGAGTAAAAAGATTACGTCCCACATTGGTCCGAAAAATAGAGAAAGAGTGATTAATATGTACGTAAGGGTCCAAGACCTAATAGCTTAAGTTTTTGGATCAAAATTAGGTTCCTAACTTACATATTGGACTCTTTGATAGACTCTCTTGAGATATTTTTCCCTATCAATTGATACTTTTGTGATATTAGCTCGTTAGGACTCCTAAGAAAAAGGTGGAACAAGTTTACTATTTTTTTTTATTTTTTATATGTCGGATGCAAAATCAAGGTGGAGATGTGTTAGCATTAAATAACATGCAAGTGGCTTTCCACCCTCCGTGTCTTTTGGTCAGATGAAATGGGCTAACAAGCTAAATTTCTACCGTCCTATAGTAGTACTAATATGAAGGCCAAGTTTTGTTTTCCTTTGAAGTCGAAAATCAGCAATAATCTTGGTTCATATAGTGTACAAATTTCAGTCGCAATTTTGCCTATATAAAGAGGGACTTCAAAAGCCTTGGATTGCACCACACTACATTGCTTAAACGTCGAGAGACAGAGAGCTCAGGGAGATTTTTCCATTTGTCTAAATTTATTTATATTTCTTTTTTGTATTGTCTCTTTCCTGTTTTGGAATTTGTCCAAAACTTTGTATGCTTCTTTATTGGAATTTGCTCACCTCCTGCTGTAGACATAGATTTAATTGACTGAACCACGTAAATTTTTATGTTATCATCTTTTATTATTTTCTTCACATTTTATTATAATTCTCGTTATTACTTTTGTGGGTTATCAAATTAATTTTTCGTAACAATGCAGGCTGGATTCTAACACGTGAAATGTCGAATACCTGTAAAATGATATCTTCAACTGAAGTGGAGCAAAAAGATGATCACTTTAAAGAGTTTTTCCAGAGGTTGCAACCAAAGAAGCTTGTAGAAGGGGAGCTGCTGGCTAATTACCAAGGCATTTGGTTTGCTGCATTTATACTTCGAGCTACACTAACCTTTCAAAAGCACTTCAAAGCCAATGACTCTGACATTATTTTGGCCACCATGCCGAAATCAGGAACCACATGGCTGAAAGCCCTCGCCTTCAGTATTGTTAACCGTAACAATCATTCAGTTGATGAGAGCCCTTTGCTCTCCTCCAACCCTCATTATCTGGTTCCTTTTCTCGAGATGTATCTGTACAAAGATGGTAATATTCCTGATATAGATGCTATGCCTTGCCCGCGAATCCTTGCGACTCACCTACCTTATCAATTCCTTCCGAGCACCATTTCGGATTGTTCCAACTGTCGAATCATCTACCTTTGCCGAAACCCTTTGGATGTATTCACCTCTTCGCTGCACTTTGCGCTGCAAAATGGTTTTGCATCAAGGCCATTGGCTTCTCTTGATGTACCTTTTGAAACATTTTGTCAGGGCATATACCCTTATGGTCCATTCTGGGACCATTGTTTGGGATATTGGAATGCAAGCTTGAAGAACCCTCAAAAAGTGTTGTTTTTGAAGTATGAGGATCTAAAAAAGGATATCAATAGCTCCGTGAAGAAGATAGCTGACTATTTAGGTCATCCATTTTCAGCTGAGGAAGAGGAAGCAGGTTTGGTTGAAGAGATAGCAACGCTTTGTAGCTTCGAAAATCTTAAGAATTTGAACTGTAACAAAGAGGGGGAGATGCAAACTGTTTTCGGAGTTAAGCATAATTCCTTTTTCAGGAAAGGAGAAGTCGGTGATTGGGTGAATTTGGTTCCTCCATCCATGGCCAACCGACTCGAAAAACTGATGCAAGAAAAGTTTGGTGAATCAGGGTTGACACTGGATATCCATGGCAATTCTGTCTGAAGAAGATGAATGTTGGATAGGACGGATCCATGTTTCAACAGTTTTTCCTCAAAAAACAAAGAAAACAAAATAAAAGGCCTAATTCAGTTACGTTCAAATTGTTTGTTGCTTCAATTACAAACATAAACCCAAGTTTGTATTAATTCAATGTGCGTGTTTGTTGCTTATTGTAAGACCGAAATTATCAGTTTTGGACCATGGTATTATATATCTACGCACATGCGAGTTTTTCCAGTACTTACTAAAATAGTTTATCACATTTTTATCTTTTCAATCATTTTTTTATCTAACATACGACACATTACAAAAAATATTACAGTGATTATTCTAAATAATATTTCAAATAATTTTCTATCCAAGCATACTCTTTATTTATTGTTTGCGGAAATCAACTATCCAACATAAACAAAACATTAATTAGTTACAATTTGGGGAATCACTATTTATTGTGTGACCAGTATTAATATCTCAAATCCCTGATTTTTGGATGTGTGATCTCACTTAATCCAAACAAGGATGTTTGTTTACACCACCCATTTGACTAATTCTTAATTATTAATTGTATTGGTTCACTGCAGACTAAAACCCCAAAAAAAAAAACTTAATTCTTTTTTCCCCCTAAAGTGAGAAGGGTACTACAATCGGTAAACAAAATTTTGCGCACAATTCTATGACCAAAATCATTACTCCCTCCGTCCCACTTTGACAGTCCTGTTTTCCTTTTTCGTCTGTCCCAAATTATAGTCCACTTTCCAATTGAAGAATGTAGTTGTATTTTAATTTTTCTAAAATACCCTTATTTAATGTAAGTTGTTGTTACTATAAACCTACCCCATTTAATGAGAGTTGATTCTTGTTTTACCATCAATTCAAGTTCTCATAAAGTTGTACCGTATTTAATGTGAGGGTATTTTAGGAAAATAACAATCTAAATTTACTTTTCCAACAAAATTAACTACGTTTTCTTAAACTGTGTGAAAAAAGAAAACAGAACTATCAAAGTGGGGCGGAGGGAGTATTTGACTGTTGAAACCCCAAAAATATCCCTTGCTAGATTTTTTTTTTAAAATCATTATTCATTGGTCCTCTCTCTGGGGTAGGAATAGTGGCCCCCACTTCTTCTAGACTTTTTCAATTTACGTAGAATTCAAACACAATTTACAAAACCATCTCCAGACTAGAAACCCCCAACAAGACTAATTAATACCTTTTTTTTTTTTTTAATTTTTCTAAAATGAGAAGAGTACTACCAGCATACAAAAGTTTGAGCACAATTCTAAGAGAAAATCATTATCTCCATTTGAAGAAGTAAGAAAAAGAGTTAAACGAGTCAAAGTGGGAGTGAAATTTTTTATTGCACTCTAAATTGCTCAATTCCTTAGTTTGGAAAAGGCAATGCAAGTAATCTCAATTGGTCCACAAACTTTGCCATAAGTTAAAACTCTTCCAAAATAACTGGTACAATTTCGTAGCACCATGTATTAACTTATTACAACTACAATAGAAAGTACATGTTAGTTTTTTCAAATTTGTACGTCTAGACATTATTATATTTTGAATTTTTGTGTTGTTGGCCGAATGTTGACTGTTAATAGCCACCGACATTGTAGCTGTCCCTGCCTCTTATCCATAATGTGTTAGCTAGAAATGTTACACGTGCACAGATGTGTATGGAAACCCCAAAAATATCCCTTGCTAGATTTTTTTTTTTTAAATCAT
Source organism: Coffea eugenioides (assembly GCF_003713205.1). Taxonomy (NCBI): domain Eukaryota; kingdom Viridiplantae; phylum Streptophyta; class Magnoliopsida; order Gentianales; family Rubiaceae; genus Coffea; species Coffea eugenioides. The sequence continues at coordinate 8,409,752 of NC_040042.1, read as the reverse complement.
TATTCATTGGTCCTCTCTCTGGTGTAGGAATAGTGGCCCCCACTTCTTCTAGACTTTTTCAATTTACGTAGAATTCAAACACAATTTACAAAAATATCACCAGACTAGAAACCCCCAACAAGACTTAATACCTTTTTTTAAAAAAAAAAATTTCGAAAATGAGAAGAGTACTACCAGCATACAAAAGTTTGAGCACAATTCTAAGAGAAAATCATTATCTCCATTTGAAGAAGTAAGAAAAAGAGTTAAACGAGTCAAAGTGGGAGTGAAATTTTTTATTGTACTCTAAATTGCTCAATTCCTTAGTTTGGAAAAGGCAATGCAAGTAATCTCAATTGGTCCACAAACTTTGCCATAAGTTAAAATTCTTCCCAAATAACTGGTACAATTTTGTAGCACCATGTATTAACTTATTACAACTACAATAGAAAGTGCGTGTTAGTTTTTTCAAATTTGTACGTCTACACATTATATTTTGAATTTTTGTGTTGTTGGCCGAATGTTGACTGTTAATAGCCACCGACATTGTAGCTGTCCCTGCCTCTTATCCGTAATGTGTTAGCTAGAAATGTTAGAAATGTTACAGGTGCACAGATGTGTATGGTAAACATGGTGTAAAACAGAACATTTCTATCAAATTTAATGAAAGGTAAAGAATACTAACGCACAGCAATAAGCAACAATAACTTAAAGATCTTGAGGGTGATCTTGAGGTTGGGAGCTTCAATCTTGATTTGTATTAGGGCATTTGTTTTATATTCTTAATTTTGCAGTTAGAACTTTTGAGCTTAAATTTCCAAAGGTGGCGGGATGGCAGAGAGAAATGCCCAGATGAAACATGCATAACAGTCTAGTGCTCATCTTTACGAGATACATTTGCCATGGAATTCCATCGTCAACCCTGATTCACCGGACTTTTCTTAGATCAGATCTTCAAGTTGGTTGGCCATGGAAGGAGTAAAGTGCCATTGACTGAATCTTAAATTCACCGAACATTGTTACTGAATGGACCTAAATGAAATAAACTTGACGATTTAGGCTATAAACTTTTTAAAATTAAGAGTTTAAAGTGCAAAGTATCCAGAATACAAATTTAAGATACAAAGTGAAAAAATGGTAAAAGTTTAAGGGTATAAAGTGAAATTAGTCCAATTAGGATTAACCCTTAAGCAAGGGCCAACACTCAACTTGTAAGGTTGGAGCAGGATCCTTTTCTCCAAATAACCCTTACTCTGAGTTTTTTCGAATGAGGGTTGATGCAGCAGGCAAAAAGGGACTTTCTCCTCTTCAAAAAATCACGGCAGCTATCTGACAGTTAGCATATGGAGCACCAGCTGATCAGTTGGATGAGAACATAAGAATGGGTGAAACCACTGCAATCGAGTGTTTTTCACAATTTTGCCGATGTGTGATTGATATTTATGAGGCACAATACTTGAGAAGGCCTAATGCTAATGATGTTGAACATTTACTTAATTTGCATTCCGAGCGGCATGGCTTCCCTGGCATAATTGGTAGCATTGACTGCATGCACTGGCAATGGAGGAATTGCCCCATGGCATGGAAAGGTCAATTTACTTGAGGTGATCAAGGATCTCCCACAATAATGCTAGAAGTAGTCGCATCAGCCGATTTATGGATATGGCATGCATTTTTTGGCATCGCGGGGTCTAACAATGACATCAATGTGCTCAATCAATCTCCACTATTTAACGACGTATTGCAAGGATACGCTCCAGATGTTCAATTTATGATAAATGGCACCCAATACAGTAAAGGGTATTACCTATCAGATGACATATATCCAGAATGGGCAACATTTGTTAAAAGTTTCACATCTCCTAGAGATCCAAAGAGGATCAAGTTTAAGCAAATGCAGGAGGCTGCACAAAAAGATGTTGAGCGAGCATTTGGAGTGCTCCAATCTCGTTGGGCTATTGTACGTGGTCCTGCTCGATGTTGGTATAGAGCAAAACTCAAAGATATAATGTATACATGCATCATATTGCACAATATGATTGTCAAAGATGAAAGAGATGCAATAAGAAACGGGGATGCTGACGATGACGATCCAATGATTCCTGTGACTCAAGATTTGGCCAAAAATTTTCAATATTACCGTCAGAGGAACACGGAATTACGTGATTAAGAAGTACATCATCAACTTCGATCAGACTTGGTCGAGCATATTTGGGAACGATTCGGAGACAATAACAATGAAAACTAGTATTCATTTTGTTATTAATTGTATTTTATTTGATTTAAATTATGTAATATTATGTTATGGAGGTCAAATTAATTACATAAAGAATTATTAATTAAGTATGGATTATTATGATATAATCGCATTTGAGGTATCACATATTTGTTTAATGTTCTGCATAATTATTTTTCAAAAAATAACAATATATTATTTTTGATAGATAGAAAAAGATATATTGTTCAAACTTAGAAATTAATAATATTATTTTTAGAAAAATAAAAAATTCAAAAGGCAAAAATTTTAATGAAATTTAATACTTTATTTTTTAAAAATAACAAAATTATTTTTAAAAATTACTTTATTTATTTATGGGATGTGAGTTATGCATTATTAAAATAAATATTTGATTTAATTGTGGACTCATACTATTACACCTTGTGGAGTGTAATCCATTATGAGTGAAAGTGTAATAAAAGAGGAAAAAGTGGAATACTGACATGGCATGTGGATTACACTCTAAAGAGTGTAAACCATTGTAGATGCCCTAAGCTCATCAAATGGATCAGGGGCCTTACTGTCTGGTTCTTAACAAAAGTATCTTTATCAATGCAATTCTATGTTGATAAATTAATAATCAATGTGATATAATTTTCGTAGAAAATTACTATAGCTTAGCTAAAAATTTGTATTAAATAACTGTCATGTGGATATTTTCATGAGATTAGGTTTGTTGACAGGGAGTTTCGTTCATTTATAAGGGGAAACTCTGCCAAAATTTTTAATAAAAAAAAAGTATTGACGAAATAAAAAAAAAATGTGATAATGAATATTGTTGTATGCAAAGAGATTAAGAGTAATGATATATTCAGAATCTCTTTCCTATACCAACTTTTCTTGCCAACCCTGGATTGTTAAAGTAGTGAACATGGAAAAATAAATGGTTCAATGTTTTTCATTTAGTAATTGAAGGGGCTACAGAGCTTCCGGGCTGGATATTCTCTTTACATCAAGAATCTAGAAAGCAAGATTTTACTCATCGCTGAAAGGATTTCAAATGCAGATTTGTGTCCATACATTACAATGGTTATAAACCGTACATTAGTTTGGGGGACCAGTTGAGTAGTTTCAAATTGTTTCCAGATAATTTATGCAAATTGCTCATAAATTACCAACACATTGATTTTAATTGGAGAAGGAGAAGAAGGCGTGAAACAATGAGGTCAGGTCTGTAGGCCTCTTAGTTTTCGGTGTTGGTTTGGTTTTAAGGATCCTGGTCAGTGTTGGTATCTCTATTGATATCAATTGCTTTCTCTTTAAAATTCTATGTTCCTCTTTTCCAACATATACTTTTGCCTCAGTATTCTATATCAGCCAATGACTTCCGTGATAAAATTAACCAAAAATATGGCTGAAACTTTTGCACTTCAATGCAGATATTGGACTCAGTTTTCTTTTGTGTATACAAACAAAATTCTTCGCTGAAATTTTTGATTTTTCCGCTTCTAGTTGTGGTTAATCGATATTATCTCGTTTAATTTCAGGATGCTAATTAATGCCACAATAATATTTCACATTGATAAATGAACACATTAAGTTCTTGTAGCACTATAATGCATTTGCATGTGTGTTTGTTGAAAGGTTAGCAGTCTTTTTGTGATACAATTCATTAGAGCTTTCAGTGAAACTTAATCCTTTTTAATACTTCGCAGTTTATTGAAATTTTTTAATGTAATTTTTATCATTAATGAAATAATTTTTTCTTTATAATGGTCTCAGCACGCAGCACCCAATTGGCTGCGCCACTATGGAATTGGATATGGAATATTTATGATCAACTATTTGGGTTTATCACACATAAATCGTAAAAGTGTTAGGTGTTAGTTTATAGGTGTGTGTGTAAAGAGCATATTGATCACAAGAAGTTTACCAAAAACAACTTTGACACAATTTTATCCTTGTGATCAAGTCCAACCTAGTTGATGCTGGAGTTCTGGGGTTCAACCCTCGCCTCCCACAAAAAAATTGCCACAACATGTGGCTGGTCTTAGTTGATCATTCCCCCCTTCCCTTAGATTAGGTTAGAGTAGGTTATAGGACATCTATAGTTGTGAAAAAAAAAAAAAAAAGATCAAGTCCAACCTAGAGTTCGATGTCTGAGGCCTGATACAACAACTTAGCCTGATTATATGTTCAGATCTCGTAATGTAGCCAGCTTCAGTGATACATTGTCTTAAGACCTCACTTGACAAGTTTCCAGTTGTCTGTTTCACTTATTTAGACGAACCAAAAATACTCATCTTTGAAATTCGTGCCATCTCTTGTCCATCAGAACAGTAGATGGATTTTGATTGTATCCTATGCAACGGCACCTTGATTTGAAACTGATACAATTCCAATCCTAATAAAGCAACAACACGGCCTTGATTTTTTATGGGGATACGATTCAAATAAAAAAAAAAAAGTTTACTAGTAATATGTCACGTGCTTTGCACGTGAATATGATATAACATTTTTTATATACTACATTTTTTTTGATAAATTTTGATTGTTAATATTCTAAGAAACTTTGATGGACAAAATTTAGTAATTGCCATTCATACAAAATGTAAGCATATAAAAAAAATTAAACATTTATCTTACATTCGACCATACATTTTTTAAGATGGAAATTTAGCTAAGTTATTGTCTATTTTACTACAGTTGCAGCAGAAAGTACGGATTAATTTTTCTGCAAAATGTAAAGATTTATCCACACGAGTAGTGAAAGAAGACGAGTCCAAAGTGAATTTGGAGGGTGCCACTTTTTCTAAGTATTGAAAGTCCAAAATCTTTCCCGAAATTTGAGACCGCATGCAGCAGCATGAGAAGGACGTTCCTACGAGTATTTCAATTTAAGTATTTAACAAGTTTAAATTAATGGCGCGACTAACGATTGCCAGTCAGCAATCATTTGGAGAAGTAGTGTACTATTAGGCGTTAATTTTTTTTAAAAAAATATAATTAATTTGGAATAGTGTTTAAATGTAGGGGGTGCAATAATTATGATTGTGCATATGTAAATAATAAGTTAGATGTAGTTTTAGAATAATTCTCAAACTTATATACAACATCTCTATGATGTCAATTTTCAAGTTAAGGATGGTTTTATTGAGCCAACAAGTCTTTGACTGAGTTAATTTTCAGGTCAGTCAACAATTTTATCTAAAATCTTGCTAAGGACACAAAAGGGCTAAAGTCTATTTCACTCCTAAAAGTTCTTCCTTTTTCTTCTTTTCTCAAAACCCTCACTCTTTTTTTTTTTTTTTTTTTTACCCTTACGATCAATTCACTAGTTCTTCAATTAAATGCTATATTCCAAGTCAGGAGTTACCATCACCATCATCATTTGTTGCAGTCTTTAACGTTGTCGTTGTTATCACTACCATCATAATCGTTCTTACACTCGCTGTTGTCATCAATTGACAGTCATCGTTACAAGTCATTGATTAGACAATTTTTCTCATTCCGTAAGTAGTCACTTTTTTAATATTATAAGCTATCAAATTAATAAAATCTCAAATTTATCTTGGATTTGTAACTAATCTATTTCTTAATTTGTTTTTAACCTAGGAATTTTGGCAATTTTAAAAAGCAAATGATAATTTTTATTATTATTGAACAATACCCTCTACCCAATTCTCATTTTTCCTTAAGTTATGCCCTACTTTGTAAATGTTAACTTCTACTTTGACCTTATAGGAAATTTTCCCTAAACAAATTTAGAAAGGAAAAAAGAAATAGGAGAAAATAATAAAGTAATAACTAAATAAGACATTGAGACTTTCCAATTGTCTTCCCTTCCCTAACAATTTTGTTTCGTTCTTTAATTTGCTGGCATAATTGTTTCTCCAAATTCAGATTTTCGCATCCAATTTACAATGGAATCCCCAAATTTGCCGGAGCCAAACCAAGTAACGGATAAAAAAATTAAATTGCCCAAAATCCCAAATCAAATTATTCCTGCCTTCAAGACTACCAGTAAAATCATTGTGTCGATTCAAATGTGTGGTAGTCAGTCATGGCAGTCTCTAATATCTGATCCCAAATTCAGTCTCAAAACCAACGTTTCCCGGGCAATTTTCTGGAGTGGAACCAGCCCATTTCTATACTCTGTGAACCTTGATCTTCTTGCTGCAAACATCCTCAACCCATTAGCAGAAAACCCATGTTCTCCTAATCAAAACCAACTAATTCTTGGTTCTTGTAGCGGCTTCATACTCTTCAGCTATTCTACCTCAATATACTTCTGGAATCCCTCCATAGATCTTGTAAAGAGGTTCTCCAAATTTTGTTAGTCATAGTTTCTTAGAATATATAATATTAACAATCAGTATTTAGCAAAGAAGTTTATCATATAAAAAATGTTATATCTTCAAAGAATATATCCACGTGCAAAATACTTGGCATATTACTAGTTCTAAGAAAGGTAAAAAACACATGGCATATTACTAGTACTAAGAAAGGTACAAAATCTTAATTATGGGTCACAAATTGGCATTTTACCATGAAATTCAGTGGGACTTTTAACCATTAATTAGTGGACACAAGTTTGTATCCATCTTGACTTAAAGCTGTTTGGCGTTTGTGGCACTAATCTATTCTGTATCCCCAAAATTTGCAGTAGTTACACTGGTTCTTTAATTTTTGAGATTTTTCTCCTTTAAATTGTTGTGCTTGTGCTTTTGAAATGGATGCCATAACAATTTCAGTAGTTTTAGAATTCATGCTATGAAGACGAATTTCTTCTTAGATCAATTCATCTAAAACTAATCAAAATGTAGACAAAGGATGATGGTGTAAAAAATTTGCTCGCATAGGTTCATAGTCATCATGTAAATCCATTAGAAATTGAACTAATCTCATATTGTCTCTATATTTGATAAAAAAAAAAAAAAAAATTAGCATCTTCAAGGCATCGCCATTCAGGCTCAGAGACAGCCAACTACTGTTCCCAAAGATTATTCATTTGAGAGTGGAAGGAGTCATTGGACCGACCTGACTCTTGACGAGCTATTGTATTTTAATGGCAAATTGATACTGATGAGCTAAATCGGTTGTTGTATACCTTTCTATCAAAAAATTCCAAACTTCTTTTGCACTGTCAAAACTATGGAAAAGGTACTAATGGAGGGAGTAGAAGTATTGATTAGCCAAGAGATCCCATTCTTCCCGTCTATCAGTATATTTATTAGAAGATTCTTCCTTTTCTTGAGTGGGCTAGACACGCTTCCCTATGTTGACTCACCGTAGTTTGCGGCCTTTAAGAAAGCTTGGCATCTAAAACAATTGAGGTAGGATGCGAGACATCGGAATCAGGATTAGATACAATTACGATAAAGCATTGGCCCAGTAATGACGTAGTGCTTGATTGAATGATGTCTTGGTGCTAATTGGCTGTGAGAGGCACCGAGATGATTGTTGTATTAGATCAAAATTTATAATGGAATGAAAGACAAAGAAAAGTAATAAATCAGGCCCCAAGTTGGAGCTCTAATACAATGATAAAGTGGCGAGTAGAGAGGAGAAAATGAAGAGAATGTTAAATTAGATAAAATTGTGTGTGTCTACAAATACATGACGTGGCTTACATAGATATGGTAAGATATGATAAATATAATGGTTGTGGTAGTTAGTAAATGTTGTAAATACATGTGATTAGTGAATGGTAGAATATACTAATATAAGATAGAAAATTCAAGACATATGAGTTAGTTAGTAGCTATATTTACATTTAACAGTATGAATGACACAATTCACAGTTGAGTTGACCTGTCCTTCCCAAGAATAATATCATCTAAATTTGAATCAGCATCCCAGCAGCTCACTTGTATCTCGATTTTAATTTTGAAATTTCATGAATAAAACTTGTGTTTCAAACCACCCTCAACATGATTCTCAGGGGATTATCTTATTCTAAAACGATCACTTTCATTGGATCATCACTCCATTACTCTCTTTCATTGTATAATTTATTTACATATCATAAACTATAGCGCAACTTGAATGAGTGGATAACATATTGGACTGTTGATCTGTCCTAACTTGGATGTCTAGATAATATATTAAAGGACAGTTGATCATCTTTATATAAACTTCAGCATTTCATTAATGGTGCAGCACATAAGTATTGGCTCAAACTTTGCTGATATCAATCCAAAAAAAAAACACACACACACACACAGATTTTCGTTCAAGTAATCCAGGAGATGTCATCTTCAACTGAAGTGGAGCAAAAAGATGATCACTTTGAAGAGATCTTCCAGAGGTTGCAACCAAAGAAACCTGTAGCAGGGGGCCTGGTGGCTAATTACCAAGGCGTTTGGTTTGATGCAAATTTACTTCAAGCTACATTAACCTTTCAAAAGCACTTCAAAGCCATTGACTCTGACATTATATTGGCCACCATGCCGAAATCAGGAACCACATGGCTTAAAGCCCTCACCTTCAGTATTGTTAACCGCAACAATCATTCAGTCGATGAGAGCCCTTTGCTCTTCTCCAACCCTCATTATCTCGTCCCTTTTCTCGAGATATATCTGTACAAGGATGGTAATATTCCCGATATAGACTCTATGCCTTGCCCACGAATCCTCGCTACTCACCTCCCTTATCAATTCCTTCCTAGCAGCATCTTGGATTGCTCCAATTGTCGAATCATCTACCTGTGCCGAAACCCTTTGGATGTGTTCACTTCAGTGTTGCAATTCTTGCTGCAAAATGGTCGTATTTCAAGCCCATCGATGTCTATTGATGTACCTTTTGAACAGTTTTGTCAGGGCATACACCCGTATGGTCCATTCTGGGACCATTGTTTAGGATATTGGGATGCAAGCTTGAAAAACCCTCAAAAAGTGTTGTTTTTGAAGTATGAGGATCTAAAAAAGGATATCAATAGCTCCGTGAAGAAGATAGCTGACTTTTTAGGATATCCATTTTCAGCTGAGGAAGAGGAAGCCGGTTTGGTTGAAGAGATAGCAATGCTCTGCAGCTTCGAAAATCTTAAGAATTTGGACTGTAACAAGGAGGGGGAGATAAAAGCCGCTTTTAGAGCCAAGCATAGTTCCTTTTTCAGGAAGGCAGAAGTTGGTGACTGGGTAAATGTACTAACTCCTTCCATGGCCAACCGACTTGAAAAATTGTTTCAAGAAAAGCTTGGGGAATCCGGGTTGACGCTGGAAATCAACAGCAAATAGATCATTATGCGTGTTTCATGTGAGATTTCTCATTAGATTGTCATGCATGTTTCATGTGGATATCTCTCTCCCCTCTTGGACTAGTTCAGCAAATCTGATCAACGGTTCAGCTCCAAAAACGAGAAAACAAAAGAGAAGACCTAATACGCTTATCTTCAACTATTTGTTGCTTATTGCTGTGTAATGGTTGTATCAGTTACTTTTCATTCAGTTGTTGTATGATAAAATATCATATATGCGTGCACCAAAATATCTTTATCATTTTGACTGGGTTCATTCGCTTCCTTGCTTTTTTCAAGCCGAAATGATAAATATGCTCATAGAATCGTGCTCAAAATGCTTCCTGATAGTAGGACTATTCTCATTTGAAACTCCAAGAAAAAAGGACAAAAGAAAATATTTGGGACTTAAGTCACATAATGCATTTTAGTCAGGAGAACTTTTTGTAAATCCTGTTTTGTGTTGTTTTTAATCACTAACGATGAAGTATATTGTGGTTTTCCTGTTTAGAGTTTTTGTTTATCTGAACCACAAGTTTTTTTTTTTTTTTTTTTGCTTTCGTGCTTTGTTGGGGTGCCTTCATAAGCTCATGAATAATCTGTTCAACCATGTTACCATATACATCATGTAAGTGTTCTTGGGGATTAAACAATTCACCATATGTTTCCAATTTTGACTTTGACTCGATTATCTGCTTTTTTTACTTTTCCAAATGGAAATGACGTCCTCACAGAATTGTAGCTCAAAATTTTGTGTGATAATGGTAAACATCTCATTGGAAATATGAGTGACTCAGTGCAATAATAACTAAAACTTCAACTATCTATTATGTCAAGGGGATGGTCTCTCCAAAATTATAAAGGAAATATAGAAAAATAAAATTCCGGGAGATGTGAATTTTCATCTTTCGAGATACTTGTTTTTTTGGAGCCAAGTTGTAATACTAGTATTTTATAGATCTGAAAAGGAAAGTTTGTACAAAACCAATGGTCTCTTAAACTGTTGAAAAGGTCTTTGTGGGGTGGGAGGTCAAGGTTCGACCCTTATCTCCCATCACTTACCACTAATATGTGGCTTCTCTAAATCCAAATGAGTGTATATTGCACTTGTCTGATATGATGATAGTTCAGTTCTCATCAATTTTCCTTGATTCAAATGGATCCTCACTTTAATAGGTTAGTGTAAGTGTAGGAATAGTGTCAATTGACCAAAAAAAAAAAAAAGATGAAAGTTTGTACAGGAAACACAAATAGTTGCTTAACTCTATAGCAATAACTCTATATTAGGGTTTTATTTTTTTGGGGTAATTAGTATTTCAGTATCTGCCCCATTTGAGCCATTTATTGCACCATATGGTTACTAGTAGCAACCGGTGCTCAGTGTCAAAATCAATTGGCCATTAGTGGAACAGTTCAAGAGCTTATTAATGTTATTGGAAGCCATCTATTGCACCATGTGGTTACTGGTTACTAGTAGCAACCGGAGGTGCCATTGGTCTAAAACTATGTGTGATAAAGAATTTGAGTTTTTATCTCAAAATTAATTGACCATGAGTGGAATAGTTCGAGATCTTATTAATGTTATTGGAAATTCTTAAAAAATTGAGGCAGGATATTTAGTTTATTAACACCCCATTAGATGTGACTTGACAAATGGACTTAAGCCAATATAGAAAGAACCAAATCGCCGGTGAAACTATAAACGAGGGTTATATTACCCTCTTTATAGTTGCGTTTGTTTGTTAGGTTTTGCATTCGTCTATTACCCGTTTATAGTTGAGTTTGTTGCTTTGGCCATACACTTTTCCTTTTGCCTAAATTTGAGTTTCACTTTTGCATTGTCTCTTTCATGTTTTGGGAGACTAGGAAGTTTGTTCTAATCTTTGTGTTCTTCTTCGTCATAGTGGAATTTGCTCACCTCCTCCCTTGGATGTAAGTCTAATTGACCAAACCACATAAATCTTTGTATCATTGTCTTTTATTATTTTTCTCCACATTTTATACAGCCTTCGTTATTACTTTTGTGGATTGTCAAATCAACTTTTCCGAATTACCTGTGGCCGAATCCTAACAAATTGTTATTAGAACAGTTATCCCGAGCTAAGTTTTTTGACAATCGTTGTGACAATAATGACAACCTCTATTGAAAAATTTAAACAAAGTGTCAATTTTGGTTTGTGGCAGTTTAAGATGAAAGCGCGCTTTCTCATCCAAGACAGAGTGGAAGTAGTGCTGCTCAAAAAGGAGAAAAATATAGAAACAATTACAGATGAGCAATTCGAAGAAAGGATAATAAGACTCTCTCGGTAATTATTCTAACCCCTCTCTGATGAGGTTTTGCATGAAGTTGCTCAAGAAAAGACAACCAGAGACTTGTGCGATATATTGGAGCTTTTGTACATGGGGTTTTGTGTGAAGTTACTTAAGAAAAGATAACCAAAGACTAGTAAGATTTTTTGGAGCTTTTGTACATGAAGAAGACGACGGTGAATTGGCTCTACTTTAAGCAAAGTTTATATATGTTTCATATGTCTAATCTTTTTTTCTCTATAATTTTTATAATTTTGCATCTTAATAAATTTGATTTCATTATTATAAATTTGGCAAATATAGACATTACAATTATGGATGAGGATTAAGCTCTGTTATTGTTGTGGTCTCTACCCTAGTCATTTAAGCATTTTAGAGAAACAATGCTTTATGGTAAAGATTTAATTTCTGTGTTTCTTACACAGAAATTAGGTTTATCCTTAATCTAAAAAACATATTAAGAAGGATATTATTGGGAAAACTAGAGAGAGTCAAACAGATGCCTTGTTTTTTCGGGGTAGTTCCACGCATAAAAATTCGGTGTGCAAATATTGTTGCAAAAAGCACCATTTAATCTCTAAATGCATTAAATTGAAGAAGAAAGAAAAGCATAAAGAGAAAAGTGATTTGAGAAACTGCTGAGGCTAGTATTGTGGCTGATGAGGGTGATGGAACTATTCTTTTTCTTTTTTTTTTTTTTCAAATGAGCTATACCATTAATCTCGAATGGCCATATGAAACTATTATCTTAGCAAGTGAAAATAATTTAAGGTCAAACAATGAGTAGCTTTTAGATTCGATTGTTCGTATCATGTGCCTATTAGGGATTAGTTTTTAACATATGAATCAAGTGAAGGTGGAGCTGTTTTAACTGCCAAGAATGCTGTCTGTAAAGTTGTTGATAACAGTTCAAATTAAAATGCATGACAGTACCATTAGGATGCTCATTGGTGCTAGATATATTCCACATTTGAAGAAAAATCTCATCTTTGGGCACCTTTGAGTTTAATGGAGGTAGGTACGCAGCCCAAGGTGGAGTTCTAAAAGTCCTTGGGATCTATTAAGGCTTTTGTGATTTTGGCTGTCCATTGGATCAATTTGCTAAATCTTTTTTCGTTTTTGGACTCGTTAGAATTTATTAAAACTTTTATAATTTATCTATTGAGATCCATTGATACTTTTGTGATATTAGCTCGTTAGGGCTCCTAAGAACAAGGTGGAACAAGTTTATTATTTTTTCGATTTTTTATATATCGGATGCAAAATCAAGGTGGAGATGTGTTAGCATTAAATAGCATGCAAGTGGCTTTCCATCCTCCATGTCTTTTGGTCAGATATGGTAGTAGCTCAACTACTAATATGAAGGCCAAGTTTTGTTTTCCTTTGAAGTCGAAAATCTGCAATAATCTTGGTTCATATAGTGTACAAATTTCAGTCGCAATTTTGCCTATAAAAAGAGGGACTTCAAAAGCCTTGGATTGCACCACACTACATTGCTTAAACCCCGAGAGACAGAGAGCTCAGGGAGATTTTTCCATTTTTCTCAATTTATATTTCTTTTTTGTATTGTCTCTTTCCTGTTTTGGAATTTGTTTTAAACTTTGTATACTTCTTTATTGAAATTTGCTCACCTCCAGCTGTAGACAGGTTTAATTGACCGAACCACGTAAATTTTTATTTTTTTGTCTTTTATTATTTTGTTTACATTTTATTATAATTATCGTTATTACTTTTGTGGTTTATCAAATTAACTTTAACAATCCAGGCTGGATTCTAACACATGAAATGTCGAATATTTGTAAAATGGTATCTTCAACCGAAGTGGAGCAAAAAGATGATCACTTTAAAGAGTTTTTCCAGAGGTTGCAACTATAGCTGTCAAACAAACCCATTTAACTAAGTTTATACATACCCATCAATGAATAGATGTGTATGGGTATCTTAAATTTTTGTATATGGGTATAAATGGGTTACCCAATAATACCCATTTAATAATAAATGGATATTATTGGGTAACACATTAAATCCAATTAACCCATTTAGAATCATCTTCCCCCAAACCTCCTATCTTCCCCCACCCATTTTTTTTTTCAAAATTTTCACTTTGTCATGATGTTAACTACTTTTGTTACATTATTATTATTATTCGTTGGTTTTATCTTATCATTTTATTTTCTCTTAGTTTGTTAACTTGCTTTTTTTCAGCATTACCAATTTATGACAAGTTTTAGCCTCTTTTCTTATTTTTCCAAAATGAAATTTTAAATTTACACACGAAAAAATGTTAGAAGTTCAAAATTTTTGGATTAAGTTTTTATGTTAACTTTTATAGTACTTAGTTCAAATTTTTATATTCTTATTGTTTAATTATTAAATAGTATGTAATTTTGCGACATAGAGTACATATGGGAAAAAATTGATAATTAGGTTTATTGAGCATTATAAATAAATGTTTAAAACTAATGATGGGTGCAAAGGATGGTATAAATTGATAACTTAGTTTGCAAATATGAATTTAAATGAATTTACAAAAAGTTAAAATAAATGAGTTATAAATGGGTAATTGGGTTACCCAATTTATTTTTTGACTTACCTATTTATACCCATCTAATTAAATGGGTATAAATGGATTGACTCATTTATACCCATTACTCATTTTACCCAACCCAAACCTGCCCTAATCACCCATTTTGACACCTCTAGTTGCAACCAAAGAAGCTTGGAACAGGGGAGCTGCTGGCTAACTGCCAAGGCATTTGGTTTGGTGTAGATTTACTTCAAGCTACAATTCAGTGACGGAGCCAGGATTTTTTTTGGGGGGGGCCAAAATTTTTTCCTAATAAAATTATTTTAATATATTATGTTCAAAATAATTTTCTTCTATTTAAATATATGACATCTAATAATATCAAATATTAAATTTAATTATAAAGATATGTCTATTCATAAATATGTGGTACAATCATAACAAAAATTAACAAAAAAGATAACCTTTGATTAAATATCTTATAACATTACAATTTACAAACCATCCAATTTGCACATCATGAGAAAATGCTCTCCAATATGTCACCTATGCAATAGATATATATATATATATAACCATGTAATATAAATGTAACTATTTTCAATTGAAAAAAGATAAAAATTATATTAACATACTTTGAAATTTCAACATCTTTTCTTAGAAGTAAATTGAGCTCTACGTTCTTTCATAGAACTAAATTCATCTATGATTGAATCACTGCTAAATTTTTCAGCAACTTCCTTTTCTATATACACAGTTAAACAATCATTCAAGAAATTATGGAACATTGAGTCAATTTAATATGGAACATCAAATTATATGTTTAATTTTTGAAAGTTAAATAATTAGTACAATAAAAAATAAATAACTTTTTTTGAAGAAAAAAATTAATTCAAAGATGACTAATTCATATATATATATATATATATATATCAACTCTCATAATATAAACTAAAATTGTAAAAATTTAGGGGGGACAATTTTATTTTACACACATATTTACATATTATGAATTAAAATTTTCAAAACTTAAGGGGGCCATGGCCCCCCTCTGCCCCCCCTTGGCTCCATCATTGAGCTACATTAACCTTTCAAAAGCACTTCAAAGCCAAACATTGTCACTGATTGGACCTAAATGAAATAAACTTGAAGATTTAGGCTAGAAAGTGTTTAAAATTAAGAGTTTAAAGTGCAAAGTATCCAGAATACAAATGTAAGATACAAAGCGAAAAAGCAATAAAAGTTGAAGGGTATAAAGTGAAATTAGTCCAATTAGGATTAACCCGTGAGCAAGTGCCAACCAATGTTTTAAAAACCGGACCGTTAATTGAACCGGTGAAGTGAAAGGGTCGAGGTTCAACCGGTCGGACCGGTTCAACCTCGGTTCAATGAATTTTTTAAAAAATAATTTATATAAATATATATATGTACAAAATAAGACATGTAATGGACTAATTTAATATTTTATATGATGAAAAGTTTACTATTTTTTAATAACTTGGATTTTTAAAAATAAATTTTTTAAATTATAAGTTAAAACAAATAAATTTCATCTCAATTTCAATTATATCTAAATCCAACCCCAAAATATCACAATATTTTGAAATTATACAAAATTCATGTCTGTGAGAAATTAGATATTATGAACTTAAATTTTAATTTACGTTTTGGAATTTAGAGATTGCAATTTAAAAAAGAAAATTTGGAGTTCGAAGGAAGTCAAGAAAATTGAAAATAGAAATGTAAACTTGATAAGAAACAAAAAATAAGATAAAAGTGAGTGGTTGTGGCATTAAATAATTTGGGTTAAAAAAAATTCTTTTTTAACTTTTTTCAATTTAATGGACAAAAACAAAATTAAAAGATGGAAGAAAACATCAATAAATTAAAAATAAAGAGGTTTGATTAAAAAGGGAGTGACAAAAGAAAAGAGGATCGAGAGAGAGAGAGAGAGTTGAAAATTAAAAAGAAAGAGCCATAAGAGGATGAGATTTTGTAAGAAAAATGGAAAAAAGAAATATGAGTGTTTGCTTTATATAAATAAGTTATAAAAAAAAACTAATAAGATGTGATGGTGCAACGGTTAATACATTGGTCTTTTATTACAAAGGTCTTGGGTTCGAATCTTGATAGCTGCATTTTACAAAACTTAAAAAAAAAAAAAGAGGGAAAGCTGAAAACCGAAAAACCGCCGATTCAATCCGGTTCGACGGTTTTCACGGTTCAACCGGTCTTTGACCGGTTTTCTAGCAAAGTCAACAATGTCATTGAACCGGACCGGTGCCATGGCCGGTTCGCGGTTCAACCGGTCGAACCGACCGGTCCGGTCCGGTTTTCAAAACATTGGTGCCAACACTCAACTTGTAAGGTTGGAGCAGGATCCTTTCTTCTAATAACAGGCGCGATTTTCTCCCATCTTAATTTGCGAACATTGACTTCCTTGGAGCTTGTTTCATTTTCCTGGTCATTTTACGCACTAAGCCTGGCAAATCTTAGTAAATGAATTTTTTTATAGGAAATTCGTTCAAACCGTCTCGTATCTTGCCAAATAAATTTATTTTTCCTTTATTTTTAAAAATGATAACTTTATATTTCTTGAAGTATTAAAAGATAGCCTCTAACTAGTATCCAGGGGCGGATTTAACGGGTGCACCGGGGGCACGGGCCCCACTGCCCCCTTAAATTCCTATAACAATTATACAATTTTGACATAATTATAAAGGTGCCTCCAGAGATTTTTTAGAAAAAATATGAAAGAATGGGTCACAAAATTTATATCATTCACTTTTCTCCTCTGATTCCCCATTTTCCCCCACCAGGGCCAAGTACCAGTTATATCAGTCTTTCCTTTTTGTCCCCACTTCCCAAGTTCCCTTTCCTCCTCTGGTCCCCCATTTTCCCTTCACAACCGACGGCCCCTCTTTCTTCCCCCATTTGTACTTGTTGGTGAATTTATTTTTTATTTTTTTGCTTAAAAAATAAGAAAAAGAGTAGATAAAAAATTTTGGTGTTATTTTTGCCCCCACTAAGATTTTTTTCTGGCTCCGCCCCTGCTAGTATCTACTATCGTTCTTCTAGCTTCTATGCCTCGCTACCTGATATGGATAGTACGGCATATAATAATAATAAAAACAATAATAATAATAACTACTACTATTATTCCCTCCGTCCCACTTTAATAGTCATGTTTTTCTTTTTTGTCTGTCCCAAATTGTAGTTCACTTTTCAATTGAAGAATGTAGTTGTCTTTTAATTTTTCTAAAATACCTTTATTTAATGTAAGTTGTCATTACTATGAACAACTTTATTTAATATAGATTGTTAGTATTGAATATAACCTATCCCATTTAATGCATTTAGATTTTTCAAAACATATTGATATATGAAAAGCCAACTTTATTTAATGTAAGTGTATTTTAGAAAAATAGCAATTTGAATTTATTTTTCCAACAAAATTAACTATTTTTTCTTAAACAGTGTGAAAAAAAATTAGAATTATCAAAATGGGACAGATGGAGTAATTTTTACTGTACCAATTTTAAAATTTTTTGTAAGGTAGAACTTTACATCGGGATGCACCTTAAAGACATACACATTATGACTACCTAACTTGGGGTACCTCGCACATTAAAGCACCTACTCTATTATCGAATGGAACTAATATAGAATCCTTTTCCACCAATTAAATATGACAAGACTTCAAGTATGGTTATCCTCTCACTCTCGACTGTATGATTGATGATTACGTGGCAAACTTTTGAGTAACGATATGAATGACACAATTCACAGTTGAGTTGACCTGTCCTTCCCAAGAATAATATCATCCAAATTTGAATTAGCATCCCAACAGCTCACTTGTATCTCGATTTTAATTTTGAAATTTCATGAATGAAACTTGTCTTTCAAACCACCCTTGACATGATTCGCAGGGGATTATCTTATTCTAAAACGATCACTTTCATTGGATCATCACTCCATTACTCTCTTTCATTGTATAATTTATTTACATATCATAAACTATAGCGCAACTTGAATGTGTAGATAACATATTGGACTGTTGATCTGTCCTAACTTTGATGTCTAAAGGACAGTTGATCATCTTTATATAAACTTCAGCATTTCATTAATGGTGCAGCACACAAGTATTGGCTCAAAATTTGCTGGTATCAATCCAAAAAAAAAAAACACACACACACACACACACACAGATTTTCATTGAAGTTATCCAGGAAATGTCATCTTCAACTGAAGTGGAGCAAAAAGATGATCACTTTGAAGAGCTCTTCCAGAGGTTGCAACCAAAGAAGCCTGTAGCAGGGAGCCTGCTGGCTAATTACCAAGGCGTTTGGTTTGGTGCAGATTTACTTCAAGCTACATTAACCTTTCAAAAGCACTTCAAAGCCATTGACTCAGACATTATTTTGGCCACCATGCCGAAATCAGGAACCACATGGCTTAAAGCCCTCACCTTCAGTATTGTTAACCGTAACAATCATTCAGTTGATGAGAGCCCTTTGCTCTTCTCCAACCCTCATCATCTGGTCCCTTTTCTCGAGATGTATCTGTACAAAGATGGTAATATTCCTGATATAGATGCTATGCCATGCCCGCGAATCCTTGCGACTCACCTACCTTATCAATTCCTTCCAAGCACCATTTTGGATTGTTCCAACTGTCGAATCATCTACCTTTGCCGAAACCCTTTGGATGTATTCACCTCTATCCTGCACTTTGTGCGGCAAAATCGTTCTGCATCAAGGCCATTGGAGTCTGTTGATGTACCTTTTGAAACATTTTGTCAGGGTATATACCCTTATGGTCCATTCTGGGACCATTGTTTGGGATATTGGAATGCAAGCTTGAAGGACCCTCAGAAAGTGTTGTTTTTGAAGTATGAGGATTTTAAGAAAAATATCACTTGCTCCGTGAAGAAGATAGCTGACTTTTTAGGTCATCCATTTTCAGCTGAGGAAGAGGAAGCAGGTTTGGTTGAAGAGATAGCAATGCTTTGTAGCTTCGAAAATCTTCAGAATTTGAACTGTAACAAGGAGGGGGAGATACAAACTGTTTTTAGAGCTAAGCATAGTTCCTTTTTCAGGAAAGGAGAAGTCGGTGATTGGGTGAATTTGGTACCACCATCCATGGCCAACCGACTCGAAAAACTGATGCAAGAAAAGTTTGGTGAATCAGGGTTGACACTGGATATCCATGGCAATTCTGTCGGCCGAAGATGAATGTTGGATGGGACGGATCCATGTTTCAACAGTTTTTCCTCAAAAAACAAAGAAAACAAAATAAAAGGCCTAATTCAGTTACGTTCAAATTGTTTGTTGCTTATTGTTGTGTAAGTGTGTGTTTGTATTAATTACTTTTCATTAAGTTATTGTAAGACCAAAATTATCAGTTTTGGAACATGTTAGTATATATCTGTGCAAATGCGCGTTTCCCAGGGCTTACTAAAATAGTTTATCACTTAATAAAAGGGTACTACTATCGGTAAACAAAATTTTGCGCACAATTCTATGAGCAAAATCATTATTTGATTGGTTGAGACCCCAAAAATCTCCCATGCTGGAAAATTTTTTTTAAATCATTATTCGATTGGTCCTCTCTCTAGGGTAGGAATAGTGGCCCCCACTTCTTCTAGACTTTTTCAATTTACGTAGAATTCAAACACAATTTACAAAACCATCTCCAGACTAGAAACCGCAACAAGACTTGATACTTTTTTCAAGTTTTCTAAAATGAGAAGAGCACTACCAGCATACAAGAGTTTGAGTACAATTCTAAGAGAAAATCATTATCTCCATTTGAAGAAGTAAGAAAAAGAGTTAAACGGCTCAAAGTGGGAGTGAAATTTTTTATTGTACTCTAAATTGCTCAATTCCTTAGTTTGGAAAAGGCAATGCAAGTAATCTCAATTGGTCCACAAACTTTGTCATAAGTTAAAATTCTTCCCACATCGAGCCACTAACTAGCGTCTATTATCGTTCCTCTAACTCCTATGCCTTGCTGCCTGATATGGGTAGTACGGCATATAATAATAATAATACTAATAATAATAATAATTACTCCTATCAATTTTTACTATAATAATTTTAAAATTTTTTGTAAGGTAGAACTTTACATCGAGATGCACATTAAAGACATACATATCATGATTATCTAACCTGTGGTACCTCACACATTAAAGCACCTACTCTATTTTCTGTAGACAGCTATGATCCAATGGAATTAATATAGAATCCTTTTCCACCAATTAAATATGACAAGACTTCAAGTATGGTTACCCTCTCACTCTCATCGACCGTATGATTGATGATTACATTGCAAACTTTTGAGTAACTATATGTGATAAAGTGGAGGGTAGGGAGTGATAGAGTAGAGAAAAGAGAAAATGAAAAGAATGTTGTATTAGATAAAATTATGTATGTCTACAAGTACATGAGGTGCCTTATATAGATATGGTAAGATATGATAAATGTAATGGTTGTGGTAGTTGGTAGATGTTGTAAATACATGTAGTTAGTAGATGGTTGAATACACTAGATACAAGATAGAAAACTCAAAAAATATGAGTTAGTTAGTAGCTATATTTACATTTAACATCCCCCTCAAACTCAAGGTGATAAAGTGGAAACCAAAACTTGAGTTTGGAAATGAAAATATGAAACTGTCCTGTGAATGGCATTTTGTGAAACAATCCGCAATTTGGTCTGCAGACACCATAGGTACCAAAGAAAGAGTTTGTTACATAAGATGGTGCTGAACGAAATGGCAGTCAATCTCTATGTGTTTCATCCTTTCGTGGAAGACGTCATTATGAGCGATTTGATCAGCACTCTTATTATTACAATAGATAGGAGTACTGGTAGAGAATGGAACACCTATGTCATGAAGGAGCCAGCTCAACCATAGAAGCTCAGTAGCAGTATCAGCAAGGGCACAATACTTCGACTTTGAGCTAAATCGAGAAACAACTAATTGCTTCTTGTTTTGCCAAGAGATAAGGGAAGCTCCAAGAAAGAAACAGTAACCTGTTGTAGAATAACGGTCAGTAGGATCACCAACCAATCAACATCAGAATATGCTCGTAACTCTAGAGAAGAAAATGAGGAAAAATGCAATCCATGATAGATGGTTCCTTTCACATAGTCCATGATTCGAAGAACTGCAGCATAGTGAGTGGAATGTGGACTTGACATGAATTGGCTCACCAAGTGTACAGCATAAGCTATATCTAATCGAGTAACAGTTAAGTAGACTAGACTCCCAACTGACTGACTATACCAAGTAGGGTCACTTAGAAATTCTCCATCATTTGGACGTAACTTGATATTAGTTTCAAGTGAAGTGTCAGCAGTTTTGGAATATGTTATACCAGCACGAGAGAGAAGATTTGATGCATACTTTGTTTGGGATAAATAGTGGCCTATAAAAGGACTTGGAAACCTCAAGACCAAGAAAGTATGAGACTGTTCCCAAATTCTTCATCTCAAATTGTGTGCTAAGACATTCCTTTAAGGTTTGAATTCCTACTCTATCGTCACCAATGATCAGCATATCATCCACATAGAGAAGAAGCAGAATAATTCCGGATGAAAAGTTTTTTATGAATAATAGGAAATCACATGAACTACTGGAAAAGCCAAGTTTTCCAAGGGTGCCGCTAAATTTTGAATACCAAACTCGAGGAGTTTGTTTAAGACCATAGAGTGCTTTCTTTAGGTGACAGACTTTGTTTGGAAGATGATCATAGCCAGGAGAAGGAGACGTGTATACTTCGTCAGAAAGATCACCATTGAGAAAAGTATTTTTGACATCCATTTGAAAAATATCCTATTGACAAACGACAACAACAGCAGGCAAGGATCTTACAGATGTGAAACGGGCCATAGTAGCAAAAGTTTCTTCATAATCAATTCCATATTCTTGGGTGAATCATTTAGCAACCAATATTAGCTTCGTAGCGTTCGACGGAGCCATCAGAATGAATCTTGATTTTGTACACCCATTTGTATCCAACTCCAGACTTTCCTAGAGGTAGATCAACCAATTTCCATGTATGTGTTTGAGTGAGAGCCTGCAATTCCTTAGCCATTGCTTTCTGCCAAATGAGATTAGAATAAACCTCTCCATATGTTTAAGACTCATATAGGATAGTAAAGGCAGGATAATAATGGTAATCTCTTAAATTAGATGGAGCAACTCTTACTCTAGCTAACCGACAAGAAGAGGAAGATAAAGGTGGTGATGATAAAGATTCTACAAAATTTACAACCTGATCGGTATGGTTAGAAGGGTTATTAGGAGGGTCGGCAGATGAGTTGTCAAGACCTGCATCAGATGGCTTTTCTTCTGAAAATAGATTTATAAGATTATTAGTAAAAAAAAATGTGGAGAATTAGATGAGATATGAAATGTAGACATATTTGAAAAAGATTTATGATCCGAAAAGAGAACATGACAAGAGACTCCAAGACATTTAGCTAGAGGATCATAACATCTGTACCCCTTGTGTTGAATTCCATAACTTGAAAAACAACAAAGTCGGAATCGAGGTTTAAGTTTTGTTCGTTCATGTGGTTGAAGTAGAATGAAACAAGCACAACCAAAAACTTTGAGAACTTGATAATCTAAACGTGTGCCATATAAACGCTCATAGGGAGACTGATTTTGAATAGTTGGAGAAGAGACTCGATTTATGGTATAAACAGCTGTGAGGGTAGCTTCTCCCCAAAAAGGCTCATGGACATTAGTAGAGATTAACAGTGCCCACACAGTGTCTAAGATATGCTAATATTTTCTTTCAACATGACCATTTTGTTGAGATGTACCTGGACAAGACTTTTGAGGAACAATACCATCCTCATTAAGAATAGTAATAAAGGAGAAGTCTATGTATTCTGCTGCATTATCAGAACGAAAAATTCTTATTGCATTTGAAAATTGAGTGCAGATCATATTTCAAAATTGTTGATAAATGCGCAAGAACTCAAACCTCTATTCCATTAAATAAATCCAGGTAAAGCAGGAATAGTCATTAACAAATATAACAAAGTATCGAGATCCTCCCATTATAAGAGTAGGAGCGGGTCCCCATATATCAGAATGAATAATATCAAAAGGTTTAGAAAAATTGGATTCATTTAAATTGAAAGGCAAAGCATCTTGTTTTCCTACTTGACACGAAATACAATCAAAACACTCATCTTGAACAGGACCAGAAAAACCATGAGACATTAATTCACGGATACGAGATATAGACACATGACCTAAACGAGAATGTCATAATTGTAAAGATGTAGAATGACTATTTAGAACAGCAACACTTGCAGTAGCAAGAAGATTCAAAGAAGTTAACTCAAACAACTGACCCACTTTACGATCCATCCCAACTTGCTTGCCAATCTATAGATCCTGGATTAGACAGCCATATTTTAAAAAATTTAAACTTAGATAAAGATCACATAACTGACCAACAGACAATAGATTAAATGATAAATTAGAAACAAAATAAGTATTTTCGATGGTAATGTCAAGGGTGGAAACAATGCCTATATGACTAACTTCTAATGACAGGCCATTAGCAGTATGAACAATTAATGAATGAAAAATTGATATTTTGGATCTAAAAAATGTAGTATTAGGTGTTTTGTAATTAAAGCAACCAGAATCTATGAGTCAAAATGAACTACATGGTGTGGCAGAAAGAACAGATGAAGAGGCAATCTATCGACAAGATAGAACTTGGTTAATGGCGGTCTCTAAATTTGCAACAGTCAATGATGCATGGTGTACTGTGGTACTTGGATTAGAAACTCCATTTGATTGGACAGCTACCACAAGTTTGTACCCATCTCGATGTAAAGTTGTTTGGCATTTGCGGCATTCATCTATTCTGTGTCCCCATAATTTGCAGTGGGTACACTATTTCTTAGATTTTTTAGATTTTTCTCTTTTAAATTGTTGGGCTTGTGATTTTGAAACGTAGCCATTACAATTTCAGTAGTTTTAGGATTCATGCTATGAAAACGAGTTTCTTCTGAGATCAATTCATTTAAAACTAATCGAAATGTAGACAAAGGATAATGGTGTCAAAAATTTACTCGTGTAGGCTCATAGTCATTATGTAAAGCCATTAGAAATTGAACTAATCTCATGTTGTCTCTATATTTGATAAAAAAAATTTAGCATCTTCAGCACATCGCCATTTAGGTTCAGAGACAGCCAACTATTCCTAAAGATTATTCATATGAGAGTGGAAAGAATCAACAGACTGACCTGACTCTTGACGAAACTATTGTATTTTAGTGGCAAGTTGATACTCATGAGCCAAATTGGCTGTGGTACACCTTTATGTCAAAAAATTCCAAACTTCTTTTGTAGTGTTAAAACTATGGAAAAGGCACTAATGGAGGGAGTAGAACTATTGATTAGCCAAGGCATGATTTTGTGATTGATACTATCCCATTCTTCCAATCTATCAGCATATTTATCAAAAGATTCTTCCTTTTCTTGAGTAGGCTTGACACGCTCCCCTATGATGACTCGCCATAGTTTACAGCCTTTAAGAAAGCTTGGCATCCATAATTCATAATTAGCACCATCTAAAACAATGGTGGTAGGATGCGAGCCATCAAAATCAGGATTAGATGCCATTTGGATAAAGTGTTGACCTAGTAATGTTGTAGCACTTGATTGAATGATGTCTTGGCGCTAACTGGGTGTGAGAGGCACCGAGATGATTGTTGTATTAGATCAAAATTTATGATGGGAAAAAAGACAAAGAAAATTAATAAATCAGGCCCCAAGTTGGAGCTATGATACCATGATGAAGTGGAGAGTAGAGAGTGATAGTGTAGAGAGAAGAGAAAATGAAAAGAATGTTATATTAGATAAAATTGTGTGTGTCTACAAATATATGAGGTGCCTTATATAGATATGGTAAAATATGATAAATGTAATGGTTGTGGTAGCTATTAGATGTTGTAAATACATGTGATTAGTGGACGGTAGAATACACTAATATAAGATAGAAAACTCAAGACATATGAGTTAGTAGCTATATTTACATTTAACAATATGAATGACACAGTTCACAGTTGAGTTGACCTGTCCTTCCCAAGAATAATATCATCTAAATTTGAATTAGCATCCCAGCAATTCACTTGTATCTCGATTTTAATTTTGAAATTTCATGAATAAAACTTGTCTTTCAAACCACCCTTAACATGATTCTTAGGGGATTATCTTATTCTAAAACGATCACTTTCATTGGATCATCACTCCATCACTCTCTTTCATTGCATAATTTATTTACATATCATAAACTATAGCGCAACTTGAATGTGTAGATAACATATTGGACTGTTGATCTATCCAAACTTGGATGTCTAGATAATATATTAACGGACAGTTGATCATCTTTATATAAACTTCAGAATTTCATTAATGGTGCAGCACATCAGCATTGGCTCAAAATTTGCTGGTATCAATCCAAAAAATAAAAAACACACACACACACAGATTTTCATTGAAGTTGTCCAGGAAATGTCATCTTCAACTGAAGTGGAGCAAAAAGACGATCACTTTGAAGAGCTCTTCCAGAGGTTGCAACCAAAGAAGCCTGTAGCAGGGGGCCTGGTGGCTAATTACCAAGGCGTTTGGTTTGATGCAGATTTATTTCAAGCTACATTAACCTTTCAAAAGCACTTCAAAGCCATTGACTCTGACATTATTTTGGCCACCATGCCGAAATCAGGAACCACATG
Source organism: Coffea eugenioides (assembly GCF_003713205.1). Taxonomy (NCBI): domain Eukaryota; kingdom Viridiplantae; phylum Streptophyta; class Magnoliopsida; order Gentianales; family Rubiaceae; genus Coffea; species Coffea eugenioides. The sequence continues at coordinate 8,383,707 of NC_040042.1, read as the reverse complement.
GATTAAAGCCCTCACCTTCAGTATTGTTAACCGCAACAATCATTCAGTTGATGAGAGCCCTTTGCTCTTCTCCAACCCTCATTATCTCGTCCCTTTCTTCGAGATATATCTGTACAAGGATGGTAATATTCCCGATATAGACTCTATGCCTTGCCCACGAATCCTCGCTACTCAACTGCCTTATCAATTCCTTCCTAGCAGCATCTTGGATTGTTCCAACTGTCGAATCATCTACCTTTGCCGAAACCCTTTGGATGTGTTCACTTCAGTGTTGCAATCATGGTTCAAAGTCCCGGTCGCGGCCTGGACCGTTTCACATTGGTTTCGGCATATTAGTCGCGGTCTCGGCGAGATGCGAATTTTTAAAATATTTAATATTCTAAAAATTATTAAAAAATATGATAAACAAAACTAATTAAAAAATTAGTCTCCTGAGGTAGTGGGTTCTAACTTTAGGCCTAGTAGCAGCTGCCCTGCTTGGGGGTTCAGTCCCACATCGGGGTTGTTAGGGGGTTTGGGTAGTATATTAGTCTCCTGAGGAACCACAAGAATTGCCGGCTTTTGTGGTTTTCTCGGGGTTTCGGGTAGTATTCTAACCAAAAAGTTTTAACTTGCTTGGTAATTAAAAAATTAACAAAAATAATAAAAATTCGAATTGACTCGGGATGATTCAGAGTGATTCGGTGTAATTCGGCCGTTTCAACCCTTCATGGTGACGTTTCGACGAGTCAAGTATTTCGGAATTGTATCGTTGCAGTATCGTATTGGGAAGGTCCGAGATGGTGACGACTCGGCCGAGTCGTCTCGGAATCGGCCGAGTCTTTGAATCTGTTAGGAAATTGGCTTAAATTCTTTTAGGTAGATTTCTTATCTTGTGTGGAAGTAACTAGTCTCCTAATTGGTTCTTGTTACTTGAAGCAGTAGCCAAGAAGTATTCTATTTAGTTTAGGAAATAGTATTGGTTTCCAATTGTTATTTGGTTTTTTGGCAGTAATGTTCCCTATAAATAGATGGGTTGGCATACCACACAAGTAGACACACAAGGAGACACAAGGGGCATCATGTAGCCTTATACATGGGGTGTGAGAGAGGGTTCTTGGGAGATGAGAGATGGTATACAAGGGTTGGGTTTGGGTTCAAATTGTATTCTTGTATAGGATTTTTCTCTCATAATAAAGAACAGGTTTCTCTCCGTGGATGTAGGCTCAATGGTGGAGTCGAACCACGTTAAATATTGTGTGTCGTTTATCTTTCATGCTTGTAGCTTATTTCTATTAAATTGTTGTGTACTTGATATCTCAATAGTTGTTTATTCCGCGCTTGGATCCTAACAAGTGGTATCAGAGCCTGGTTGCGAGACTGGGCAATAGAGCAAGGTTCATGGTTGGATCCTAGTTAATTATTGAGATCAAGTGGATTGGTAGCTGTTACTAATTGAACAATTTAATGGGTGGTATCCTTGTTTCAATGGCTTAACAAAAGTATTGATGGTGAAGGATGAAAAGTCGAAAAGCATGGAGATGCTTGATGGTGAATCTAAGCAGGTGATTCAAGGGTCAAGGAAAAGGTGGAGTTCAATGTTGATTTTGGACGTGAATCGTTGGAGGCTTTCTCACACCTCCAACGGTTGATACTTCATCCCGGTGGATTTTAGATTTTGGTTATGTTTTTTGGGTGGTGTGGCACGTGTCCCAAAGAAACAAGGAGATCTAATTTCTATGCGCCAGGAGACTCTGATAGGTATGAGTTTTTCGTTTTAGGTGGAGTCTTGGAAATCACACGTGGCGAGACAGTCCTGAGGATGGGAAGAAGTATGGTGATTTTACCACTTGGTTGCCTCAATGGTTAGGGTTAGAGCTCACAGAAGGGGATCCCAAATTACAAGTGGTGGTGAGAAGAAATCCTGCAAAGGGAGATGGTGAATTGAGGCACCTTCTCACGAGTCAACTGGAGGTTGGACTCGGGGCAACTACACATGTTCATTTGTCGATTGAATCAATTTGGTGTCAGGGCTGTATTGATTCGGGTGTGTAGTTTGGTACCATATTATTTGGTAGTTGAAGGCAAATGGTTGCTAAAAGAAATTTTCGCCAAGGTGGAGATTTGTTAGGAAATTGGCTTAATTTCTTTTAGGTAGATTTCCTGTTTTGTGTGAAAGTAACTAGATTCCTAATTGGTTTTAGTTACTTGAAGCAGTAGCCAAGAAGTATCCTATTTAGTTTAGGAAATAGTATTGGTTTCCAATTGTTATTTGGTTTTTTGGCAGTAATGTTCCCTATAAATAGATGGGTTGGCATACCACACAAGTAGACACACAAGGAGACACAAGGGGCATCATGTAGCCTTATACATGGGGTGTGAGAGAGGGTTCTTGGGAGATGAGAGATTGTATACAAGGGTTGGGTTTGGGTTCAAATTGTATTCTTGTATAGGATTTTTCTCTCATAATAAAGAACAGGTTTCTCTCCGTGGATGTAGGCTCAATGGTGGAGTCGAACCACGTTAAATATTGTGTGTCGTTTATCTTTCATGCTTGTAGCTTATTTCTATTAAATTGTTGTGTACTTGATATCTCAATAGTTGTTTATTCCGCGCTTGGATCCTAACAGAATCATGGTTGCAATTCTTGCTGCAAAATGGTCATATTTCAAGCCCATCGATGTCTATTGATGTCTTTTTGAAGAGTTTTGTCAGGGCATACACCCGTATGGTCCATTTTGGGACCATAGTTTGGGATATTGGGATGCAAGCTTGAAAAACCTTCAAAAAGTGTTCTTTTTGAAGTATGAGGATCTAAAAAAGGATATCAATAGCTCCGTGAAGAAGATAGCTGACTTTTTAGGATATCCATTTTCAGCTGAGGAAGAGGAAGCCGGTTTGGTTGAAGAGATAGCAATGCTCTGCAGCTTTGAAAATCTTAAGAATTTGGATTGTAACAAGGAGGGGGAGATAAACGCCGCTTTAGATAGCTGACATGAAATTAACTTTTCGTAACACTCCAGGCTGGATTCTAGCACATGAAATGTTGAATATCCGTAAAATGATATCTTCAACTGAAGTGGAGCAAAAAAAAATGATCACTTTAAAGAGTTTTTCCAGAGGTTGCAACCAAAGAAGCTTGGAACAGGGGAGCTGCTGGCTAAGTACGCAAGCATTTGGTTTGGTGCAGATTTACTTCAAGCTACATTAACCTTTCAAAAGCACTTCGAAGCCAATGACTCTGACATTATTTTGGCCACCGTGCCGAAACAAGGCACCACATGGCTTAAAGCCCTCGCCTTCAGTATTGTTAACCGCAACAATCATTCAGTTGATGAGAGCCCTTTGCTCTTCTCCAACCCTCATCATCTCGTCCCTTTTCTCGAGACGTATCTGTACAAAGATGGTAATACCGCGAATCCTACTGACTCACGTACCTCATCAATTCCTTCCAAGCAGCATCTTGGATTGTTCCAATTGTCCAATCATCAACCTGTGCGGAAACCCTTTGGATGTATTCACCTCCGCGTTGCACTTTGTGCTGCAAAATCATTTTAGTTCAAGGCCTTCAATGTCTATTGATGTACCTTTCGAAAATTTTTGTCCGGGCATAGACCCGTATGGTCCATTATGGGACCATTGTTTGGGATATTGGGATGCAAGCTTGAAGAACCCTCAAAAAGTGTTGTTTTGACGTATGAGGATTTGAAAAAGGATATAAATAGCTCCATGAAGAAGATAGCTGACTTTTTAGGATATCCATTTTCAGCTGAGGAAGAGGAAGCAGGTTTGGTTGAAGAGATAGCAATGCTTTGTAGCTTCAAAAATCTTAAGAATTTGGACTGTAACAAGGAGGGGGTGATACACACTTCTCTTAGAGCTAAGCACAGTTCTTTTTTCAGGAAGGCAGAAGTTGGCGATTGGGTAAATGTACTAACTCCTTCCATGGCCAACCGACTTGAAAAATTGTTTCAAGAAAAGTTTGGGGAATCAGGGTTGGCACTGGAAGTCACTGGCAAACAGATCATTATTCGTGTTTCATGTGAGATTTCTCATTAGATTGTCAAGCATGTTTCATGTGGATATCTCTCTCCTCTCTGGACGAGCTCAGCAAATCCTGATCAACAGTTCAAAAACAAGCAAACAAAAGAGAAGACCTATAACCTTTATCTTCAACTATTTGTTGCTTATTGCTGTGTATTGATATATACATTAGTTACTTTCATTCAGTTGTTGTATGACCAAAAATATTATGTTTTTTACCATAAATGTATCATATATGTGTGCGCATGCAACTTTTCTTGGGGATTAAACAGTTTACCATATCTTTGCCATTTTCACTCGATTCGCTCACTTCCTTGCTTTTTCAAAGGCGAACTGATAAATATGCTTATGTAATCAGGCTCAAAATGTTGCCTGATTGTAGTATTCTTCTCATATGAAACCACCAGAAAAAAAAGGACGAAAGAAAAGACTTGGGACTCAAATCTCATATTGGATTTTAGTCAGAAGAACTTTTTGTAAATTCTTTTGTGTGTTGTTTTTGATCACTGATGATGAAGTGTATTGTGGTTTTCCTATTTAGAGTTTTTGTTTACCTGAACTATAGGTTAATTAGGGCCTTGTTTGGAACCCAAGTTTTTGGCTTGGTAGTGACGGAATCCACCATTACTTGAGGGGACTATGTTGTCTGCATTTCTTGGTGACATGAGTTTCAGTGCTTTGTTGAGGTGCCTTCCTAAGCTCATCAAATGGATTAGGGGCCTTGCTGTCTGGTTCTTAACAAAAGTATCTTTATCAATGCAATTCTATGTTGATAAATCAATATTCAATGTGATAATGAATATTGTTGTATGCAAAGAGATTAAGAGTAATGACATTTTCAGAATCTCTTTCCTATACCAACTTTTCTTGCCAACCCTGGATTGTTAAAGTTGTGAACATGGAAAAATAAATGGTTCGATGTTTTTCATTTAGTAATTGAAGGGGCTACAGAGCATCCGGGCTGGATATTCTCTTTACATCAAGAATCTAGAAAGCAAGATTTTACTCATTGCTGAAAGGATTTCAAAGGCAAATTTGTGTCCATACTGTACAATGGTTATAAAACCATACACTAATTTGATGACCAGTTGAGTAGTTTCAAATTGTTTCCAGATAATATATGCTAATTGCTCATGAATTACCCAGACATTGATTTTAATTGGAGAAGGAGAAGAAGGGGTGAAACAAATGAGGTCAGGTCTGTGGGCCTTTTAGTTTTCGGTGTTGGTTTGGTTTTAAGGATCGGGGTCAGTGTAGGTATCTCTATTGATCGCAATTGCTTTTTCTTTAAAATTCTGTGTTCTTCTTTTTCAACATATACTTTTGCCTCAGTATTCCATATCAGCCAATGACTTCCTGGATAAAATTAACCAAAAATACGGCTGAAAGTTTTGCATTTGATTGCAGATATTGGACTTAGTTTTTTTTTTTTTGTGATCCAGAGGATATGCTAGCCCCCCACACTCGAGTCACTTTGGACCTGAGGTGACACACCAAACCAGAGGATATGTTAGCCCCCCACAACGTACCCAGTTTAGACGGGAATTCAAGTCTAGAAAAAAATTTGAACTCAGGCCTTTGTTCAGTTCAAGAGCCTGCTTTACCACTAAACTACCCCTTGAAGGCTATTGGACTCGGTTTTCTTTTGTGTATACAAACAAAAATCTTCGCTAAAGTTTCTGATTTATCCGTTTCTAGTTGTGATTATTCGATATTATCTCTGTTTAATTTTAGGATGCTCAATAATATTTCACATTGATAAATAAACACATTAAGCTCTTAGGACAATATGTTTTTGCTATAAAAATGTTGAATAATGTTAAGAAACTCTTTTGCTTTAAACCGACTGGTCTCAAAGGAATTATACTAATTTTTTTTCATTTTGATCTTTTCTTAATAGAGAAAACTTGTCATTTGCTAACAAGTTTTCTTTCCTCTTGTTGTATCCTAAGGGTAAATTGTCTTAATCCTATAGCAAAACTAGGTGTAGTGGGAGCAATTAAAACTTTAAGGATAGTGTTTGATCTTGTCTCAAGAGTTGTTCATTCTTCCCGTTTTATTGTGAGATTTTTGTTTAGAAAAATTTCTGCACTTTTAATGTGCACTTATATTCCCACCTCGCTTCGGATTGAAAGAAGGATTGGAGCCAATCTTATCTACCAAGGTGCAGGTGTTATTTTTTCATGGTTCTGATGACGTATGGGCATTTAATCCAGAAAAGGAGTCCGTCTTGGATTGGACATTGACCAATTACGAACAAAACCCGGAAACTTCTCAATCCAGTACCATGCTATGCTTCCGTGTATGCATGTTGAAAGTTTATCTTGGGTGAACTTCAATCCCTTTTAGTTCTTTGCACTTTTAGACTCCTAGTACTTATTCTAGTATCTATTGTAATTTCAAGATCAGGGCAATGCGCATTACCTATCAAGTCAGGGTATATATAGTATTGATGGTTCTTATAAATTGCCTATCAATAACCCGCCAGTCAACAGCGGATTCAAACCTAGTGCTCTTAACACAAGGGCCAATTTTCTACCCAGTTTAGCCGCATGATGTTTTAGAGAGGCACCCAATTGGCTGTTTTATTGTGGAATTGAGCCTAGTTCTATTAACAATATATTGGGTTTTTCTGCATAGATTGTGAACGTAGTTGTGTGTTAGTCTATAAGTGTGATAACCTCAATTCTTGAAGATTTGAACTACCTTTTAGGGTGAGAAACCTCGATAACACTAAGAGTGGCATTAAAGCATGATTAAAACAATATTTTGCTCTATTAAACAGCTGGCTTTTCTCATATGATCAGGTTGATGATCAAATCTCACCTCAGTTCGGATTGACAAACGTGTTGGAGCCAATCTTTTTTTTTTTTTTTTTTTTGAAACCAAGAACGCAGATGTGTTATTTGACAATGTTTGGAATGATGTATGGGCATTTAATCCAAAATAGGAGTCAGTCTTGCATCTTGTTAATTGAATGGCCAGACAAAACCCGTAATAAACTTATCAATATAGTACTATAATGCATTTGGATGTGTGTTGGTTGAAAGTTTAGCAGTCTTTTTGTGACACGATTCATTAGAGGCTAATTTAGAGCTTTCGGTGAAACTTAATCCTTTTTAAACTTCTCACTTCATTGAAATTTTTTATGTAATTTTTATCATTAATGAAATAATTTTTTCTTTATAATGGTCTCAGCACGCAGCACCCAATTGGCTGCGCCATTGTGGAATTGGATATGGAATATTTATGATCAATTATTTGGGTTTATCACACAGAAGTCGTAAAAATGTAAGGTGTTAGTTTATAGGTGTGTGTAGAGAGGATATTGATTACAAGAAGTTACCAAAAACAACTTTGACACAATTTTATCCTTATGATCAAGTCCAACCAAGAGTTCGATGTCTGGGACCTGGCACAAGTATACAACAACTTAACCTGATTATATGTTCAGATCTCGTAATGTAGCCAGTTTCAGTGATACACTTGACAAGTTTCCAGTTGTCTGGTTCGCTTATTTAGACCAACCAAAAATGGAAGAGGGGCAGGAACGGTACCGTTCCTGTCAATTTACGGCCAAGATTTGGCCAAAAAAGTTGTACGATCCAGATTTCATTTTGTATCTCGATTTTAATAACATGTGTGGGATCTATAAAATTTTGTTCTAAAATTACACGTTGTTATAAGTAAATTACACTATATACAAATAAAGTTATGACATGTGCAAAATGCACATAACTGCTAGGAACGGTTGCACCTGCTCCTGGTCCACCAAAAATACTCATCTTTGAAATTCGTGCTACCAGGCTACGTCTTGTCCATCAGAACAGTAGATGGATTTTGATCTGTGTTTTAAAACTCGGACCGGACCAGCCAGTTCGACCAGTCGAATTGGCCAGTCCGAGTTATGCTAAAAAACCGAGTAAGTAAAAACCCGGTCAAATCCGGTCAAAAATCGGGTTTGACCAGGAAAAAACCGAATTTTTTGGTTCAATCAGCATTTAAAAAAAACTCAAACTTTTTCAATATTATGTTTTGACCCCTAAATTATTAAAAATTATTAATATAGCTCAAATATTTCATACTTTATCAATGTTTTCTTAAAGTTTAGTGTTATTTTTCAATTAAATCCATAATTTTAATTCTAAACTTGTTAATGCTCATTAAATAATATAAATTACTACTTGATTGTTCTAATTTCTTTGCATTTTCTTGTTAAATATATTTGAAACATCAAATATATATAAATGAATATACCTTTATTAATATTAACATGTTATTAGCTATTTTAAATATAATATTTTAATTTTTAAATAATTTTTATTTATGACGTCATTAGATTCAACCCCTATTGAACCCGGTTAAACCCATTAATCCCTAACCCCTGAGCTTGACCGAGTCGATACCTGGTCCGGTTCTGAAAACATAGATTTTGATTATATCCTATGCAACGGTAGCTTGATTTGAAACTGATACAATTCCAATCCTAATAAAGTAACAACACAGCCTTGATTTTTTTTTTTTATGGGGGATTTGTTGTCATGCCCTTTTAGTTTACTAGTAATACGATTCAAATAAAAAAAAAGTTTATTAGTAATATGTGACGTGCTTTGCACGTGAATATATTTTTTGCAATATAACATTTTTTATATACTACATTTTTTTTTTGATAAATTTTGATTGTTAATATAACATATTCTAAGAAACTTTGATAAAATTTTGTAATTGCCAGCCATACAAAATGTAAGCATATAAAAAAAATTAAACATTTGTCTTACATTCGACCATTCATTTTTTAAGATGGAAATTTAGCTAAGTTATTGTCTATTTTACTAGAGTTGCAGTAGAAAGTACGGATTAATTTTTCTGCAAAATATAAAGATTTATCCACACGAGCAATGAAAGAAGACGAATCCAAAGTGAATTTAGAGGGTGCCACTTTTTTCTAAGTATTGAAAGCCCAAAATCTTTCCCGAAATTTGAGACCGCATGCAGCACAATGAGAAGGACGTTTCTACTAGGGGCGTGAATCGAAATCGAAATCGATAATTCAGAACTTTGAAATCGAAATTTTGGTATCAGAATTTTCGACCGATTTCGATTTCGAATTCACCAATTCCGAATTCAATTCGGAATTCGTTAAATTCCGATTTCACCGAATTCATGAATATAAAAATTATTATTATACAAATATTATATTACATATATATAAAAAAATATTATATATATGTGTGAAAACGAAATTGAAATCGAAATAGGAATTCCGATTTCACCGAATTCATCAATATAAAAATTATTATTATAATATAAATGTTATATTATATATATATGTATATATATATGAAAAACAGATTTGAAATCGAAATCGGAATTCCAAATTTCGATTTCGATTTCGAATTGTGTATTCGAAATCAAAATTTCTAATTTGAAAAATTTCATTACCAAATTCGACCAATTTGAAATCGGATATTCCGATTTCCATTCCGAATTACCGAATTCAAAATTGCAAATTCAATTCGAATTCGGTCGATAAATCGAAATTTTTCGATTTTGCACAGCCCTAGTTTCTACGAGTATTTCAATTTAAGTATTTAATAAGTTTAAATTAATGGTGCGACTAACGGTTGCCAGTTAGCAATCGTTTAGAGAAGTAGTTTACTATTAGGCGTTAAATTTTTTTTTAAAATATAATTTATTTGGAATAGTGTTTAAATGTAAGGGGTACAATAATTATAATTGTGCATTTGCAAATAATAAGTTAGATATGTAGTTTAAGTATTAGAATAATTCTTAAACTTGTATACAACATCTCTATGATGTCAAATCAATTTTCAAGTCAAGGATGATTTTATTGAACCAACTCAATCTTTGACTGAGTCAATTTTCTGGTCAAAACAATTTATCTAAAATCTTGCTAAGTACACAAAAGGGGCTAAAGTCAATTTCACTGCTAAAAGTTCTTCCTTTTTCTTCTTTTCTCAAAACCCTCACTCTTTTTTTTTTACCCGTACGATCAATTCACTACTTCTATTAAATGCTATATTCCAAGTACCAAGAAATCATACATATATTATACAAAATCTCTCTCTCATGAGAGCTCCTTTCTCTCTCTAGTAGAGAACTTTTTCCCCCTCGTGGGTGGTTAAACAACTTTAGCCTCCAAAATTTAAATTTCCCATAGTTTGGCTGGTCATATCTCCTCACATTGCGAGCCATAATCTTAAGTGATCTGTTCGCGGTGATTAACAATGGATAATTTTCAGGATTCAATCACTTTGATTCTGGTTTTGATCTGTGGTACCTGAGTTTTCCTATTCGTAGGAGTCTTATAGCGGTAGCATCTTATTAACCTTTAATTGCGAAGCTCGGCTTGCGTTAGGTTGTGCTCAGATCTTTTTTAGTAGTTTTGTTTCTTTCTCTAGTACTCGTGTCTATTCAGATTCAGTGATACTCTTTGCTGTTGATTTCGGTTTTCAATTTCTAGTGGTAGATCGTCTGCTTTCTGGTAGCCGTTTCTGCTAACTGTTTTTGCTATTTTTCTAGCTTCATCTCGGAACTGGAGAGCTGAAGTTCGTGGCCTGTGATTTGCGGCGAGGTTCCCTGGGTATTGCATCAATGGCTGAGGAGCTGGAAGAAGTGTTGAGGAAATTTGATTTGTCAGAAAAGGAGGTGGCAGGCATTCAAATTGAAGGGGAAGATACTTTCCAGGGGGTGGAGATCTGTCGGATGAGCATTATTGGCAAAGTGATTGGGGAAAAAGTGGCAAATATCACAGGTATTAAGAGCTTTACCAGTAATATGTGGATGTTTGCCAAGAACGTGAAGGTTGTAGAAATAGGAGTTAATTTGTTTCAGTTTATATTCATAAATCAGAATGATATGGACAGAGTTTTAAATAGGAGGCCATGGGTGTATGATAATTTACCTCTTGTTGTTATCCCTTGGAAGGAGGGAATTGAAAAAGATGCTAAAGCTTTTAGTAAAACTTGGATTTGGGTGCAGATCTAGAATCTCCCAATCCATTGGATAACTAAAGAAATTGGTCGTAAGATAGGAGGAGTTTTTGACTTAGTTAAAGAGGTCATCATTCCTAATGGTGGGGGTAAAGATGGTAAGCACTTGAAAATCTTAGTGGAAATTGATATTGAACAACCATTGCTAAGGGGAACTACGGTTAGGATGAATGGGGCAATGAAATGGATTGAGTTTAGGTATGAGAGATGTCCTGATTTCTGTTATTGTTACGGGAAGTTGGGGCATAATGAAAAAAATTGTAAAATGAAAGGCAACTATCTGGATAGGGAAACACAATTTGGAGCCTGGATGCGAGCTAGTAATGCTAGGAGTCCAAAAAAACAAAATAAAACAGATTCAAAATATGAAGGGGATGCTGGAGAGTTTATTAGGACTAAGGGTAATGGGAATGTGGTTAACAACTTATTTTTGACATGGGGGGGAGGTGAGGACACCTAGAATGGGCAAGAGGGGAAGGGAAGTGCGAGCAATACAATGTGTAAGGGAATCCTCCCAAAGGATGATGCTGTTGAACAACACAGGACACTCTGTGTGGGGAATGAGGGAGGAGAGGGAGTGGGGGGACAGGTAGGGGATAAGGAATCAGGTAAACACCCGAAGTTGGGAAGGGAGTCCTCAGATTTCAATATAGAAGGGGAGGGGGAGCTGAGTTATGGTAAGGGGAGAATGGAACAATTGGAGAAGGCAGAGGATGACACTATGTGGATTGATGGGGGGCAGGAGGAGAAAAGGATGAGTAAGGGCAGGGGAAGGGAGGAGGGAAAAGGAAAGGGTACTGGGAAATATAAGAGTAGTAGGGGATGGAGGAGGTTGGTGCAGGAAGTAGGAAGGAGAGTGCCTTTGGGGGATAAAAACTCTGGAATGGAGATAGAGAAGGATTCTGGGAAAAGGAAACAGGGGGACACACATGGGAAGGAGAATTATGGAGAGCTGGTGAGGGGGGATCAGAAAAAGCTTAAGGGGATGGAAGGGGATGTGGGTAGAGAGGATCCTCTGAAGGTGGTGGAGCCCAACCTTAATGGGGCTCCCAGCCCTCAATGAGAGCTGTGGTGTGGAACTGTCGAGGTGCTGGGAGCCCCTTGACAGTTTCCCAACTTGAGGAGGTTGTGAGACTCCACTCCCCTGAGGTAATTTTCTTAGCTGAAACTAAAAATAAAAAAGATGTTATGATTAAGATGAAGAGGAGATTGAAGTATGATAGTCTGTTTGTTGTTGAACCCAGAGGTAAGGCTGGAGGCTTGGCTGTACTTTGGAGAAAGGAGATAGAAGTTAGGAGAGTTTTGTCCACTGAGTTTACTATAAAGCTTAATGTGGTAGGGAAAGGGAATGAGGCAGATTGGTGGTTTATTGGGGTCTATGCTAGTAGTACTGATCAGGTAAGAGCACATCAGTGGAAAGTTATAGAAAATAGATCAACTATATGGGGTTCGAATTGGATCCTAGCAGGGGATATGAATGATATTATGTCTGGGGATGAGAAATGGGGTGGGAAGCTGAGAAGTGAGAATAGTTTTAGAGATTTTAGGAAATTTGTTAATGACAACCAGTTGATAGATATTGGTTATGAGGGGATCCCCTGGACCTGGTGTAATAATTGGGAGGAGGATGGGGAGGTCAAGGAAAGGTTAGATAGAATTCTGTGCAGTTGGGATTGGAGAAGGGAGCATGGTAAAGCTAAGTGTGTGCACCTGCAGAATGAGGCTTCTAACCACTGTATGTTGCTCTTGGATACTGAGCCAAAGCACAGAAAATGGAAACAGAGGTTTTCCTTTGATAAAAATTGGGTGCAGCATAAGAAGGTTAGGGGCATTATTGCTTCAGCATGGGGGAAACAGCAGAGGAGGTCTAGGGGTTTTAGGCTAAAACAGAAAATTAAAGAGTGTAGGATGGCATTGTTACAATGGAGGAGGCATTACAATGCCAATGCTAAAACACAAATATGGAGGATAAAGAAGGAAATAACTGAGGTTCATAGGGGACAGCAGGAAGATAAAAAGGGTAGGTTGAGTACCCTGAAAAAACAACTCACTGAGGCTTACAGGTAGGAAGAAACTTACTGGGGGGCAAAAAGCCAGAGTGCAATGGTTGAGGGAGGGGGACAGGAATACTAAGTATTTCCATACGGTGGTAGAGGGGAGAAGGAAAAGGAACAATATATCTACTCTGCAAAGGGAGAATGGTACTTGGTGTGAATCGGAGGGGGAGGTGGGGAGAAATTTCTAATATTATGATGATTTTTAAAAAAATTCTACAAATGGGGTATTTTTTGTATGGGATTCTGTAAAAGGGGTGTTCGCATTTATCAAATGCGAGTTCCTTGAGCTCGCATTTACCAAATGCGAACACTCCCTGAATTTTCCAACAAACAAAATACAAAAAAAAAAAAAAAAAAGAGGTCGAAGACCTGCATTCAAGGAATGCGAGGTATATGACCTCGCATTTAAGAAATGCGAGGTAAGGTCTTCATCAAGCGAGTGATACACGCCTGCTTCGAGTTATCAGAGAAATGAGGACGAAATTGTTGATAACAACGAAGGCCCAAAATGGCTCTCTCTACTCGTAATCATATCTGGGGTTACACTCTGGTCTGTCTGGGGTTATCCTGCATTTTTGTGCTCAAGCAAATTGTATTTCATATATAGAGTTTACAAACACTAGACGGCAACCCAACTTCCAAACCTTGATATATGAATAGCTCTGGAAGCGTCATTTCTTCCAGCCACATTCTTGCCTGCCTGCAGTCAACCGTTGCTGGAGATTTCATCCGAAATTCAGCTAGATCCCCAAGGATAGATTCTCAAGGTGTCCGAATTAGGCTAGCTCATATCAAAAGCAGCAAATAACAAGAAGGCACAGGCTGTCAATGTCCCCAAATTTAGAGCTCTGTTAGTTCCAGTGGAAGATGAGATCAATGAATTACCTCAGCAATGGCGGACAACTGAGATGCTTGGACTGGTTCTACCTCAGCAAAAGAGAAGAGAAAGTGACCGCCAATTTCTGCAGGCTACGAAACATATTTTAATTGGGTTTCAGATTGAGTACCTCGCATTCCAAATCTGCGAGCTTTCTGTTGCCTTTTTTACTTTTTTCCAAAGCATTTCTCATTTTTTCTGGAACACTAACCTCGCATTTGTGAAATGCGATGTCTATGAACTCGCATTTCACAAATGCGAAGACCCTCATGCTAGAACTAAGTTCAAAAATTGCCCCCCTTGTAGAATAATTTTTTTTTTCCATCACAATTTTAGAATTTTCTCGGGAGGTGGGAGATGAAATTAATGTGTATTTTGAGAAACTCTTCACATCCAGTAATCCAAGGCAGGTTGATGCAATACTCAGTGGTATTCCTCAGGTAATCACAGCTCAAATGAATAACAAGCTCACCAAACCAATCTCTGAGATGGAAGTCAGGAAAGCTGTTTTTTCCTTACATCCCAATAAGGCCCCTGAACCTGATGGTATGACCCCCTTTTTCTTTCAGCATTTCTAGGATGTAATTAAAAATGATCTTATAGCAGCCATATCTAGCTTCTTTCATTCTGGTCATTTACTTAAGGCTATTAATGAGACTATTATCACCTTAATTCCAAAAGTTAAAGCTCCTATTTCTGTGTCCCAATATAGGCCCATCAGTTTATGTAATGTTGTGTATAGAATCATTTCTAAGATCCTGGTTAATAGATTGAAACCTTTTCTGCAACACTGCATTAGTGGTAATCAGTCTGCTTTTATTCTTGGCAGACAAATCATTGATAATATTGTGATTACTCATGAAAGTATTCATTGTTTAAATCATAGACGAACTGGATCTAATGAGTTTATGGCTCTTAAACTAGATATGGCTAAAGCCTATGACAGGGTACAATGGCCTTTTGTAGTCAAGATAATGGAAAAAATGGGTTTCTGTCAGATTTGGATAAACTGGATCTTTAAATGTATGTCTTCTGTTGTATATTCTTTTAATGTGAATGGTGAGAAGACAGGTTTGGTTAAGCCTTCAATTGGTATAAGGCAGGGGGACCCACTATCCCCATATTTGTTTTTACTGATGTTTGAGGGGCTCTCTAGCTTGCTGAAGCAAGCATTGGGCAACCATTGTCTGATTGGATTAAAGATTGTCAAAGCCAGTCCTGCTATTTTCCACTTGTTTTTTTGCAGATGACACCCTTATCTTCTGTAGAGCCAGCATTAAGGAGGCTGAACAAGTGAAGAGGATCTTGGAGTTGTATGAAGCAGCATCAGGACAAAAGATTAACACAGATAAGTCATCTGTGTTCTTCAGCAAAAACACTGAGGAAAGCAATAATGCAGAGATCCTCAGATTATTAGGGGGAATGAAGCAGGTGGACCAGAGTAAGTATTTTGGGCTACCAATGGTGATTGGCAGATCTAAAAGACAAGTCTTCAATTATATCAAGGAAAGAGTGATGGGGAAGATCAAAGGGTGGAAAGAAAAGCTGTTGAGCCAGGCTGGGAAGGAAGTGCTGCTAAAGTCTGTGATACTAGCAATGCCTGCCTATGCTATGAGTTGCTGCAAGCTGCCTAAGAGCTTATGTCAGGATATAAGTGGTGAAATGGCTCGCTTTTGGTGGGGGGAGAGTGAGGGGAAGAGAAAGACTCACTGGGTGGAGTGGGGGAAGTTGGCTGAAATAAAAGGGAAAGGAGGTTTAGGCTTTAGGGACTTGCTGGATTTTAATAGTGCCATGCTAGCTAAGATGTTATGGAGAATTCTGACACAGCCCAATCTGCTATTAAGCAAGGTGTTAAAGGGGAAATACTTCAAAGGGGAAGCAATTTGGAAGACACAGATAAAGGCAGGGGACTCTTGGATATGGAAGAGCATTATGAGTGCAAGGGAGGTGATGGAAAGAGGGGTTAGGAAGAGAGTTGGAGATGGCACAACTGTGGATATCTGGAAAGATAGGTGGATCCCAGGTGAAGGTACGGGTATGGTAGCCACTCCAATGCCTGCAGGCTGTAAAATCCTAAAGGTACATGAACTAATTCAAAACGGAAAGTGGAACAGAGCAATGATGGAAACTCTACTTAGTGAGGAAGACTGCAGGAAGATAGAAGGAATTCCAATTAGTTTATGTGCAGGGAAGGATAAGTTGGTGTGGCCATTTACAAAATCTGGGCAGTATTCTGTCAAAACAGGATATATGCTGGCCAGATAAATGAGAGGGGAATGGAGAAGGAAGGAACAACATGAGGCTAGTAATAGTAGGAATGAACCTAATTCTAAAGCTTGGAAGGTGCTGTGGGGTTTAGGTATTCAACATAAACTGAAACATTTTATATGGAGATGTTTACATGGTGTATTACCAGTCAATGAGGTGATCAAAAGGAGAATTGGTAGTGGGGAGGATAAATGCAGGTGCTGTGGGGAGGGGACAGAAACCTTGGAGCATATGTTCTTCTTTTGTAGACATTCTGAAAATATATGGAAGGCAGCTCCAATTGATTGGGGTGGGCTTAAAGAGTTTAGGCATAGTTTTTGGCATTGGTGGAATAGCTTGATGGATGCACAAGACAGAATAGAAGGGAAGAACCACATTGCTTTGACTGTGAACATACTTTGGCAGTTATGGAAATCAAAGAACCAAGTACAGTTCAATGAGATGAGCAACTGCCCAGGGAGAACATCAGGTAAGGCTGTGCAGGAGTGGGCTGAATATAATGAGGTGAGGAATGGGGCTGATAATAAGGAGGTAATGGAGAAAGAACAGGGGGCAGGGATTAGCAGATGGTATCCACCCCCTCAAGGCTTTATAAAACTAAACACTGATGCAGCCTTGGGTTTGAAGGATAGGAGGATTGGGTGGGGAGTAGTGGCCAGAAGGGAGGATGGGGAGATTGTGGGGGTTTGGGCAGGGGGGAGAGCAGAAATGGTATCCCAGCAGTTGAGGAGGCCTTAGCTATCAGAAAAGCTGTGATAAAGGCTAAACTATGTGGCTGGAACAAAGTAGAGATACAATCTGATTGTAAATTACTGGTGGACAAGCTCAGGGGGAGGGATGTGGATGATCCAGTCACGAGGACTATTTTACATGATGTTCTGATTTTAAGCCAAGATTTTGATACGTGTCTTTTCTCTTTTGTTAAAAGAGGGGGCAATTGTGTGGCTCATAAGCTGGCAAAATTTGCCATAAGCTTGTATGATGAAATTAGTTGGAAGGATTCCTTTCCAATTTGGCTTAATTGTTTAGCCAAAAATGATGTAGGAGCAGTTGCTCCAACAATGTACTTTCCACTTAGCAATAAATCTGTTATCATTTGGAAAAAAAAATTAAATGCTATATTCCAAGTCAGGAGTGACCGTCACCAGCATCATTTGTTGCCGTCTTTAACGTTGTCGTTGTTATCACTACCATCATAATCGTTCTTATACTCGCTGTTGTCATCAATTGACAGTCATCGTTACAAGTCATTGATTAGACAATTTTTCTCATTCCGTAAGTAGTCACTTTTTTAATATTATAAACTATCAAATTAAATAAAATCTCAAATTTATCTTGGATTTGTAACTAATATATTTCTTAATTTGTTTTTAACCTAGGAATTTTGGCAATTTTAAAAAGCAAATGATAATTTTTATTATTAGTGAACAATACCCTCTACGCAATTCTCATTTTTCCTTAAGTTGTGCCCTACTTTGTAAATATTAACTTCTACTTTGACCTTATAGGAAATTTTCCCTAAACAAATTTAGAAAGGAAAAAAGAAATAGGAGAAAATAATAAAGTAATAACTAAATAAGACATTGAGACTTTCCAATTGTCTTCCCTTCCCTAACAATTTTGTTACGTTCTTTAATTTGCTGGCATAATTGTTTCTCCAAATTCAGATTTTCGCATCCAATTTACAATGGAATCCCCAAATTTGCCGGAGCCAAACCAAGTAACGGATAAAAAAATTAAATTGCCCAAAATCCCAAATCAAATTATTCCTGACTTCAAGACTACCAGTAAAATCATTGTGTCGATTCAAATGTGTGTTAGTAAGTCATGGCAGTCTCCAATATCTGATCCCAAATTCAGTCTCAAAACCAACGTTTCCCGGGCAATTTTCTGGAGTGGAATCAGCCCATTTCTATACTCTGTGAACCTTGATCTTCTTGCTGCAAACATCCTCAACCCATTAGCAGAAAACCCATGTTCTCCTAATCAAAACCAACTAATTCTTGGTTCTTGTAGCGGCTTCATACTCTTCAGCTATTCTACCTCAATATACTTATGGAATCCCTCCATTAGATCTTGTAAAGAAGTTCTCCAAATTTTGTTAGTCATAGTTTCTTAGAATATATTATATTAACAATCAGTATTTAGCAAAGAAATTTATCATATAAAAACTGTTATATCATCAAAAAATATATCCACGTGCAAAATACGTGGCATATTACTAGTACTAAGATAGGTACAAAACACGTGGCACATTACTAGTACTAAGGAAGGTACAAAATCTTAATTATGCACTGCAACAAAAATGGCTTTTAACGACATTTAAAAGTGTCAGTATAGATAATTTAACCTGACACTTTATCTATCCTCACACCTAGGGCGAGTGTTGTCCCTTCCAATATGGGGATAGACTCGTACTATTCAACATGTCAAGAAAACTATGCTGTTATAACTTTCCATCTGCCAACAAAAATCGCTTTTCTTGATAATTAAAAGTGTCAGGATAAGTATAATACAATATTAAAATATCGAATTCTATGCTGACACTTTTAATTGTCAGGAGTTTTTTTTTTTTGAGATAGAAGCAACCTGCAGGTAGTGCTCCCTGCTATACATTCCGTCAATCAGAAACCCAAAGGACTTTTAAAATTATCCCAAAGAACAGAATGCATATAAGATAATATGCTATGATGCAAAAATCTAGAAACATCAAACTTGAGTAGTACCGTGATTATGAGAACTGAAAATGCCAACTCCCATAAGCAAGAGGAGATTTGTCATCATGTTTCATACATCAAAAGCAGAATGCAAATGAGACTAAATGATATACAAGCCAACACACAGTGGAAAATCTCAGAATAAATGCAAGCGCACATTGTTTATAGCAATAACAATTCGCACTCCAGCTGCTTTGGCATGAGCAATGGCCTCTTCTGTTTGAGGTCGAATTCCATCATCAGTAGCAACTACAATAACAGCAATGTCTGTTACTCTGGCTCCACGAGCTCTCATTGCTCCAAATGCCTATCCAACCATTTTTACAGTTATGTTAGATAATTCATCTTGACAAAGGCCTTTTAAGATATGTCTGCAAAATCTCCAAGAAGAGCATTTGACATAAAAATTTTAAAAAAAGAAAAAAAACTTGCATGAATAAGCAGTTAAAAGTTAGAACCAGTGCTACATCATTAATTACCTCATGTCCAGGGGTGTCAAGGAAAACACAAGTCTGTGGCTTGCCATCAAAAGGTACTTGTACCTTGTATGCCCCCATGCCTTGAGTAATTCCACCTG
The DNA here is from genome assembly GCF_003713205.1 of Coffea eugenioides. NCBI lineage: Eukaryota > Viridiplantae > Streptophyta > Magnoliopsida > Gentianales > Rubiaceae > Coffea > Coffea eugenioides. The sequence goes on along the minus strand of NC_040042.1, from coordinate 8,364,175 downwards.
CTTCAGATGCTGCCACCTACAGTAGGTTGTCTAAGATTTAGTTCCCAGCTATTCAAGTATCATAACATAAGACAGAATAAGGTACTTCTTCTAAAGTCATCAAATGATAATGGCATTACAAATAATGTACCTCAACGTGAACATCAATAAAAATAATCGATTCATACCTTGCTTTTCCTGATGTAATCCAAAAGTGTGGTCTGCCAACCCAAAAGAAAACCAGTAATATATTAGCTAAAGATTGTTATGGGACAATAAATCTAGAATGACTCTCCTAAAGATCAATTAACTGGAAGCACACAAAATGTTCATAGGCAACAATCAAATAACAAAGAAAGGTAAAATTATTTCATGCGATGAGATCATAATGACTTCAAAAAAGGTCCATTAACTGGCGATTCTAGTTGACGATTTGCAATAAATCATTATTCATGTTCTTTAAGGTACAAATATCACTTTCCGTTCCTTGAAATTAATGGCATTGTAGCTGTGGATGATAACCGTGTGGGGCCACTTTACAAGCATATTTTTCCTCCAGCTTTAGCGCCATGGCTTTCATTCGTTGGGTTGCCGTGGAAGGTCTTTTGCAAAAATTCCATGTTCTCAGTTTATGAACTGATCTGGTTGATAATGCATTTAATTGATAAAAGCGATTTTTTTTCCCTTTGACTGCTAGGTTGTACCTTTCCCCTTGTTTGAATTTCAGAGCAAGTGGATAGCTGGTACTCTGTGTGGTCGGCTTTCACTTCCTTCTCCCAAGGAGATGATGGCTGATATTCAAGCTTTCTACTCATCAATGGAAGCATCTGGCACTCCAAAGCGGTATACTCATAACATGGCTGGTTATCAGGTAGAAAATGCTCACCTCCTGCTGATTTGATTTCGCTGCAGCTCTTCATTGTCATCTTTCACCAGTGTGACCCTCTTTGCACTTGCTTTTCCATGGACCTAGGCTAGAGTTTTTAATTTCTGCCCAACTCAACTGATGTGTTGTTTTATATCGCCAGTTCGAATATGACGATTGGTTGGCTGCTCAGTGTGGTTGTCTGCCGACTGAAGAATGGAGAAAGCAGATGTATGTTGAAACTTCCATGAGAAAGAGGTCTCAGCCTGAGACATACAGAGACCAGTGGGAAGATGAACACTTGGTCAGACAGGCACAAGCTGATTTTTCACAGTACTTTTCAAAAGTTCCCAGTAGCTAGATATCAAAATCACCCTTCTAATTGGTTGATTTGTTGATGGGGTTTGTTTATTGTTTAATCCTTGATTTTCTCAAAATCATATAGACTGGTGAATAGTGGCAACGCAGTGTCACGAGTCTGTAATTCTCATGAACGTAACACTTGCAACCCAATAAGCTGAATAAGAGGACTAGATGTTACATTTTTTGTCCAGCTAATGAGAATAATACCTTGAACTTTATTTATATTTTCATCTTAAACTCATTAGCTAAATGGGATATATTGTAAAGAACAGTATCAGTTAAAAGACTACAAAAAGATTAGCATCAGTTAAAGGAAGAAAAAGCCATCTACCACAGCTTGTTCTTGCACCACAGAACAAGATATTGTCCACAGAATGCTGCTTTTGGTAGCTAGGCTTAAACCGGTAATGTACTGTACAAAAAGGTGTGCACCAGCCATAAGTAATCGTCAACTACATGATCACTGACCCATAAGTAATCTACCAAAATCACAATGCCGAACAAAATAAGAATGACTTAGCACAAAGCCCCATTATACAACTATTAGAACTCAAAGCATCATACACCATTTTTTATTTTCACCACACAACAGAAACCTCAAACTATAAAATAGGAAAAAAAATCAAATTTAATTCATAAATCAGCTCTTTAAAAAATCCAAATAGCAATTTTTAACTGACACCCAACTAGATTTTCAACAAAGATTATCGAGGCATTTCATCAAACATGTCGAAGGCTATTACTAATTCTACACAAACAACTTCATTTCCTCTTTCCCTGTCCTCTTTTAGCTTATAAACCTCTGAAGCGCTATAATTTATAACCATCACATGCCTATAATAGCACAAACTTGGTCAAAATTTTGAGCCAAAAATAACTATAAAACAACGTTCCGCGTACAATTTCAACAAATAGGGGGAAAAACACACACACACACAAAGATGCACTGCATATCTGTGCAACTACAGGAACGCAAAAACCACGAATTTGAAGTAGTAAGTGGGCTTTTGGCTTACCTGGACACCTTCGGAAGCGGTAGAGACGGGGGAAGAGGTGAAATCGGAGTCAAGGGTAAGAAAAAGGAAAATGGCGAGACCGAAAAACGAGATTGCCATTAGTAAAAGTAAGCCAATGAACCAGGAAGTTTGCCAAAAGGGCAAATTGAGATTGGACTTGGAAGACAATTCTCGATAAACTATTCGAGTCGGGGGAGAAATTTGTTGAGCCGAATTTGAAGAAGATGATGATGATGACCTGGAAGTGGGTTTCCTTCGAGAGAGATTTTGTTGCTGATGCTGCTGTTAGCTGCCTAAGGGAGCCACGGTTGAAGCTTTATGGAAACTACTGCTTGGCTGCTACCCATTTTTCCCATCAACTACATCGGAATCTGACAACAGAGAGATAGAGAGACAGAGAGAGGGGGGCTGGAAATGGTGGAGCTGGAAAATGAAAATTTTGAGCAAGTGTTTTGAGTAAGTGTTTTGGCCGGCAGAATGAAAATTTTGAGTGTTTTAGAGCGAATGAATCTTCCGCCAAAATCAAACGATGCCGTTTAGTGTCTTTCTTTTTTTTTGGTATATCTCACATTTTCTCAAGTGTCATGTTAGATAGTCTAAAGGCACATTATTATTTTTATATCTAATAAAATAAAAAAAATTAGACTATATATTATTGAATTGCTAATAAGTGTCATGATAGGAGTGCTATAATGACACAAACCAACAAGTGTCCTTACAGACATGTCAGGAAAAGCCATTTTTGTTGTAGTGATGGGTCACAAATTGGCATTTTACCATGAAATTCAGTGGGACTTTTAACCATTAATTAGTGGACACAAGTTTGTGTCCATCTTGACTTAAAGCTGTTTGGCGTTTGTGGCACTAATCTATTCTGTGTCCCCATAATTTGCAGTAGTTACACTGGTTCTTTAATTTTTGAGATCTTTCTCCTTTAAATTGTTGGGCTTGTGATTTTGAAATGAATGCCATAACAATTTCAGTAGTTTTAGAATTCATGCTATGAAGACGAATTTCTTCTTAGATCAATTCATCTAAAACTAATCGAAATGTAGACAATGATGGTGTAAAAAATTTGCTCGCATAGGTTCGTAGTCATCATGTAAAGCCATTAGAAATTGAACTAATCTCACAGTGTCTCTATATTTGATTAAAAAAAAAAAATTTGCATCTTCGAGACATCACCATTCAGGCTCACGGACAGCCAACTACTGTTCCCAAAGATTATTCATTTGAGAGTGGAAAGAGTCATTGGACCGACCTGACTCTTGACGTGCTATTGTATTTTAATGGCAAATTGATACTGATGAGCTAAATCGGTTGTTGTATACCTTTCTATCAAAAAATTCCAAACTTCTTTTGCACTGTCAAAACTATGGAAAAGGTACTAATGGAGGGAGTAGAAGTATTGATTAGCCAAGAGATCCCATTCTTCCCGTCTATCAGTATATTTATTAGAAGATTCTTCTTTTTCTGGAGTGGGCTTGACACGCTTCCCTATGTTGACTCACCGTAGTTTGCGGCCTTTAAGAAAGCTTGGCATACATAATCCATAATTAGCGCCATCTAAAACAATGGTGATAGGATGCGAGACATCGGAATCAGGATTAGATACAATTACAATAAAGTGTTGACCCAGTAATGACGTAGTGCCTGATTGAATGATGTCTTGGCGCTAACTGGCTGTAAGAGGCACCGAAATGATTGTTGTATTAGATCAAAATTTATAATGGAAAGAAAGACAAAGAAAAGTAATAAATCAGGTCCCAAGTTGGAGCTCTAATACCATGATAAAGTGGAGAGTAGAGAGAAGAGAAAATGAAGAGAATGTTATATTAGATAAAATTGTGTGTGTCTACAAATACATGAAGGCCTTATATAGATATGGTAAGATATGATAAGTATAATGGTTGTGGTAGTTAGTAAATGTTGTAAATACATGTGATTAGTGAATGGTAGAATACACTACTACTCCCCCGTCCCACTTTGATAGTTTTGTTTCTTTTTTCACACAATTTAAGAAAAAAGTAATTAATTTTGTTAGAAAAGTAAATTTAGATTGTTATTTTTCTAAAATACCTTCACATTAAATAGAGTACAATTTTATGGGAACTTGAATTGACGGTAAAAAAAGAATCAACTCTCATTAAATGAGGTAGGTTTATAGTAACAACAACTTATATTAAATAAGGGTATTTTAGAAAAATTAAAATACAACTATATTTTTCAATTGGAAAGTGGATTACAATTTGGGACAGACGAAAAAGGAAAACAGGACTATCAAAGTGGGATGGAGGGAGTATAAGATAGAAAATTCAAGACATATGAGTTAGTTAGTAGCTATATTTACATTTAACAGTATGAAACACAATTCACAGTTGAGTTGACCTGTCCTTCCCAAGAATAATATCATCTAAATTTGAATTAGCGTCCCAGCAGCTCATTTGTATCTCGATTTTAATTTTGAAATTTCATGAATAAAACTTGTCTTTCGAACCACCCTTAACATGATTCTCAGGGGATTATCTTATTCTAAAACGATCACATTCATTGGATCATCACTCCATTACTCTCTTTCATTGTATAATTTATTTGCATATCATAAACTATAGCGCAACTTGAATGTGTAGATAACATATTGGACTGTTGATCTGTCCTAACTTGGATGTCTAGATAATATATTAAAGGACAGTTGATCATCTTTATATAAACTTCAGCATTTCATTAATGGTGCAGCACATAAGTATTGGCTCAAACTTTGCTGGTATCAATCCAAAAAATAAAACACACACACACACACACACAGATTTGTACTGAAGTTGTCCAGGAAATGTCATCTTCAACTGAAGTGGAGCAAAAAGATGATCACTTTGAAGAGCTCTTCCAGAGGTTGCAACCAAAGAAGCCTGTAGCAGGGGGCCTGGTGGCTAATTACCAAGGCGTTTGGTTTTATGCAGAATTACTTCAAGCTACATTAACCTTTCAAAAGCACTTCAAAGCCATTGACTCTGACATTATGTTGGCCACCATGCCGAAATCAGGAACCACATGGCTTAAAGCCCTCACCTTCAGTATTGTTAACCGCAACAATCATTCAGTCGATAAGAGCCCTTTGCTCTTCTCCAACCCTCATTATCTCGTCCCTTTTCTCGAGCTATATCTGTACAAGGATGGTAATATTCCCGATATAGACTCTATGCCTTGCCCACGAATCCTCGCTACTCACGTCCCTTATCAATTCCTTCCTAGCAGCATCTTGGATTGTTCCAATTGTCGAATGATCTACCTGTGCCGAAACCCTTTGGATGTGTTCACTTCAGTGTTGCAATTCTTCCTGCAAAATGGTCATATTTCAAGCCCGTCGATGTCTATTGATGTACCTTTTGAAGAGTTTTGTCAGGGCATACACGCGTATGGTCCATTTTGGGACCATTGTTTGGGATATTGGGATGCAAGCTTGAAAAACCCTCAAAAAGTGTTGTTTTTGAAGTATGAGGATTTAAAAAAGGATATCAATAGCTCCGTGAAGAAGATAGCTGACTTTTTAGGATATCCGTTTTCAGCTGAGGAAGAGGAAGCCGGTTTGGTTGAAGAGATAGCAATGCTCTGCAGCTTCGAAAATCTCAAGAATTTGGACTGTAACAAGGAAGGGGAGTTACCCGCCGCTTTTAGAGCTAAGCACAGTTCCTTTTTCAGGAAGGCAGAAGTTGGCGACTGGGTAAATGTACTAACTCCTTCCATGGCGAACCGACTTGAAAAATTGTTTCAAGAAAAGCTTGGGGAATCAGGGTTGACGCTGGAAATCAACAGCAAATAGATCACTATGCGTGTTTCATGTGAGATTTCTCATTAGATTGTCAAGCATGTTTCATGTGGATATCTCTCTCCCCTCTGGACGAGTTCAGCAAATCCTGATCAACAGTTCAGCTCCAAAAACAAGAAAACAAAAGAGAAGACCTAATACGTTTATCTTCAACTATTTGTTGCTTATTGATGTGTAATGGTTGTATCAGTTACTTTTCATTCAGTTGTTGTATGACCAAGATATCATGTGTGTGTGCACATGTATGCGACTATTCTTAAGGATTAAAAAGATTACCATATCTTTATCATTTTGACTGGATCATTCCCTTCCTTGCTTTTTCAAGCCCAAATGATAAATACGCTCATAGAATCGAGCTCAAAATGTTTCTGATAATAGGACTATGCTCATTTGAAACTCCAAGAAAAACTCAAAAAAGGGCAAAAGAAAATATTTGGGACTTTAAGTCACGTATTGGATTTTAGTCGGGAGAATTTTTTGTAAATCCTGTTTTTTTTTTTTTTTGTTTTTAATCACTAACGATGAAGTATATTGTGGTTTTCCTATTTAGAGTTTTTGTCTATGTGAACTACAAGTTTTTTTGGGTTGCCTTCATAAGCTCATGAATAATCTGTTTAACTATATGTAACTGTTCTTGGGGATTAAACCGTTCACCATATGTTTCCAATTTTGACTTTGGCTCGATCTTCTCTTTTTCACGCTACTATTTTTGTCTATCGTTGTACTTGAATCAGAAACGGTTTAATATTATAGCTCCCAAAAAAAAAAAAATGCAAACAAAGAGAAAAATAATTAGAGGGGACAAGGTCAAACTTCTATTAAATTTTTTTTTTTTTTACAATTAATAATTAACGAAATAATTGCAATCGCCCTTGGGACTTGGGAGTTGGGAGACCATGTCGTTCTGACACTATACAAAAATAATCGGAATCGCCCTCAGCATAAAGCTTAGGTAAAGGGGGACCTATTCTGGACTGTAGATGAAGAGATTCCTTTTGCATAAAGCTTAGGTAAAGGGGGCCCTATTCTTGACTGTAGATGAAGAGATTCCTTTTGCATGTGCAACTTCGGTGGTTGCGGTGCTAGTTTCTCATCCATGGTGCACAAAACTACAAACGAAACGATCAGGTACTAATGATTGAAGGCTTTTCCCTTGATTTTGACTTGCATGGGAGATACATTTTCTGGACCATTGGAAAGTTTTGCATCTTAGAAGAGCAAATTGTCACAGAATAATAAATTTGTTACTGGAAAAATTCACTGCGCTACTACTTTAGTATTTTATATCTTTCGACTTTTATTTCACCCTCAGTTTACATTCCCCTTGTCTTGGCGCAATGACTGCAACCTACTATGATGGATGGTACTAGCAAATAAGCGAGGGGCCATATGATTTGGCTTCTGATTAGATATTGGGTCTGTTTCATTCGATTTCTGGACCTTTCGTTCTCCCTTTATCCCTTCCTCATCTAGCTACTTCAGTTCACCAATCAATAATTAAGTCACTACTAGTTAGAATTTTGAAATACTAGCAGAAGAAGCTAATGAATGTGGTTTAAAACTTTATAAAGTGACATTGGTCTGCCTTTCCTCCTCCTGTACAGAAATTATCTCAAGAAATTTGATGCTTTTCCGGTTCTGACTGCATACTTTTTATGGTCGGTCTGAAAAACCTTCTGTATTAGTATAAAAATACTAGTACTAGTTTCTAGGAATTAACTGACAACGTCAACGAAGAAGATGAGAAAAGAAGGGGGATAGGATTACCGACGGCATCATCCAAGGAGAAGTAAACAGGCGGAGGAGGTTTACTTTAACGTAGGGAGGAGAACTAAGGTTACTCTTTGTAGGTGGATGAGTGGTGAGGAGGTTGCGAAGGACACCATGAAAGAGCCTACATGCTCTCCTCACCTTCGTCCACCGCCACCATGTGGTGAACGGTAGCGCTTTAGTGGAAGGGTAGCGCTTTACAGTTTACATCAGTTTGCGCGTACGACACATATAAGGACAATTGCTTGTCTGGGAGACGAGTTTTTTTTTTTTTTTTGGGCCTTTTTTTAATACACAAATTTTTTTTACAAATTTGTCCACAATAACTTTCGGAAAATATTGTTTGCACTCTATATTTTGTTATTTACACTCCCACTATTTGTTATATCATACTTTGATAGTCTTGTTTTCCTTTTTCGTCTGTCCCAAATTGTAGTGCATTTTCCAATTGAAGAATGTAATTATCTTTTAATTTCTCTAAAATACCCTTACTTAATGTAAGTTGTTATTACTATAAACTACCTTATTTAATCTAGATTGTTAGTATTGAATATAACTTACCCCATTTAATGCATTTAGATTTTCCAAAATATATTGATATATGAAAAGCCAACTTTATTTAATGTGAGGATATTTTAGGAAACTAGTTACCTAAATTGATTGTTCCAATAAAGTTAACTATTTTTTCTTAAACTGTATGAAAAAAAAACAAGACTATCAAAATGGGACGGAGGGAGTATAATCTAATAAATGAAAACTATATAATAAAAATGATAGTGGGAGTGCAAATAATAAAAAAGAGTGTATATAACATTTTCATAACTTTCTAAAATACTCTACAGTTTTTAAAATATATACCCCAAAAAGTAAAAAATACACAGTTTTTCCTTTCTTTTCTTTTCTCTTCTTCCTCCTCTGACGTCTCAACCCACCACTACCAGCCGATGTTCGGCTGTCACCCTTCCCCCCTCCCTTCCCTCCTCCTCCATCACTCCTCCTCTCCTCTCCTCTCCACCCTCCTCCCTCTTCCCCCTCTCCCTTACCCCACCCCGAATTCATAGATGCTGTGATTTTTGTCACAGATAGCCTAAATGTCTAAAGTCTAAACTGTTAATAAATCAGGAGAGTGTTCACCCTTTTAGATTTTGAGGGATAATATATATATATATATCTAAAATTAGGGTTAAAGTTAGAATGAAACTGAGAGATTTATTTATATTAGAACAGTATTGATGTTTTGTAGACTTCAATGACTCTTAAAATTACAATGTATTTGGATACACAAATATGCCTTTACTCTTGATTTTTTTTTTTTTTGGGTCAAAAACCTTTACTCTTGATACCTCAGCCAAATTACACAAACAATGACGACACAGATAAGTTAAAAATAAAGATTTAATATAGAATGTTATTATATTTAAAACACTTCAACTTTTATCTCTGGTCAACTAATTCGTTTCACAATGACTTTTCTTCACGAACCAAATGCCACGAGAAATATCCATCTTTTATCACAAGGATAGTCTTTTGCATAATTAGAATCTTGAAAAATCACATAATTTTCAATCCATCCTTAGCATTATTACGGGATCATGTAATTCTAATGCTCGACTCAAACTCGATTAATAGAACTGTGAAGCTAGTACCACCCATTTGTTGGAATTTTTTTGCTTTGGCACTATTATTAGTTATCCATAAAACGCTATAATGGTGTGTTCCATAGCGAGATAGACACATCCTAGATTACAATTTTTTTAATTTTGATTATTAGATATTTTCACGAGCACTTCAGGTTTTTTGTCTCTTTTTTCTGAGTTATAGTCCGGCAAATAGCTTCCAAATTCGATTAATTTTCTTATGGACTAACCAACGTAGTTCCTTTTCATTTTTCTTATTCCTTTTTTTTTTTTTGGGAGAAAGGGGGGGGGGGGTGGTGTTCAGAAGACTGGCCCATATTTAGTTTAGACTGACATATTATTAATGGTGTCCAGATGTATAGGTAGCTCAACAATTGACAAAGCAAGTGAATGCAAGTCACTTTCTCTTGTCTGCAACAAAGTCGGCAATAAATAATCCTTAAAAAACAGTAAGGATGATTGACAAAAAAGAAACAAAAAAGTGGCTATAAATACTAAATATTGTAGCAGTAACAAGTTTAATTTGATTCAGAGTTTCAGATGATTGAGACATAGGGATGGTAATGAAGCAGGTGGCTCTGTTTTTAAACTCGGATTGGACCGGCCGATCCGACTAGTCGTATCGGGAACGTGCCAATTGCTCGGTCCAAGTTAATCCTAAAATTTGGAAAATAAAAAATTCTGTCAAATCAGATCAAAAATCGAGTTTGACGGGAAAATATGAACCCAGTCTCTTTTTTTTCTTGAAAGGTCAAAATATTTTTAATATTATGTTTTGACCCCTAAGTTATTAAAAATTATTAATATACTTCAAATATTTCATACTTTATAAATGTTGTTTTAAAGTTTGGTGTTATTTTTCAATTAAATCCATAATTTAAATTCTAAACCTGTTAATGCTCATTAAATAATATAAATTGCTCCTTGATTGTTCTAATTTATTTGTATTTTCCTGTTAAATATATTTGAGACATCAAATATATATAAATATACCTTTATTAATATTAACATGTTATTAGGTATTTTACATATAATATTTTAATTTTTAAATAATTTTTATTTATGACATCATCCGATTCAATCCCGATAGAATCTGGTTGAACCCATTAACCCCTAACCTCTAAGCTCGATCGAGTCGATACTCGGTCCAATTCTGAAAACATAGGCTACAGGCACCCATCTCACTGGGGGCTAATGAAGCAGGGGGATGGAGCGCCCCACTTAGAAATAGGGCTGGGGGCGAGGACATGCTCCCTCGCTCCGCCACCTCGCCCCGCCACCCACTAAAAAAAATAAATGTATAAATAAATATATGTGTATATAATCATATATATAATATTTAATTTAATTAGTTACAAACTTATGATGATGATATTATTAGTTATATGTATTATATAATGCATATTAGTATATATAATATAATTGATATTATTAATTATACTAATAATTATATATGTCTACTAATAGAAATTATTAATTAATTATACTAAATTTACTAATACATTTATACTAAATTCTTAATTACACTTAATACAATAACACTTCTTTCTCAAAAAAAAAAAATACACAAGTACAATAATGAATTAGTGATTGTATTTGCGCTAAAAGTGAAAACTTGACTACTTTAGTTGTATTTATTCCATTATTGTATTCAAATAACTTTTGTTTGATTGTTTTTATAAGTTTAAATTGTGAAATTATAATAAATAATAACTTGATGATGTGTTAATATTTTAATATTTATTTATTTGCTAAATTTTGACTATAATAAAATTATATAATAAATTTTTATTAGTTCCGCAAATGCCCTGCGAGAGAAGCAGGGCGGGGCGGGGAAGGGGCTTGGTGTGATTTCCGAGAACGACAAATAAATTTATTCTTATTCTAGGATTGATCCAACCATCAATGTACATAACAATTGAGTTTTGCTATAAAATCATTAATCCAGAGTTCAAAAAAGTAACCAAACATTGGATTACGCTTTGCTTGCAACCGTACACCATTTCTTCCTTTTATAAAAAGGTCCAACTTTATTTCATTTGATTGTCCGTGATCCCAAGATTTTCAAAAAGTAGGATTATATGTAGAAATTCGAAGGCGAAGCTGATATTGGTCTGTTTGGTTAGCCTGATTTGTTAAAAAAAAAAAAGTCAAATATTAGTCAACTTGTATCATAAACATAATTTTCAACTTGTGAATTATTAGAGATATTTTTATAGAGTGTTATAGAGTGTTATTCCAAATAATCTCTTATCCAAACACATTATTTGTCGTGGGATGAGGAATGGATGAGATAATTGATATTATGATTTTTTTTAAAAGTGATTTTGACTTAAATTTTGGTAACCGTAAGATTAAAGTTAAACTTACGAAACATAAAATTGAATTTTTTTTGTATGTAATTTTCAACCTCAAGCATAATACTCATTACTCAAAAGAGACTATAGCATTTTTACATGAATGATCCAATATGAGCCAAGCCTAACATAATTTTTTTATGGGTGGGGTCAAACCCGTACCTGTTCATATTAAATCCGCATCCTATACATTTCTTAGACACTCACGTCCTTTAGCTTTAATATATTAAATTAAAATTTTTATAATGTTTAAATTATCTCAAGACTAGTATCATCTTTTGTAAAAGGAAAAAATTTCATACCATAAGCTTTACTGTAGTCCTGTATAGAAATCCCTTTTGTTGTTTATTTCATTCCAAAATTTATGTTTTCGCTGAAGTTGTTTTAATTTTTTTTTCTCTTTCCTTTTATAACTTACTACATTTATTTTGTTGAATTGTCTTTAATAGTAATTTACAGATAATTAGATGCTAGATATTAGCATTAAGAAGTCAATATTATTTCATATTCTACCTTGAAAAATATTTAGAATTCAACTTTATGGAATTAAAAATATGTAGATATTGCTATTTCCATGCTTAATTCTAATTGAAAAATATGGATTGCTAAATTGAATTCTAATTAAAATGTTCGAAAATGTACTCTTTTGTTTCATTTGTTTTTTTCTCTTCTTATGATCTGTTAATATATGTTACATAATACTAGTAAATAATAAACAAAGAAAATAAAAAATAAAAATTCTTTTATTTTATTTTTTTTGTTTTGTTGGCACGGTAATTTGTTTTATTCCATACCTACGCCTACTCAACTAAGAGAGGGAAGGAATGAATTCAAATGGGTCAAGAGAGAACCTGAAGAGAACTGTGAAATTTTCAAAAAATACTAAAGGTGAATGCAAATCAAGAAATTCAATCCTAAATCTCTTGACCTGCACCAAGAAGAGCCTTAAAACTCTTTCGGCAGCCAACGACTTTAAAGCAAAGGTGGTTGGTTCTTTTACGCTGTTGTACTTGGTAAGTGCCTGATCTGTTGCACAGTGAGAAATGGACCACGTTCCCAAGTCAGCGACTGAGAACTGAAAACTGAGAAGTAGCTACGCAGGTTTGAAGTTTTAACAAATTGAGTCAACAAAGAGCAGTAATTGTTTTATTGCCCTTGCTGCTTTTATTCCTTGTCGTTGTCCCAACAAAGAGGAAAAAAAAAGAAGAAGAAGATACTGATCACTTGAATCCGAATCTGCGAATCCCAGAACGTACTTGAACACAACAATACCATCTGCATCTTCTTCTCTCCATCCTTGCATCGGTTATTAGTAAGTTAATCTATCCCTTTTTGTTTATCAACATTTGGAGGAATTATGCTTAGAATTGCTTTTGAGAAGACTTAATTCAATTGATATATAACCAAGAGATCAATAAATCGCATTGAATCCGAAATTTTTTGGGTTTTTGACATCAAACCATTTGATCATCCAACCATCAATTTACCCCAGTTGAAGTATTCAATCTGCCGTGTCTGTTTCATTGTTACATTTCTTGCATTTCAGTTTCTTGGTCGTAGGATATATGGTTGTTGGCCAAAAGAGAAAAAAGGAAGAATCTTTTTCTGCTTTTCATTTTGAATGTGATATTGGGTTTTTGATGTTAACTTTATTGTTTCTGCCTTATTATTATTATTATGAGAATGGCGACTTGCTTGCCTTATTTTCCCATTTTGGCATTTTTCTCAGCTGCCTGGAAAAAGAGTCTTGTTTATTTTCTCTACTGGTCTTGCTGTTTCTTCGATTGAAGTAAAATTATGACATTAGTGACTTCTGATTGCAGCTCTGCTTTGTTGAATATCGATAATTCCAAGATCAATCCATTGAGTATAGTAAAGAAATGGCAGTGTAAGTCTAAAGTTTCTTCAACATTTCATGTTCTTCTAATTCTCAGCTTTATGGTGAAAATTGTATCCTTTTGTATTTAATGAAATAGAATTAGCTGATTTTAACATGAATGATATTTGAGCAGGATTGCTTCTGCTCCTGGAAAGGTTTTGATGACTGGAGGTTATCTAATTTTGGAGAGGCCTAATGCAGGGATTGTCCTGAGCACAAATGCACGATTTTATGCCATAGTGAAGCCACTTTATGAGGAAATTAAACCTGAGAGTTGGGCTTGGGTGAGTCTTTTTTTTTTTTCATATTGTGAACTTTTCTTTCAGTAATAAGTATTTTCCACTTCATTCTTTATTATGCAAGTCATAAGTTTGAATACTATTTGTATGAAGTTTACTCCCTGAGAAGAATGCTTGGTTCAGTAGAGGATAAATAAACCCATATTATTTAAGAAAGTTAGAAGCCCTATGAAGTAATTAATTTGGTGCCTTTTGATAACCAAATGATAAAAGGACTATGTCTTATATTAGGATGGGCTTTAACGAGGTTACTTGAATTGATCTTTTATTTGAAGCAAGCATGTTTTACCTAAGTTTCTTCATTCTTAATCATCCTCTCTCTAGTATGTAACTGTATGAAGTGTCTTTTTTCTCTACCTATGTATCTTTAACCATGATCAATTTATTTCGCAGAATTTGAATAGAGTTTGTTCTTATTAACTTTTAGGCATGGACAGATGTGAAATTAACTTCTCCACAGATGTCGAGAGAAACTATATACAAATTGTCCCTCAAACATTTAACTCTTCAGCCTGTGTCTTCAAGGTAAGTCTATCTGTTTTCACGCCTTACGTTGGTCAAACTATATCTGCTGATGTCTTTCCATTTAACTTCAATCATTTTTGTTTGCAATTTTACAATTAGATATATGTATGCTTTTGTGGAATTCTGGATTGGATTCGTGTTTTAAAAACCACATGCAAAGGATTCATGTATTAAATGGAATTCACTGGAGTAATGCCTTATGTTGTTGGCTTAATAGCAGTGCCTCAAGAAACCCCTTTGTAGAACATGCGGTCCAATATGCAGTGGCAGCAGCTCATGCAAAATTTGGCAAAGACAAGACAGATGCATTACAAAAGATACTTTTGCAAGGTAATGTCTGACATTTCACTCTTCATATTTGTTCGTTAAACTGAATGAATATAAATGAATCCAAGTTGCTGATGGATTAGTCATGCAGGTCTTGATATTACGATTCTAGGATGCAATGAGTTTTATTCATATAGGAATCAGGTATTTCACGTTTCCTGTCATGTATCTTCAAGCCGTGACAGCTTAGTGGTGTTTAGTGATCATTTCCTTCTTGTCCCTCTTAACACAATGGCTGTCTCTAAATTAGTGGTTGACTTGAATCATATCTATGCACCAAAAAGCAATTTGCTAGTTGTTCGAGTGCCAGGTTTCATAATAATAAAAGCTTACTCAGTTTGACTCTTGCAATTGATGTTCTCATAGCATCCTTCGGCACAATCATCTATTACTTATATCATTGTGAGGTTCCTGTTCATGTTTAGCAAAGATTTGTAGTTCAATAGCTTCTTGAGGTAGTCATGCTTTCCAGTTAACTAACCAATATAAGAATGGATTTTGTTATTTGGATCTTATTGTTTCGTATATGTCACTGTATACTTTCATAATTGAATGAAACTTTTCTAAGATCAACTTATATATGTGAGATTCTGAAGTGGAACTTTCCCTTGCAGATTGAGAAACGACTACAAAAAACTAAATTAGATCAGTCTTTTATATTAGGAAAGTTTAGATATTTGAAGCTGCTGACTCTATCTAATTGAAGAAAAATGATGTACTTACTAGATTTACCAGACCCACTGATTTTAGGAACTCGTGTTAGCAAAATTTATTTTCTTTAGAACATTGATGTATACTTGTGAATTTGAATCAACCTCTGTTTCCACATAGGACTTGATAAAGTTTTTTGGATTTCTTATGCCATATGGCAATATCTAGATTGCTAGAAGCATCACTTTCTGGTAGGTCATCCAATAGGGTTTCATCCATACTGAAATCTGGAATTTGCAGAATGAAAGATTGAATTACTTTATCTTTCATCATTACGACTCAATATTTTCATGTTCCTTTTGCTAGACTATTTAGGTTAATAATATCATATTCTATGCTTACGCTTTAATAGAATATTTGTTCCATTCTTGTTTTGGGTTTCTTGTGGGAACATGTCGACAGTTAAAGTGTAAATTGGATACATTTTTGTGTAGATCGAGTTGCAAGGTTTACCTTTGACACCAGAATCCTTGGCTTTGCTTCCACCTTTTAGTTCTATCACCTTCAATGCAGAAGAATCAAGTGGACAAAAGCCCGAAGTTGCAAAAACTGGATTGGGATCATCTGCAGCTATGACAACTGCAGTTGTTGCCAGTTTGCTCCATTACCTTGGAGTTGTTGACCTTTCTTCTGGAAAGAAAGTTGATGCAGATCTTGATATTGTGCACATGATAGCTCAAACAGCTCACTGCATTGCACAGGGAAAAGTGGGTAGTGGATTTGATGTGAGTTCTGCAGTTTATGGCAGCCAACGCTATGTTCGGTTCTCACCAGAAGTGCTTTCTTCTGCTCAGGTGCCATATCACCCAACTCCTCATGATTATCTGATGGTTATGTTTGAGTGAAAGATGAAGGCAGCTTAGGTCATTTTGCATTTAACACCACTTAAGGCATATGATTAAACGTGTACATGCACTCATGTGCGTGTGTGTGTACGTGCAGCTTAGGTATTAGTTGTCCATAAATGAGTTCTTTTCATTTTATTAGTATCACTTGCTAAACTTTAATGTTCCTAGATTTGAGAGTGACAGTTTTTTATTGTCAAAAAGAACTCAAAAGGCCAAGTTACTTTATCTCTCTGTGCGATCCATGTCGTCTGAAATGCTTTTGTAAGTGTTTGGTTCATCTACTAGTTTTTTTATTTCCATTAGTGTCCACCTGGATGGAAATTGGAGAACATTTGATTAGGTAAGAAACTAGTATTTACTCAAAGGAGTCAAACAGTGCTATAGTACCTTTGAGTATGCCTCATTAAACCATTATAGGTAGATGGTACCACTGGGATGCTTCGTTAGGCAAAGAGGAAAATAAATTGTGCCATGCCTCAAGGATGGAGAGACAATGACCAATCCTAAGCCCGATGGTTGCATCTGATGTTTTCTTTCCCAGAATCATAATGTCATACTGGCTAATGATCATCCATGGCTTCTCTAGTGTAACTTTTTCTTAAAGGGTGAGGCTTACTTGGGTTAATTTGTTCTGTTTTCTGCTTAGCTTTCAACAATAGTTACTTGAGGAGTAAAGTTTGGTTCTTATAGTCTTTAATATGTGGTAAGGTGCTTTCTTAGAAAATATGTGGGGAATTCCTCTTAAAATTGTGAAGTAAAGCTTCTCTTTTATATAATTGGCATCAACCTTTGGTAAAGCGCACCCCATTTTTCATATTCAGCTTATAACATGACAGTTCATGATGGTGCAGTCATAAAGAAACTTCTTATAGTCATCAAAATGACCTGCTTCCAGTTGTCGGATCATTGAGCATTTTACTATTGCATCTATGACATATGATGGCTGTGAACTCCTGAAATCTGCTTAATGATCTGTACATCTAAAAACGGGTTCTTCTCAACTAAGCACAGAAGTTCATTATTTTCAGGGTAGATCATTTTATGTAGAGCTAGTTTGATAGCATGCTTTAAAAATTAGCTTCCTTCTAAGTTGCTGTCAGCCATCTTGTATGTTCTTCTTAACTTGAAATAATTTAAATGCTTTTTGAAACTTTGTAGTGTAGGACAGCTGGGTTTAGCAGACTAAAATAAAATAACTTCATTGATGTTATTTGAGTCATAAATCAGTGTCATTGTGGACTTGCAGGGTGCAGTTAAAGGAATACCTCTGGAAGAAGTCATATCTGATGTCCTTCAAGCCAAGTGGGACCATGAGAGGAAAAAGTTTTCTTTGCCTCCATCAATGACTCTTGTAAGTTGTACAGAAATATAGCATTTGATGGAATTTAGTGCCCCAGGTCCTTGTGTATATGATATGGCCTCCATGGATGCCGATGGCATTTGTGTCCCTTTGCTGGATTTGTTTCTCAAGCAGAAACCAGTCATTGATTTTATTATTTTTTTCAGTCCTTGATTACTTTCAATAGAATTAAAAGCTAAACGTTGATTGGAAACCTACTGATTGTAATGATATTAGCTGGTGCAATTGGATCTTTCCTGACCTTATGCCATGATCGTTGCCAAAACAACATACACCATCTTTCTTTATATAACAAATAGCTGTTTGATTGTACATTACTGCATCTTTGGGAGCTCAAGCATGTGTTCAGTATTGCATTACGTGAGCTCCAGTGTGCCTCCTCCAATTCTAGATGATGAGAATATGCTTCAAATTGAAATAAACAACACCATGTTAATTTGTATCACTTGTCAAAAACTTTATACTGGTTTTGAGGGTTCCCATCATTTCTAACTAATGGAGTATGTTCACTTAGTTTCCTAATGTTGTGATGCACTTGCAGTTGCTGGGAGAACCAGGAACTGGAGGATCATCAACACCATCAATGGTAGGTGCTGTAAAGAAGTGGCAGAAGTCTGACCCTCAAAATTCTCTAGAAACATGGAGGAAGTTGTCAGAAGCAAACTCTGCACTTGAATTGCATCTGAATGCCTTGAGTGGATTGGCTGAAAAACATAGTGATGCGTACAAAAATGTCATCAACAGGTGCAGTGTGCTTACCTCAGAAAAGGTAAATCTTCAATCAACTGCAGCAAAATTTCTTGGCAATTGGTCTCTTAACAAATGAATCCCTTCAGTCTTCCTCAATTACTATATCCTGACTTGTATGACTTGCATGCCACAGGCAGATACCTTATTCATGTGCCGCTAACATCATGGCTGAACATGCATTTTTTCCTCCAATCTTCATAAAGTGCTAGTCTCCTTGTTCAACAATGTATTAGTTAAGCAACAGAAATTTTAATGCAGATAATGAGGATCTTCGTTTATGACAGTAATCCAATATCTAAATACTAAAGAAATTTTGATACAAATCATCCCTGTAATTGTCTAGCTATGAATTGATTTTACTGGCTAGAAGAGTCCTTTTGAATTGTCTGCATCTGCAAACTGCAGATGAGGGACAACCACTTCTCTTCTTGTTGATTAATGTATTTTGTTGTGGATGTCAACTTTAACACTTGGGTGAGCATTTCTCATTTTGTTGTAACCTCTCTCTCTAAAATGAGCTTGCAAACTTCTTATCAACAGTGGGTAGGAGGAGAAGATGAATCAAGCCAAGCAGTTATAGAAGCATTATTAGGAGCTAGAAATTCCATGCTTGGTATCAGAAACCACATGCGGAAGATGGGTGAGGCAGCTGGAATCCCAGTAAGTTCTCTTCTTTCTGGTTTGAAACAGCACTTGCCTATGTTTTGTTGTCTGTTTGTCTTGCATGCATGCACGTGTTTTTATTCTTCTTTCTGGTTAGAAACATAATTCCTCTTTCCATCAATCCCAGCACTTTCTTTATTCTGGTTGGAGACTTAGAAATCCATGAATTATGAAAAGAAATATTTAAAACCTTTCTCAATAGCAGTTTAATCTACTTAAACATATTTGTCGGATATGATGGTCTCAAATGATAAGCCGATTGGAATCTCTTTTGCCTCTCTAAGAAATCTTTAATTAGAATATACGACACCGAAAACTTTACACTTGATTCAAAGTGCATCAGATCAGAAGTGATACTTCACATTAGCCACGGATGTTATTTCATGCCCACAGTTAACAACTGCATAGGAAATGCAGAAAGAATTTGCATGTTAGAAAGAAAATCTGAAATTGATTTGTCCACATACAGTTGGCTCCCTCTCTCTGTAATTGTTTTGCATTTGAGCATTTCTTGATCTGCCCGACTTCCTTTATCTCTATAGGTGCATCTGTCCAAGTGTGAGCTTTGATTTCTTTCAGTTATCATGTCCTAGGTCTAACATGGTAGCAGGTACTGTTCACACTGCATGTCTGTAGTCGATCAGACCATCACTTCTGCCATGTTCCACTTTGCAGATAGAACCTGAATCACAAAGTGAGCTTTTAGATGCCACGATGAATATGGAGGGAGTTTTGCTGGCTGGTGTCCCTGGCGCAGGCGGGTTCGATGCTGTGTTTGCTGTTACCTTAGGAGCTTCAGGTGACAATGTCATCAGAGCTTGGAGCTCTCGCAATGTTCTTGCCTTGCTAGTGAGAGAAGATCCTAATGGTGTTTCTATAGAGAACAATGATCCACGAGCAAAGGAAATCACAATTGCTGTTTCTTCAATTAGGATTGAATAAACCTAGATCACAAATTATGTGAAAGTGAACAATCACCCCCAATATTTTAGCAGCATATATAATTTGCAAGCAGGTAACTTTCTACTGAGTTCTTTTCCAAAGCTGTAATAGCTTTGAGACAATAAACAGCTAATTATATACCTGTGGGGTCTCATATGTTGTAACAAATAGGTTTAACTCTCATCGTGATTACTAATGCTCTTGTTAGGCTGATGAGTTTATCCAAATTTGGGCGTCTTTGGAGGCATAGATGCCTTCTGCCACCCATGTGAAAGAAACAGATAAAATAACATTGTCAATTGTTCTGTCATTGACGGCGCTTGCTGCTGCTAGTTACCAGATTTATAAACTCAATATTGATGACGTCTCAAGTACTATGTAGCAGGTTGCCTCTACTCCCTCCGCATGTATTTTTTTTTTTTCTCTATGTCTTGATGATTGTCACAAACTTCTTGTATAAATGGCTAATGTGTTATTGGGGTGGGAGCACCAGAAATGTGGGGAAATGTTATTTGCACTCCCATTTTTATTAATCACTTTCACTATCATTCTACTCATATAGTTTCAATTATTAGACTATTACTAAGTTTTTCTCAAGTTTTTTAACTATTTTAACTACAATAATTTTAAAAACTTTTTAAAAATTTTAAAATACACACCTCAAAATATCGAAAAACACACCAAAAAATTTCTCTTTTTTCCTTTCTTCTTCTACCTTGCTCCCCCCCCCCCTCCCCTACCACACACAAAAAAACCTCAACGCACCACCTCTGCCTCCCAACGTAGATGTTGGCAAGTCCTTTTCTTTTCTTTTTTCTTCCCTTATTATTCTCCTCCCTCCCTTCCCCAAGCCCCCTCCCCTTCCGCCAACCCCCTCTAGTTGTGCCGACCAACCATGCAACAAACCATCTCCCTTCCCCTGGCCCTGCGCCCCCATCTGGTTGCAACTAGAGGAGGGGCGAGGGAAGGGAGGGAGGAGGAGAGAGGGAAAAAAAAAAGATGGGTGAGGTAGTGGTGGCTGGCGATGGTGGTGTCCGGTGGCCGGTAGTGGGGATGGAAGGAGGAGGAAGAAGAAGAAGAAAGGGAAATGAAAAAGAAAAAGAAAGAGAAAAGAAAAAGAAGAAAAGAAATTTTTTTTCCAAATCCTCAATATTATGAAAGTTTTTCTACAACTTTAATGGTAAGTTACAGTAAATTTTATATAAGTATTTAAAAAATTCACTTGTCAAATAGGGCCTATATGATAAAACAAATAGTGAGGGTACAAATAACAACATATGGAGTGCAAATAACGTTTTCCTAAATATATTGTCACGCCTTTTTAAGTACTTATTTCCTCATGTTCCCTGAGCAGCAGTTTTGCATCTGGATGCATGCATTTTTTTTGGGGTAAGAGATGGATGCTTTCTTTAAGGTTAAAGATGGAAGAACTTAGCTAAAATTGATGTGGAAGAAAAAAAAAAATTGAACATCCTGTATTCACCAGTAATCTCCACAGGAGCAAGTTCCATTTTTGAAATGATGGAAGCGATTCCTATCTCTTACAGTAATTTCTCTTTCATAAATTGTTGAAATGAATTTAGTATATGTGTGACAGTCACTGCACATTCTGACACTTCTAACAATTCTGATGGGAGAATGCTGCGATGTATGAATCAGTGCAAAGGCAATTGCCAATTTTTGGCTGTGAGTACTCAATCTCTGTCTCTTCTCTTCTTCATCTACATCCAGCAATATTTGTGATGTATCTGGGGAATACCCTTCAAATTTCAACTGCCATTCCATCTGGTGAAGCATCTCATATACGCTCTCCCGCTGGGGATGTGACTTATCTTCAGATACAAACTTAAACACTTCCCTTTTCACCTCCACAGAGCTGGATCCAGGCTCTTGGTTCAAGCCCTCCTCTTCAGCTAATCTGGTGCGAGTAGACGCCACATCCTCCCATCTTTGAGCTTTTGCATAAAGATTTGATAAAGTCAAATAATCACTGGCATTATGAGAATTTAGTTGAAACAGGTTTTTAGCTGCTACCTCTGCCAATTCAACATTAGAATGGATCTTACAAGCAGTAAGAAGACCTCTCCACAAAACACCGTTTGGTACCATTGGCATGCCATTGATAAGCTCTAAAGCTTCATTAAGCATTCCGGCTCTGCCCATTAGATCAACCATACACCCATAGTGTTGAATTGTTGGTTTTATCCCATATTCATACTTCATCTTGTTGAAACATCTCAAACCTTCTTCGACAAGGCCAGCATGACTGCAAGCACTGAGTACACCGACATAAATAACATCATCTGGTGGTAATCCTTCTTCAAGCATTTGTGAGAAGACTCTTAGAGCTTCCTGACCACATCCATGCATTGCCAGCCCTGAAATCATTACACTGTAAGACATCTGGTTCTTGTTTGCCATTCTTTCAAACAGACACAACCCTTTCTCTAAGCAGCCACATTTCATATACATGTCCATTAAGGAAGTCTCCACTATGACATTGAGGCCACTCATATTCCTTATTAGATAACAATGTACAGACCTACCTAAATCCAGTGCACCTAAATGAGTACAAGCAGAGAGCACACTTACTAGCACACTCTCCTCAGCCCTCCAACAACCTTCAGAATTCATGTCAGCAAAAATCCCAAGGCATTCAGACCACATGCCCAAGTTTGCATGAGCTGAAACTAGAGCACTCCAAGAAGCAATTGTCTTTTGATCCATCTGCTCAAAAACCATACGTGAATTCCTTATATCTCTACATTTTCCATACAGATTTATCAAGCTATTCTGCACAAATAGATCTTCTTGAAAACCAAGCTTAAACACATGCCCATGAATCTGCATTCCTTCCTCAAGTGTTCTTAAAAGAGCACATGCTTTGAAAACAGCAGGATATGTGAAATTATCAGGTTCCACCCCACTTTCAAGCATTTCAAGATACATAAATAATGCTTCTACTAGGCTCATTTCCTTGATTAGTCCTCTAATTACAGTATTATATTCAAAAGTACCTGGGTCGTCTATTTGGCGAAAAATTGAGCAGGCATAGTCCATGCTGCCCCAGTCAGAAAGAGCACAAGTGGCAACTAGATTGCTTGCACAGAAAGAGCTCCAAATCAACCCCAATTTCACAATCTGGCAATGAACTTGTTTCATATCTCTGAGGCTCTTGCATCTCTTCATGAAAGCGATACATTCTTGTTCCTTCAATGTGAAATCAGATTCTGGGATTCTTGAATGATCCTCCTGTGGTGTCATGAAATGACTCTGATAAAGAACTGATGTCCCCACCATTCTTATAACATGTCATACTATGTGAGGTGGCTAAGTTAGCACTACATGAAGTAAGAATCAGGCCCCCGACCATGCAACTTGAAGATTTTGTATGTACACGTTTTAGCTACTTTAGCAGCTAAGTAGCTCACTCCACTTTCTAGTTTTAAGCATCAAGAACAAAGACAATCAGAGATATCCAAACCTGGACATAAAAAAGTATGTTTGCTGAATTTTAAGGGATTGATCAACCGAACAGAAAATGGGTATAGTTATTTCCATAATTTGAAGTGAAATTCTGATCACTGAAGTAACAAATGTCCCAAAGTATGATGCATTCGAGCATTGGTGTGATGATACTTGGGCAAGATTTATTAGAGGCTGGGAAATTTTTGTTTGGTATTCTGATTGAAACTTTTGGAACAGTTTTCAAAGAGTTTCACGGACAAGGAGGAAATCTCATCCATGAGATGAGAAGAGAGAATCTGAGCCTAAGGATTGTGTCCCCATGCAGCATGGAACGATGTTGGTGATAGGATAATGTTTCTGCCACTTGGCTATGAGAGATACCTTCAAAAATATCCACAGCCACTAATATATCACTGTTAAATTTCTCCTACTCTTAGTAGTATCTAAAACAGCTTTTATTGGTCCAATGGTGGCTGAAATTTAGTAAAGGTTGGATTTTTTTTTTTTTTACAGAAAAGAGTAGAGGTAGAAAGGCTAGATTGTGGAATTCATCATTTCAGAAAAATTCATGGCAACGGTCCCATTGAGCCATCTCTATTTTCATATCAAAATATAAGCAAATTTTTAATTTTCCTTGTTGCTTTGTTTAATCCTATCTAGGCAGTAAACCGTTTTCGCCTATTTATGTTTACAATGTCCTTCTAGAAAGATGATACCTAAGGTTTTTTTCTTTATAAGTAATAACAATCATAATTACAGTCACTAATCGCTCATTCATTAGCATAATCCTAGTCCAAAGGTGCATATTCTTGCTTTTAAACTTGTGTGTGTCAATGGTATACAAAAGGAGGTATTGTATCTTGATTTGTGTGTAACTTTGAAGATACTAGCTAGAGTCTTTCCCAGTTGCCTATGCACCAATGCTTCTTGAAGAACAATTAATATAACTTGTCTTCAAATATCTTTTCGAAGTTAAATTCTTCTGTAATCAGCGAATTTCAATGCATTTACAAAATAGGCTTGGATGATCAAATTGGAATAACTTTCTCAGTTTTGGGGGGACCAAATTGAGATTCTATGCTACTTTGGAGTACCAAATCGGAATTTCTTTACCCTTAAAAGATAATATCTTTAGTTTGAGGGACCAAATTGAGATGAGATTCTATGCTACTTTGGAGTACCAAATCGGAATTTCCTTACCCTTAAAAATAATATCTTTAGTTTGAGGGACCAAATTGAGATGTTTGGTTACTTTGGAGGACCAAATTAAGACCTTTTAGTTTGAGGGACCAAATTAACATATTGAACAACTTTAGAGGACCAAAATAAAATTAACCCTAAAAATATTCCAAAACATTGGGCTAGTAAATATTCAAAGGGTTAATATCGTTTTGGTCATCTAAAGCGAATCTATATCTAAATATAGTCTCTCAATCTAACATCTCAATTTTGTCTTTCAAACTATAAAAGTCCTATTTTGGTCCTCCAATGCAATACAAAAACTCAATTTGATCACTCAAATTGAAAATTCTCAATTTGTTACTCCAAACTAAAAAGTTATGCTACGTTAATCCTTCAACTATATTTCATAAAAGGCATCAACGATTAGCTGATTACAAAAAAAAATGCAGAAATAGCAAACTGTTTTGACTTTTAATTGTTCCACAAGTCCATGAAGCTTTTGTTCTTTATTTTTTTAATAATAAATGTGCGATATTTCACAAGTTAGTTGTGATTTGGATATAAAATAATTTAGAAAATTATCAATAGGAAAAAAAAGAGTAGGTTTGCACAAATTTAATTTCACGAAAGAAGGCACTTTGATTGAAATCAACAAAGTAGGAAAAACTCTTAGTAAATATATTATTAAATGTTCCTTTGTTTTCTTTTTGGCAGTTTGACTCTTCCATATTTTTTCTTTTAATTATTCTTCCATAGTTATTAAACTATTAATATAATAACTTTGCAGGACCAAATTGGAACAATTGTCTTATTTGGGAGACTAAAATTAGATTTATTTATTTTGAGGGAGGAAGTAGAGATTTTATACTACTTTAGAGGGCCATTACAAGACCTATACAGTTTGAGAGACCAAATTAAGATGTTTTGCTAATTTTTGAGGACCAAATTGAGATCCTTGCAATTTGAGGGACCAAATTGAGATATTTTGTTACTTGGAAGGCCCAAAATAAAATGAATCTGAAGTTAAAACATTTTAGAGTTGCCCCCCTAACCACAGACGTTGAAATTGTTCAAGTATAAATCAATTTGTATTTGCAATTTTTTAATAATAATTTGTATTTCCAATTTAAGAGTCATGGCAAAAGTTCATGGATAGCTGAACCTTTGTATCCGAGCCAATCCTTTTTTAACTAATAACTTATGAAACATGATCTCATAGAAAAGAAGGTAAATTATCTTTTATCCTCCTATAATTTAATGTTT
Organism: Coffea eugenioides; assembly: GCF_003713205.1. NCBI lineage: Eukaryota > Viridiplantae > Streptophyta > Magnoliopsida > Gentianales > Rubiaceae > Coffea > Coffea eugenioides. The sequence goes on along the minus strand of NC_040042.1, from coordinate 8,338,148 downwards.
TTTCATATAACTTTTTTATTATTTAAAAATCTATATATAACCTTCTCATGGTTGGAATTAAATTTTTTTTTTAAATTTTTTTCCAAGTAAAAGTTAGAAGAAGGAAAGAAAAATTGAACTCAGGGTCTTAAATTTTAGGTATCAATCTTAACCATTGGACCAAAACTTCCTCGACACTTGAGCTAAACTACCATAATTAGTTTTTCTTTTAAAACTAACAATTAATATTAAAGAGTCAAACTAATAAATTAACGGATTCATCCTTTAACTACTTTTTTTTGGCTTTCTATATTTGTATTTTCTTTCTCTTTTTCTTTTACCTTTGAAAAAAAAGAGATGATTTTAAAAAATTGTACTTTGGCCTGGCAAATCTAATAGATCTTAATTTTCCCCAATACAAAAAAAGAAAGAAAAATAAAAAAATAGATAAGTAAAGAAAATAGGAAGTACCATTAAAATTTTGGTTTTTAAACTTATAACGATATTTATATTCACTAAATATTTAGCATTTTTCATTTCTCATTAGCTATATTTTTTATTTTCCTTTCTTCTTATTATTTTGATTTTCAAATTGGGAGACAGCACTATTCCAACCAATCCAGCTTGCCAAGTGCAGTTGGCCACCACCAATGACATAAAATGGGGTAGAAATGGTGCAATCAAGATTGAAGAAGATCTATCCATAGTACCAAAAAGATCAATTTAGTTATGGACCATATCAATAATTCAACTGTACCACCATCAAGTAAATTCACTGTCTCATTGAGGAACTTGAGAAGATAGAAAGACTAGTCTTCCTTGGTCCCAGGTGACATTAATAATGTGGTCCTTTGCCTGCCTTTTTTGCCTCCCATTCATCCTTTGACATTGGATTTTGGAATATGCAGCTGGGGATGCATGGAAAAATATGCAGTAAAATTAGTGATTGCTACAACTTTTTACTCTTAAAATTATCTCCCAAAACTCCCAATTAATATTCCTTTAGATACACGAACAACAAAAAGGGCAGTTAATTTTTTCCTTTATGTGGAACACATAGTAGCTTGCTTTTTGCATCTCAAATAAAATAGGGATTAATTTTCCTATAGTATCAATATAAAATTGTTTTTACACTAACTGGTGCAGATGCATAACACATAACATTCACGTTAATATGTACAGATACCGATGCTGTGTAAGAAAGATCAATTCATAGTATAATAATTCAACTTTGAAATACCTCAACCACTTGTTAAAAGGTAGGTTTATGGTTAGTCACATACTTAAATTTTTGGAAATACTTTGGATAACATTATGGGTAGTTAACTATATATATTAGCTTGAAAAATACTTTTAATAAGTTCCTAATTTTGGAAATGTATTTTACGTAAACCACTTTATTCTAATGAAGCTTTAAATGATGTCATTTCCTTTCCCACATTTGGTCTTTTCAATTAGATACATAATAGGAATGCTACATGGTGGAAAGTTTCCTATAATTACTTTTGAAAGGTTTCTCTGTCAGGCATATTTTCATTTGGGGCAGTAACCAGAAAAGGCAAAATTAGACAAGAAGGGATGCCAACTTACTACTATTGTATTGAGAACAAAGAATTAGAACTGGATGATTTTCTAGCATTCTCAGCCCATTGCTTTCCTGGAAGGGCATTTGGAGATTTGAAACTTGAAAGCTATTGTCAAATTTAGCAAGAGGTGACAAAGGAACAAGACAAAGAAAACAAAAGCCAATAATGTCAAAGTTTTTATTGTTAATTTTTAATGTGGTTGGGGTTAATGTCAAAATAATACTCCAATATTGCAAGTTTTACCACCATTTGATTTGATTGAATCCTTTGAATGGTCAACTGAGAAGCGAGAACATTAAGCTAACGTTCACCAGGGCGCGTGGAACAACGCGTTTGTACTAATTTTATGGGAGTTGAGATTAACCATTTCGTAGGTCACATATTTGGATATGAGTAGCATGACTTGTCTGACTGTTTCCATATTAGTATTTTGACCTAGCTTTTTAACGACTTTTTCTTTTTTATTAAAGGTAATTTTTCAAATGTCTTAAGTCTTAACTCCAAGAGGATTAATGAACATACATTTTGTCAAAGTATAAAAAAGATATAAGACATAAAAATGTAAAAAATAATAATTAAATAAATATCGACCTCTGAATTTAAAATTAGGAGTAACTCATTCAAAAGACAAAATAACCTTGACTTTTACAGTTTTATTATGTTAATGAAATTAATAATTTGTCTAATAGTCTAAAAGAAAAGAAGAACCAAAAACTAAAAAAGGAAAATAAACCAAAATGATATTTTGTATAACTCATTCTCATTGTGATGTACACTTGTCCATTTTTTTTTTTCTAATGGTGAACTTGCACATTCATTAGTGATTTTGACATATTTGATGCGTGTCAAACTTTAAAAGAAGATCTAAATTTTATATTAATATTTAAATTATTTTTCTAGAGCTGATTATATAAGGACAATGAAACCATGATAAGTGACTGTTTTGCTTTCTTTTATATTCAGCCATTTTAATTGACTTTACTTTTTTTCAAAAGATTAAGTACCTTTTTGACAATCTAAATGATAAGTACTACGTGTAATTAGTACTTTAGGGCTCTTGTTATACAAATCCCAATTTTAACTAGCAAATTTTATTGGGTGAGTTTACCATGAAATTCATCATAAGATTCATAACGGATTTAACAATCATTTTCCTTTTTGAATTCAACTTTGTTAAGGTAGAAGTTTAGTCACATAAACTCATTTTTAGAATGACATGAACAAATAATTTTTTAAAGCCTAAACTAGTTTGCCTTTTGTTTTTCAAATTGCTGAACATTATGGCATATCCCATGAACCATAAAAGCTTCTAAACTCAAATTCCAAAATTTTGGACATAAAAAATCCATATTTCAAATTATTACCACCAAATGATTTTGATTATCTCATTCTGTCTCGTGCAAATAAAATTTTCAAAACTACCTGATGATATTCTTAAGTATTTTTCACAAAATGATTCGGGTATAAAATAGACTATGACAAACATATTTAGCAACATGTTATTTCCTTTCAAATTGTCAATTATTTCCCCCCCCCCTCCCATTCTACTATAGTATAACACTTGATCTCACAGATTACAAAACTACATTCTACTATTTGGAACTCGAAAATACACAGAGTAAAATTTGACTTAATAATTGCAAAACCTAATCAAATTAACTAAGTTTTCTCAAGTGATAATTTTAAAAACTAATAGAGATTAGTTTCTCGGTGTATGTGATTTTCAACCTTTAGCCAAACCATAATATTATTTGAGTTTTTTCTAGAAGTAAAATGAAATAATATAATTTGATCACTTTTGAATTTTTTTGTTAAAATGCTTTCTCCAAATGTTGCAATAGGAACAATTTTTAAGAAAAAAACTAACATTACCCTAATGCTGTAGTTGCTATAGTACAAATCATTTTAGGCTATCAAGAATTATAATTTCGGCTTCATAAAATCCCTCAATATTAATCCTACTCAAACAAAAGAATGTAAAATAAATGCAAAATAATTACGTGTTATTCAAATACAATAATGTTTGACTTAAAAGATCTTTCTATTCATTAAACTAAATCTCAGAGAAATTAATACAACTACACAGCGTCTGTGGTCCCTCATATATTACCATCATCAATCATCCTCCAAAAATTCTAGTAATTAAAATACAACCATTTGCAGGGGCAAAAGGAGTTATGAGCCTCTTTTTTTTTTCCCCCCCTCCAGCACTTACATATTCACCACCAATTCTATCTCAATCTCAGCCCACATCGCGTGATCACGCGCCTACACTTCAAAGAATCCCACCTGTCTCATCATCATCATCATCATCATCTTCTCCAGACCAGACCACCCCACTTAACTTGCAAACATAGCACACAGTGCCCGATCGTGCACTCCTGTGGACCCCACTCATCTCTTTGTATTCAGCAAAATTACCTGTCCCTCTCCTTTTTCTCTCTCTAGCTGTAATTGTATCTACACAACCCTTTGTTCGGAAAACATGCCATTCTTTTTTATTCTTTTCTGAAGATTTTTCATCTTCTTTCAAAAAGGGTATTTGTAGTAGAATCCTAAAAAGGAAGAAAATGAACTTTAACTCCCTTTTTGATTTTTCACACCTTTGAAGCTCAATAAAAAGGGGGAATCAATTTTTAACCCACTGTTGAATGTCCCTTTCTCAGGTACTTGTACCCCAAAATGCCCTTTTTTCTTCTCTCTTTACTTTTTATAATATCAGTCCATCTTTGCCTTCAAGTTTAGATTTTTCTTAACTTCTTATGCTTACATTTCAACAGTCAATTTTCCTATTTTCAGTTGTTAGTCCAATTCTGAGGTATTGCAGTTGTGTATCATTTATGGTGATGTGGGGTTGAATTTGTCTAACAGGATGCGGCTTTGTTTAGTGGAACTTTGACTCTGAAACTTTCAACAGTTTCAACTTTTGAGAATTGGATATTTATTTCTGTTCAAGATTTCAACTTTACTTCTGGATTTTAAGAAAGGTTCGATTTTGGAAGCATCTTTGTCTTTTTTGGTGGTGGTTGAATACTTATTGGAGCTGAAAATTCAGGTGGTTGGACTGTTGAATTTTCTTGGCTGTCAATCTTTGATTTTTGGCATTAATTATTTTTTGTTTTTCAATTTTGTAGGCTTTGGAGAGCTGGGTTTGGGGAAAAGGCTACGTTTTTCTTTGTTGTGGGGCAAATCAGAAGGAGTTGAATAAGTGTAGGATTGTTGATTTTTTAGCTGTGATGGTGATTAAAATCTACTAACATCTTTACTTTGGTATCTGACTTAAAGGGTGTTTGTGTTCAGAGTTGTGTAGTAGCAACCCATTGGTTGAGTTGCTCTGACTTTGCTTGCAGTTTTGGTCGTTTTCGTGAAGTGGATTGATGAAACTTTTAGGGTGTTTAAAAGTATAGATTGAAAGCTTCAGGCTGTGAGGATAGATAGCTTAGGGAAGTTGGTGGTTTTGAATCTGAACGATGGAGAATAATGATAAGGGGGATTGGAGGGAGATGGTTAGGAAGATGCTTCCTCCCGGGGCTCCTATCCCTGAAGACGAGGCTAATCTTGACTATTCTATAGCTATGGAATATGAGGGTCCTCCTGTTCCATATGAGCTTCCTAGAGTAGAACCCCTTGGTAAGAATTCAGGTGAAATTCCAACTGCATCTGTTGCAGAATCATTTTCAGAGTCTAGAAGATCAGTGAGTCGTGATGTTCCTCCAGTGATAGAACCTATCCCTTTGCCAGTATCTCTTATTGCAAGTGTCACGAGTCCCCCTGATCAGAGTCCAAGGCTATCAGGGAGTTCAGAATCAGTGGTGTCTGTATTGCATAATCCTGATTCTTCTTCTGCATCTGCTTCAGCATCGCCAGGGTCTATGCATAATCCTCCGGATAATGCTCCTAAGAATGTAGCTAATGAAGGAAGGAGAGCCCCTGTGGTTACATTTAATACCATTGATAGATCTGAAAGGAGAGTGGTAGAATCAGAAAAGCAAGTCTTCCCAGAGTATGATGGTGTCTCTACAGAAAAGAAAAAAAGGAAGAAGAGTAGAGTCTGTTATAGGTGTGGAAAAGGAAAGTGGGAAACCAAGGAATCCTGTCTTGTATGCAATGCAAAGTATTGCAGCAATTGTGTGCTCAGAGCAATGGGATCCATGCCAGAGGGGCGGAAGTGTGTTACCTGCATTGGGGAGCCAATTGATGAGTCAAAACGGAGCAAACTGGGAAAACACTCGAGGGTGTTGTCACGTTTGCTTAGTCCTTTGGAGGTCAAACATATAATGAGAGCCGAGAAAGAATGTGCTGCTAATCAACTCCGCCCAGAGCAGCTGATTGTTAATGGATTTCCTCTGAAACCAGAAGAGATGGCTGAACTGTTTGGTTGCCCTTTGCCCCCTCGAAAATTGAAACCTGGTAGGTATTGGTATGACAAGGAATCTGGTATGTGGGGAAAGGTAACTTCATTTTCCATATTAAAGTTCAGCTGATTGCTTGTGCTCTTGTTTCACTGGAAATAATAATTGCTTATGTATGCCTACTTTTTAATTTGGCAGGAGGGAGAAAAACCAGACAGAGTCATAAGCTCGAACCTCAATTTCACGGGAAAACTCAGCCCTCATGCAAGCAATGGGAACACTGAAGTTTACATCAATGGCAGAGAAATTACAAAGCGTGAACTGAAAGTGTTGAAGGTCAGTTCCCCCCCCCCCCCCCCCCTTAATTTCCTTAGTTCATTGTTTATTCTTATATATGGGCAGTCAGTTTCTAACTGATAATATTTAGCAGGTGATTAGTCTGTAATAAGTTAATCAAGTGAAGAGCCACCTTCACTCTTTCTTTCAGATTTAATACTGACTTTGTCTTGTAATGGTAAATGATACTTTTGGGGAAGCCCCTTCAGATTATGCATGATTAGATTGGAATTCTAGTGCATGGGAATGAGTCAGTGATATTCGTGATGGGTTACATATTTTAACTTGCCAATCTCATGTCTTAATTTGTCTATCAAAACCTTTTCTGGAACTGTAGTAGTTCAAGAACAAAGTAGTCATAAAGTCCAAAGCTTTTTGGCATAAAAGATGTTGAAAACTTTTCAAGATTTGATCGAGCTTTGGTTGTACGTTGTTTTCGGAAAATGAAGTACATGTCAAATGGTAGCTCATATGGGTATTTCCTTATAAAGATCGCTCAAATACTTGGTCAATAACATAAATCATAATTTCCTACTTCAAGCTTTTAGAAAGATAAACTGATAGAAAGTTAAGCAATCCTAGTGGCATGATTTTTCATCTTTCCTCAATTATATGCTAATGAATTCTCATGGATTTGGGCCACCTGTTGTCTTTCTGTCGTAAGACATAAAAGACATTTCATAACTAATTACATGTTTTAACCTCAATTACATTGACTAATTAAGTAGTAGATCTCATAAGTAGTGTTTAAGTTCTTAGTTCTCTAGGATGCAAAGTGATGTAGAACAGGTGCTTTTTTTTAAAAAAAAAATTTGAATGGGAATGTAGTATGGGTAATTGAGAAGGAAAAAGAGATAATAGAGTCTCAAAAGGGAAAGGCTTGAAGAGCCAAAAATCAGGTTTATGGTCGCTCTGTGGGCTGCTTGGTTGCATAAAGGAACTAGAGGCTGTAGGGGATATTAGTTGTGGTGTTGGTTGAGATTAGAGAATAGCGTGATCTTTCCAGTCACACTTAAAATACTATAGGCACCTGTTCAGGTCTAGAATTGCATGTTAGACTCCATTGAGAGCATAAATTGGAACTTTTGATTAATCGATTACTAAAAATTGTAGAAACAGTTGTGTTAACAATTTCTTCAAATACCTATACCTAATGACACAAATGTTCTTTGATTCCAAACATTGATTCCTTTCTTGAGTTTTCTTATTATTAAAGAGACACCCCTGGACGAAGATAAAACCGAGTAGATCAAATAAGAACTGGATTGCAGCTGTTTACAACCTGAAATGAGAACTCAGAAGCCTACTTTCTAGTTTTTACAACCTACTTTTCTCAAACATTTTTCAGACGAATCAGAAAGGCCCTTCCAATTCTTTTTGAAGATTGGAATGCTTTATTTGCTTCAAGATTAGTGTTACTGTCTTTACTTGTCTGAAAGGGAGACTGTTATATGCTGTCACTATAATGCTTACTTCTCCAGTATTAACTTGTTTCTTTATTTTTGTTTCATTTGCACCTCAAATACTTGTATAGTTTGCTTACACTCTTGTTATAGAATGCTTCCTTTCAATTCATTTTTCATGAATCCAGAACCTCAGGAGTACTCATTTTTCAGCTGCGGGATGTCAAATATGTTATACCTGTTCAATGACTGAGCATATTAGTGACAAGACTTACTTATGGCCCAACCTTTAGCGATCTTTCTGGATCCACAGGTTGTGAACTGAGTGACATTAAGCAGTCAGGTTATCAAAATTCTTTTTTCTGTTGTTCTACATGCTGGACGCTCTTGAATCTGTCAAGTATTTAGTGTGGAAATCATCCAGCAAATGGAATTGAGAAAAATGGAAATTGCTCAAAAAAAAAAAAGTCCCTATAAACACCGTAAACAAACCAGAAAACATTCCTTGACATCATTTAGTGAGATTTAAACTTAGTATGCAGAGATCTACTAAGTTTTAGGTGTAAGTTAGCATACCCTAGGTAGATGTCAATACTCAAAATCAGTTTCAGCCCGCGGTCCAATTAGCTTCTATTGGAAACAGTATCATGTCTAATCATGCTGTTTCTGGTACTTGGGAAATGGTTCTTTCTGCTCTCAATTGGACAAAAACACGAGTCTTCTTATTCGCTAGTGAATTTCCGACTTCTGTTTTGTTAGATATCACATGCAATAAATTGGATATGTTCAATGACTTTTGCCTCATGTTGGGAAAATTCATACGCTATTGGCTTGAGTTAATGTCAAGCAAAGTTGGTTGTTGTGTTCCAAGATATTCTTAAGCTGCATGGACAATCAGCTTAATTTTAAGAATGTCACTGAAGCCTCTTGGTTCAATCTGGATTGGCTAATCCATCCATCTTATGTTTCTTATGCTAGACTGCATGGATACATATACTTGCATTCTTTCGTGCACACCCAAAATGCTAGTTGTTTAAGTTTGGCTTGCAGACTTCTGGGCTGAGCATATCTCCTTGCTGACATTTAGTTTGAGTAGATAGCAAGACAAAACATGTATTCCAACATGATTTGAACTCATTTTGAGACATGTCTATTCAAATCCAAAGCAGCTGTTGGATGAGTTCTCAATGCAATCTGGAGTTGTTTAACTCTAACATCGATATATTGTGTTTCAGCTTGCAAATGTGCAATGTCCTCGTGATACCCACTTCTGGGTCTATGATGATGGTCGTTATGAGGAAGAAGGTCAAAATAATATCCGAGGCAATATCTGGGAAAAGGTAATTATCATTATATACATATTTAATGATTTCTTTTAGAGCATACTGTCTTAATAATGTTGTATGAAATATTTAAACATTATAGCTTTGGTGAACAGGCATCAACACGGTTTGTCTGCTCTTTGTTCTCCTTGCCTGTACCCCAAGGTCAGCCTTATCCACAGAGGGATGAACCTAGTAATTATACTACTGTTCCAAATTATCTGGAACAGAAAAGAACTCAGAAGCTGCTACTTATTGGACTTCAAGGCTCTGGAACTAGCACCATTTTCAAACAGGTCTTTCCATTTTGGATTACATGCTGATGTTTGTTTAGAGCATATTGTTGAAGTTGTTTGTTTAGATGGAAATTGTACGAAATTAAAATCAGTTATTCTTGTTGTGCCTAATGATACTAATTTGTAATCTTTAGACAGAATAAATGTGCTTCCATCTTTCTGTGTTTCCAAGCAAGCTAAGTTTTTGGTGCACAACTTGTTTATTTGTTAAATAATGAGTAAATTCCGTTCTTGCCTAAAGATTTTGGAGTATGATCCTTTTATAAGCCATCTGTCAGTCTGGCTTTCTGCATTTGACAAAAGAGCTGTATGATCATAAATTTCTTGTTATATTTTGACTCACTCAACCAGACATCTTAACTTCCATTCATATGATGTTCAATTTGGTATGAAATATTATCTCTCTGAAAGAGGTGGGAGATAATTTCCTCTTTAATAGTGGGAATCTCCTTGCGTATTGCGTGCCATAGTTCCACTCCCCATGATTTTTCTTTGTAATGCACACATGGAACTACACACCACATTTAATCTGCATCTTAGAAGAGTTTTGCTCTCAGCATTAGTCTTTGTGATCCCTGTGATCACCAAAATGGGAAGGAAAAAAAGGGGAAGCTCAAGATAAAGGATAGATCATGAGTGATAAAGAAAAATCCAAGATAAAGATTACACCTTGAGATGAATAGAGAAAAGTTCAAATGTATTATTTCAAATAGAATGCCTGAATCATTTTTGGTGGTTGCCATGAAACCTCAAACTGATTCTTCATAAAGTGAGATGTTTCTGATCTGCAAGACAATCTCATTTATGTAAATCAAGTAAGTGAACTGGATGTTTCCCAATTATCAAGCACTCTTTTGACATCCTCGGCAATGTTTTCACTTGCCATAATTATTTACTAAAACTTTTTGGTTGGATACATTGAGAATGCGATGTTTCTCAAAAGGTGTTAATTGGCATGATCCTTTAACTTGTGTTGACAAAGCACTGAGTAATATTTTCTCATAATTATTTCTTAACCACCTCCCATATAGAGCATATTTGTGATGTCATACACTGTACTGACTTTTTTGTGAATTCTATGTTTGGTTCAACAGGCTAAATTTATGTATGGGAACAAGTTTACTGCTGAAGAACTGCTGGATATTAAGCTCATGATCCAGAGCAACATGTACAAATATCTTAGCATTTTACTTGATGGACGAGAGCGTTTTGAGGAGGAGGCCTTGTCAAGGACAAAAGAACTAACTTTGAATGAACAGACCACTGAAACAGGTAATGATTCAAGCTATGACAATTCATGTTCCATTTTTTGAACTCCCCATCGACCAACTTTTAATCATGTGCTACAATATTTTCTTCTTCTAGATAACTGGGCTGTTGTGATTTGAGTGAAAATCATTTGTAACTACACTATCCATAAATAGATACTTAGTCTTTGTCTTGCATATTGCTATCAGTGATGAACTTCAAAACATGGGATATTCATAACACGCTCGTGATTATGGGACCTACAAATCTAAATGTAGGGTCTAAGAATTTATACAGTATACGTTTAGTCTAATCCTGGTGATACCTGAAGCTAAATGGTCATCTCAAAGCATAGATTCTCAAGAAAGAAGCTTTTCCAATAAACATAGCAAATAAAGTTTCCTTGCTCAAATCCATGTGAGAAATCTGCTGCCAGCCAAATTGCCGGTACCAAAGTTCTGTGACAAGCCTTTTATATGAGAGACTGCTTGGGGGGGGGGAAGGGACTTCTAAATTTCTTGAAAGAGAAGTTTTCATCTTCTGTAATTGCGTCTCCTCTTTTTCTTCTTGAATACAATGCCTTCTACTTTAAAATCTTAACTAGTCCTTCATCCATTTGGAAACTTTTTGATGATAAAACCCATAACTAGTCCACCTAATATATTCTCGGCTTTCCAAGTTGTCCTACCTACTGCTTCTGATGTTTGAGTTTGTACTTCACTCAGGTGATGACATTGACTCCAGTGACAGTAATCAATGTGTGTACTCCCTGAACCCAAGGCTGAAGCACTTTTCTGACTGGCTCCTAGATATAATTGCAACTGGAGATTTGGATGCATTTTTCCCTGCAGCAACACGTGAATATGCTCCATTGGTTGAGGAGGTGTGGCGAGATCCTTCCATACAGGAGTCATACAGAAGGAAAGATGAACTTCACTTCCTTCCAGATGTGGCAGAGTACTTCTTAAGCAGGGTATGGCATTTCCTAAGTTCCAGTGCTTTACTAGTTAGCCACATTTGGTAGCTAAGTGTACATGTTATCCTATATTATCTTAATTTCCTATTGTAAACTTTGCTGTTGTCCATGACTATTTATGTAGTTAGTGTACCAAAGGGTTTTGGATTTTAGGTCTTATACTGGGTTTGGATATGTTCTTATTTGCCAAAAAATTTTTTTTTGTTTGATTGCATCATAAACACGTTTTCCAACCACCTTTTTATGTCACATGCATCACATCACAAAAAGTGCTACACTTTTTTTCAAAAAATTATTTCAAATAATCTCCTATCCAAACACAGTCACAATGATTCATCTTTTTGTTGAAATTTGAAGGGTGAATCTCTATATGAATCCATCATAGCCTCAACTAGTGTGTTAGTTTACTTTGATAATTCTGATGTTATAAATCATGAACTAAGCACACTGGCCAGTTGTGTGTGTTTGTATCTGTGAGTGTTTTCCAAGTGATATCTGAGAAAGTTGCATAAAGAGAGCATACTACTGTAGCAGCTTGTCCTTTTCAAATGCCATTTTGGTGGAAGTTAGATTGCTTATACAAACATAAATACAGGCATTTCTGCTTTAAAAGAGCTAGTCTTTACTACTTAGTGAAAGGAAATTACTTATTTGGTCTTAGCGGAGGGTGAACTCTTAATCCAATAAAGATGGAGATTTGTTTTATGCAGGACTTGTGTGCCTCAGCTGCTGTATAATACATATATGTTTGTTTTCTTTCTGCATTAATTTCATTGTCTACATAGACTAGTTGTAGGTACAATGTTGCACAAGTAAAACGTTTTAGCTCCACGAGCTTGTATCTGGTTCACAATGTGGAAACTTAGTTGATCGTGATGTGTTCCTTCTCAGGCTGTTGAAGTATCTAGCAATGAATATGAACCCACAGAGCGAGACATCCTCTATGCAGAAGGTGTCACCCAAGGCAATGGCCTTGCTTTTATGGAGTTCTCCCTGGATGAGCGTAGCCCAATGTCAGAAACCTATACAGACAATCTGGATGCTCCACCCCCTCCTCTTACAAGGTGGTTATCTTTCCTGTCTCATTATATTCACATGTATTTCCTTTTATTGGGGAATAAAGCTAATAAGTTGGAGGTTTTGCTGATGAAGTTCTTCACTCTCAAAGTAATGTATTATTACAATAATTGGTCTGGTACATCTCGTAATTGAAAGTTGACTTGGGCAGAGATGCTATACAATATCATCTTTTGGGGGAAAATTCTTACTACCCTTGCATTCGAAAATTCATCCTTTTCCCAAGTTTTCATTTGTTGGGCATTTAGCATCAGAACTTGCATTAAACAATTCTTTTTAGTAAATCCAAAACTTAAGACTCGATGAAATTTCTGTGCCTAATTGTTTAGAGTCAGGCTGGAAATGTAGGTATTTTTCCTTTGACTGTGGTTAGGAATGGGAAAATGTTACTACGTCTTACCACGGGAAAATGTTATTACTTTGATCTCTTAACTGCAATCTTTCTTGTTTATGCAACGAAATGAAGACATAAGAGGCTCAGACACTCTTATCCGCAGACAATGCTATCTTTTTTCATGCATAATTTGGAAATGCTGATATCTGATAGGGGAAAGGGGCAGAATTCTTATGCATTACGGATTGGCAGAATAAAAATGGCAAAATTTTGGGGCAAATGATTTTGACCATCTGTGACACCAAATGTGGTGGAGCAATTTTCTTTTCTTTTTCTTTTTTCCTAGGACCGATAAACAGATGCAGTGTACTTAAAATACCTATTTGTGATATTTAATGTTAGCTTTCTGTTTTGCTGTTTAGATACCAGCTTATTAGAGTAAATGCCAAAGGAATGAATGAAGGATGCAAATGGGTGGAGATGTTTGAAGATGTTCGTGTAGTTGTTTTCTGTGCTGCTCTTAGTGATTACGATCAAATTTCAGTGGCTCCGGAGCAAGGTGGTAGCAGAGTTCTCCTCCAAAACAAGATGATGCAAAGCAAAGAACTCTTTGAAACAATGATCAGGCACCCTTGTTTCAAAGACACTCCTTTTGTGTTGATTTTAAACAAGTACGACCTTTTCGAGGAAAAGGTCAACAGGGCGCATCTGAGTACCTGTGAGTGGTTTACCGACTTTAGTCCGGTGCGACCCCACCACAACAACCAATCACTGGCGCATCAAGCTTACTACTATGTTGCTATGAAGTTCAAAGATCTTTATGCATCTCTTACAGCTCGAAAGCTATTTGTGTGGCAAGCCAGGGCAAGAGACCGGGTGACAATTGATGAGGCCTTCAAGTATATAAGGGAGGTTGTCAAGTGGGACGAGGAGAGGGAAGAAAATTTCTACGGCGGGGAAGGGGATTCATTTTACAGTACGACAGATGTGAGCTCCTCGCCCTTTGTCAGACAAGAATGAAATAATAAACTAATCTAGATATGATTGGGATTGTAGATAGGGAGAAGAGAGAGGAGATGATTATCGAATAAACCCTGTTTTTGGAAGTTTTTCGCCATCAAAGCTCAATGCGTTATGGTGCTGTTTGAGCATTTGAGCTGGAAGTCATCTGATTTGACCATCCCAAGTGTATATTAAGGCTGTAAGTTTTCACAGGTGGACAAGAACGATGAAATTTTTATGTTGAATTTGATCCCAACTTCATGTACTTCTGTATAACCACTTCTGCCATGTTACAAATGAGCAGGGTGTCTTCTATCTTATTGTACTTGATACTGTTGTAATACATGTAGGAGATTGCTTGTATCTTTGCTTCAGAGGCACTTTTCCAGGTCCATACAATTATTATATTTCAGTGTGTTCAACAAGTCACAAATGCCTATATCTGGTAACGGATTTGTTATCCATGATGCTTCATTACTCATGAGGTGGCTTATGTAGTTATTAAGAGCTGGTTCATTGGAAGTCTCAACATAAAACATGGTGTTTATATTTAAGGGGTGTAAAATTTTGGAGATTAGCTTGTCTATAACCTCCATTTCACCTCAAAATTTGATACAAATTGTGGTCCATGTTAATATTTGTCTGAGTTGATTTTCACTTCAGTAGAAATGAGCATTGAGGATGATGAATCTCGAATGTCTTTTCATCACCTCGCTAATCTGCATGAGGTGCCTAAAGCTCAGTTCTTGTCCGAGTTTACATGAAATGCTTATATTGTTCAAGGGAAAAAAAAACTTGATTTTACCTCTTATTGTCTAAATCATGACCACCCGAAAGGCATATCAAGAAAACTGCGCTTTATCCTTATCCTTCTTTAATCTTGAAATGCCCAACTACCAAAGTCGTGATTTTTTGCTATTTCACCGTAGAAATGGCAGCAAATCGAGCACCCTCTAAAATCTCTGTTACCAAACTCTAATCTACGTATTTATATATTTTATTCAATCCTATCGAATAATCCTACGGTTTTAATTTCCACTACCAAACCCTCTCACTTGCAGGTTCGGATTATCCATCAAGTACCTTCTATCCACTAAATTTAATAGCTAAAAAAAATTAACCCTTATCAAACAAAAATCATTACTTATATCATGTTAAATTGAGGTCTGAACTTGGGTAAAGCCATCGAAGTTGCATGAGAAAAATCCAACATTTAGTGAAAATTTTCCCATCGACTATTTGTCAAAATTAGATTAATAAAAAATTTTCTCTTTTTCTAGAAGAATGGGGATAAGACCTTTAGTTAATAGTTATTTTAATCAAAGGGTTGAATAAAAAAAAACTAATAGATTAAATCTTTGAAATCCTTTGCAATAGCTTTTGTACTTTTTATTTTATTTTATAGGAATTACTTTAACTTTAAAGATTCACCAGATATTTTCTTTTGTCAACATTTAATGAAGGGTTAAATTAACATTCTTTTTTTTTTAATCATAATTGTCTTAATTGTGTTGGATTAGAGTTGTATCTTATTGGATTATAAAATTAAGAAATGCAATATCAGACTATAAAATTGGAACATATATATATATATATGGATCCTGTTACCAAATCCTATCAAAGTACCCGATTACCCGTCGATGACCAAATTTTAAAGGATAACTAGAGGTGGCAATTTGTCTCAAGTCCCAATGGGTTACCCATGCCCATGGGGACTTTGGGCGGGATGGGTATTGGATTTTGATATTGGGTTTAAAATGGGACAAATCCCAATTGTACCCATTAATTGATGGGAATACTTGGGAAATACTTGGGTACCCATTGGGCTCAAATAACAAGGGCTCTGTTTGGTTTAGCTATTTTTGGGGGGTATTTTTGAAATATTTTATTATAGCAGTGTATATGAAAAATTTTTACTATAAATTTTTTTTGAAATATTTGATATACTAATATGGATGGGATGTTTTTTGAGTTATTGTATATTACTGTAACATTGTATTTGAAAAACTTATTTTTTGAAAAAATAGCCAATCCAAACGGAGTCTTAGATTAAAAAATTATCTTTAACAATTTTTATAGTCATACTAGAGAATATAATCTAGTAGTTTTCCTAGTCATTATCCACAAGAATTTTCAACATTTCAGTCAATTTAGACCTGTCATCTTTGGACAATGATGAGGATAAATATTCAACACCTTAAGTACCTTGGTCATCTTGATATATGTTGGAATATGACTGTATATCTATTTTTTCCTTTATTTGTTAATCCAATTTTTTATGGGAATCCTGAGTATAAAGCACTTGCATGTTTATTTAATAAAACTAAAAAAAATTTAATAAATCAAAAATATTAAAATTATATAAAAAATAAAAATGAATTAAAGGAAAAAAAATATGTAGAAAATAGATTTGGGTATTGGGCGGGATCAATCTAAACCCATCCCAAAGTGATCCCGCCCAAGTTAGTCCCAAAACACATATGGGTAAGGTTGGGCCCAAACCCATATGACTCGGTTCCATCACAAACCCAAGCAAATCTCGCCCATCCCGCCCATTTTGCCACCTCTAAGGATAACCCATTGATTGAATAATCGGATTAACCATCGGGTTGGACACTCACGGCTGGTTGGGATTTCCCTAGCAGTTGTCATCCTTATTTCAACATATTTAATCCTGAATCGCCCTTACTACCGAAGCTATGAGTTTTAGCTTGCCGAATCAGGACACGCCTTCTTTCTCGATTCTCCAAATCGTTATTTTACCAGTAAAACTACTACCTGGAAGGCGTGATTATTAAGTGGACAAACTGACACTTCCGTGGAAAAAGCGTGGTTTATGTACTGTCTCGCAGTTGTGCCTTCTTTTCGCCCCCTTACCCTTGCACTTCAAGGCGTGATAGCGCCTTCTAACTCTAATTTCCCTCCACTTTCTACAAAAGCTCCAATAGGCCCCCCACCCATATTACAAAATCACCATAAAAATGGATCAAGCCGACCCGAAATCCAGCGACCTCCTCCGCCTTCCACCGCCAGCCGCCGCCTCCAAAGCCCGCCCCAAACGCTTTGTAAAAAACCAAATTCCGGACTCAATCCTGAACGACGCCGCTCTGAACTCTGCCATCTCCGTCTTACCATCCAATTACAATTTCGAAATCCACAAGTGCGTGTGGCGCGTTCGCTCCTCAGCCGCAAAGCGCGTTGCCCTCCAGTTCCCGGAAGGCCTTCTCATGTACTCTCTCATCATCTCCGATATCCTCCAGACCTTTACTTCCGTCACCCACTGCTTCGTCCTTGGTGACGTCACATACGGCGCGTGCTGCGTCGACGACCTCTCAGCCGCCGCTCTCTCCGCCGACCTGTTAATCCACTTCGGTCATAGTTGCCTTGTTCCCATTGATTTTACTGCTATTCCTTGCTTATATATATTCGTTGAGATATTTATTGATAGTAATAAATTGTTTAATCAAATAAAGCTGAAATTTTCGAGTTCTGAAAATTTCAGCTTTATTTTAGCTGGGACCATACAATTTTCCCATGCTATTAGGGCTGTAAAGCCCGAGTTGGAGAAATTAGGGTTTAGGGTTTTAGTTCCCCAGGCAAAACCCCTGTCCGCTGGGGAAGTACTGGGGTGCACTGCCCCTAGTGTGAGTATCAATAAAGAATTCACCCGTGTTGAGAGGGAGGGAAAGGAGGAAAATGAGGAGGTTATAATATTTGTGGCGGATGGGAGGTTTCATTTGGAGGCGTTTATGATAGCAAATCCTGGGGTTAAAACATTTAGGTATGATCCGTTTTTGGGGAAGTTGTTTTTGGAGGAGTATGATTATGATGGAATGAAGGAGGAGAGAAGGAGGGCGATTGAGAGGGCAAGAGGGGCTAAGAATTGGGGGCTTGTGTTGGGGACGTTGGGGAGGCAAGGGAATCCGAGGATTTTGGAGAGGCTGGAAGGGAAGATGACGGAGAAAGGTTTGGATTGGATGGTGGTTTTGATGTCTGAGTTATCTCCTCAAAGGATTGCATTGTTTGAGGACTCAGTGGATGCTTGGGTTCAAATTGCTTGTCCAAGGTTGTCAATTGATTGGGGGGATGCATTTGGGAAGCCGCTTTTGACTACTTTTGAAGCAGAGATTGCTCTTGGTGATTTACCAGGGTGGTGGGAGAGGAAATCAAAGGCTGGTGTGGAGTTGAGTTGCAGCAGTGGATCAGAGCGTTCTGAGAATAAATCATGTTGTGCGAGTAATAGTGGAGATAGGAAGGAGAAGGATGAGGTTGTTGTGGATTATCCCATGGATTACTATGCTCAGGATGGTGGAGAATGGAATTCTTGTTACACTAAGAAGCCAACTCGCAATCTGCGTAAAAATTTACAGGCTGCTACTTACACTGCCAGTACCTGAATATCCAATAAATTGACAGTACATTCCACATATTGCCTTGAAGGTGACTTGACATCCCATGAAGCCATGAAATGCATAAAATCGTTGAAAGCTATTCTATGTGAGTATCATAAGCATGCTATTGCCTTAAGACATTGTTTTATGTTTCTGTTGGTTGCATCTCTATGGCTTCAATATAAGCTTGTCGGTTTTACTATTGTAGTTACCATAGGCACAGAAATGTCAACCTTATTTTTTCCCCCCTTCTTTTTTTTTTTTGTTTTTTGGTTTCCTTGTGTCTATAAATTGGAAAAGGTTGGGATGATGCTGCGTTCCAAAGTCTTTCACTTGCTTTTCTGAATACCATTATTTTATGTTGTAAATGTTCCTTGAACACTTGATACTCTTGTTTGGTTTCATGTTTAAAGTTAAATTACGAATTGCATTTGATTGATGGGATCTCTTTTGAACTTCTTGACAGCTATATTGTGTTTAACTGTGTATATAAGCATTTTGGCTGTCATGGAGTAATATGTGTGTGTGATGCAAAATATGCAGGCTTTTTGGAGTGCTTCCTGGCATTTGCAGGCATGACGGCTGGCCACTCTAGTTCTTCATTTTTGAACTTTGTGAGCGAGTGGGGCAATGTTTCCTCTTTCTTGCTGTTGCTTGTGGATCTCTTGCTAAATGGGTTTGGAATGGTCTTACTGTTTTCTGGCCGTCATGGTTCCTGCAACTTGCTGGAGGTAATGTGACACCAGGCAGTCTGGTTGATGTGTATCATCTGGCTCGCAATGTACTTCAAGCATATAGGGAAGGGATGGGACAGGATGCTGGTGTTATGGTTTCGATGCAAAAGTTAAGAGTTCTTCAGACACGCAATAGTTTTGATGCAAAAGTTAAAGAGTTCTTCAGACACGCAAAAGTTTTTTCTCTGGAAGGTCTGTTGTTTTTGTGGAATGTTAGGAGTGACATGATTGAATTCTCCATCGTTAATGGGGCCTATGCTTTGAGCCTAGTTTTCTTTTGGCTGGCTTTTGTGTTCTTCAGTCTTCACTTTTCTGTCTTGCTTTTGGGCTTTGGCTGCTGGTCGTGTGTCTTTGGTGACTATATAAAAAATAAATTCTTGCCACTTCCCAAATTTCTCGTCAGTTTCCTGATAGCCTGGATCTATTTTTATTGAGTGGCTGTTAGTATTTTGTTCTTTGATTTTGTTTTTAAATAACCTGAAAATATAGAACAAAATGTCAAAAGCAGTATGTTTTCTTTGGTCTAATTTCCGGGACTTGCAGCTACAAAAATTAGTTATGCCCAAACAAGAAAGGGTAGATATGTTTTCTACTTTCTGATTTTCAACGTTCTTGTTTTGCTCTAAAAGTTGAAAGTAGTAAATAATTAATAGGACAGTAAATCAAAGTAATGAACTCGTTTGCAACCACACGAAAGAAAGATCTGGTTTGGTAAACATAAACTCGATTTAGCACTCATTTTAATTCTGCTATCATGCAAGTAGTTAACTCTCTCTATTGTTCAGACGATCTGAAACAAAAAATTGTTTTTCTTGGTAGGTATTTGTCTTTCAATAAGCATTTCTTTAATCAATTTTCAATGTTCCGTGACAATATCAAATAGGACGAAAGGGAAGCTGGGAGCTAATGGGGCCGGGGATGCATCCCACGGGGGGAGAGGGAGGGGGAATGATTTCTGCCCCCTTTTAGAAACGAGGCAGGGGGGCGGGGGAGTGTACGCTTGCTCACCCCCTGCCCCGCCACCCACTTAAATAAATAAATAAATATATTTATATATAATATTTAATTTAATTAATTACAAATTTATTTATGTCAAAAGTGAAAACGTAACTTCTTTAATTGTATTTATTTCATTATATTAAATTGTATTCAAATAACTTTTGTTTGATTATTTTTATAAGTTTTAATTGTAAAATTATAATGAATAATAATTTAATGTTGTGTTGATATTTTATTACTTAATTATTTGCTAAAATATAATTACAATAAAATTGTGTAACAAATTTTATCAGCCTTGTGAGGGCATCCACGAGAGAAGTGGGATGGGGGGCGAGAAGAATTTGTAGGCAACGGAACGGGGGACGGGGACCCCATCCCATTGCCATGCTTAATTATTATCAGCATCTTGCCATTTTTAATCAATTGTCCACTCAATTATTCACACCAAAAAAAAAGAAAAGAGAAATCTCTTCGAAGGCTGCTTCTTTCTTTTATTTCATAGGATCCGCCCTCAATTCCTGCCACCTCCATTGCCATCAAACCTTCCTCTCTTTCTTGGCCATCAGCAGCCACAAAACGACCAACCACACTGGTTTTGTGTTGCTGCCGCCACCACCATCTTAGCATCAACCAAACCACTTGGTTGATTTGATTTGTACCACAACGTTTAGCCACCAGCACACGCTAAGAATAGAAAATGCATTTTGTCCAGTCAAAGCCAAATATACGTGACTGAAATTGTGAAAAAAAAATGTTTGGAAAAGTACTTTTGGATAAAAGAACAGGTCTTAAGATTATCCATCAATGTATCTTGCCCCCGTCATGTCATTAGAATGATATGAAATCCACGGTACAGAAATACAGAGGGAAAAACAATACATTGCCAACAAAATGTGATAAACTGAACATGTAAAGCGGGGTAACAGGCCCAGACAACTAAAAAAATCCATCTTCTTTCATTTCCCAGCTGGAACATTAGCTTGTTTAGGGCACTATGTTACAGAAAATTGAGGTCAGGACCTAAACTTAAGCAGCAACTAAATCAGGTGTTTCTGCCTCAACAGATACCAAAGCAGTATGTACTTTTCCCACCCAATTATCCAGCCGGTCCCGCAAAGATTTGATCTGAGGGATCCCTAGAACTCTTGGTTGCACCCAGGTAACATGGACTAGTCCATCAACTTGATCAATGACTCCCTCAATTAAATGAACCTACAAATCATATTGAAAACATTTCAAAACTCTTTTGAAAAACTTCAGAAAAACAAATAACATATAACAAGAGGCAGAAGCGATTCAAATACATGGAAAAGTTGAATGACCATTTTAAACCAAAACTACACCATATGCCCACACCCCCTAGAAAATATGAAAAAAACCCTCTTCGTCCAGGAGACGAGGACCGGGGTGGAGGGATTTTACTGGAAATTCATTGAATTTAAATTTCCAAAGAGTCATCAAGACAAATACATGTGAGATATGTAGCGTAAGAAAGATGCGAGAGGGGAGGACAAAAAGAACTCAACAACATGAAAGAAACTAGCTACAATATTAACATATCTGAAATGCACATGCAAGTGAAATATTCCTGCAGATACAACTCCTACCATATGGAGATCATCTGTATTCCCAACTTATGCATCCAATAAATGGGACATGGAATAGAATACCATACAACCAATCAATCACTAATTCCATATCAATAAAAATTGGTATCAGCCCGTGGCGAAACCAAAAGTGTAATTCAGACAACCTTAGTCGACAGTTTCATCTCCAACAGATGTTTACATTTAAAAGAAATCTGAAAATTGAATGGAGGAAAGATATGATATCAACTTATGCGATCAAGTAACCCAAATTCAGTCCTTCATATGGCAAGCATATAAACAATTTAGCCTCATAACTGAAACAATTATGATAAAACCAATACTTAAACTGGAAGAGGACGATGTAACTAAAAAGCAAAATCAATTACTGCTATCCATGCTTTGTCCAACAAACTTAAAAGGGAAGGGCAGGGAAGGGAGAATACATGCAGCAGATAAAATGAATTTTCAATATTCAATGAACATCTGTGCTACTGACGGAAGAAAAGCAAGACTCCAGGTCTACTAAGTTTAGCAAGAAGGATAAGCTTACAGAGAGGCTCTTCATCAGGAGAAACTCCACATCTTCTACAGAAAGTTTTGTGCGCTCAGCAATCAGACTTAAGGGGATCGTTCTGTCTTCAGATGGTCGACTGCAGGCAAAGACAAATGTTTAGTTGATCTGTGAACTCAATTCCAGAATTTTTGCTAGATATATAGCAAACAGTTATACCTGAAGATTATTTCCATCAAGCAGAGAATGTTAATCTTCTCCATGAGTTTTTTCTCATTCTGCACCAGTGCTGGTTGAGAACTAAGAGCAGCTCTATGAACGTTGCATAATTCTTGATAACGAACCAAATCACCAGTGTTGAATGCTTCAAGGATATAATACAGCCACTCAACCTTAGTACCCAAAAGACTTTTGATCTGTAGAAGGGAAATGATGAATTAGCCCGGTAAGGGCATAAGTGCTCTTAAATTTACAAGAGCAAAGAATAAGCAGCATTCACTTGCCCATCTTGTGTTGGGTTGCTTAACTTTAAACAACTATAACATTTAAAAAAAGACAACAAAACTGTGAAAGCATGGATCATGATCATAAGCACTTTTAGCAGATTTAGATACGGAACAACAAAAGAATTCCAACAGAAACCCCCAAAAAATAATTGAGATCTAACTATACATAATGCTGTAAAAATAACAAACACAAATAATTAGCGCATCCAAACTTTAGCAAATTTCAATATCAAATCACCACTTCCCTCATTGTGTTGAAACATTAAAGTATCTATAGCAGAGTAAAATTTGAACTATTTCCACTGTCATTAATTGACCAATAAAGATAAGAGGAAAATTCTCTGACTCCCTTTCTAAATGGACACCTAAAGTATTGACAAAAAACAGACAGAAAGCTCCGTTACTCATTTTATGCCAAGACCACGAGTACATCCGTTACTCATTTTATGCCAAGACCACGAGTACATCTATATAGTGTAGACATAGAAAAGAATCAGAAACTGACTTATCAATCACAAACAAAAGAACTACAATCACATGACTATCAACACTGGGTAGCTAAAACATAAAACGTAAGGGTGCTGTATAACCAACAACTCGTTTCACAAGAAACTCACATAAACTTATTCCTCTGCATTTTCAAAAAGCAAACACATAATAGGAATTACGAGTGATTTCGGAGTCCAACATGAGAAATATAAAAATGTACAAAAAATGAAGAAAATAAGTTCCATCCATCAAATATAAGATGCTAGAAATATATTCATCCAGGAAAAACAAAGTCACTTGTACAAAATCCAACAAATCAGTAGTTACTTACAATTGGATGCGCAAGCAGCTCCCCAAAATTGTAAATGTTTTCTCCCAGCAATGCTGATAGGGATAGATCAAAAGCCAAATCCTAGTAGAAAATAAGCACCCATCAAAAGGATAACAGCAACTTATTTGTTTAAAGTACTGAAATAAGGAAAGTTTAAAACATGAAGATTTTTATCAGTTATTCTCTTGGCTAGATAGAAACATTGCCTCAACTGGAGCAACAGTTTACAAATTAAAATAAACAACAGTAAATATCTTTAAAAGAATAAATGCTTCACAACTTCCCTCAGTCAGCCCACAAAGTAAAAGCACTTTGCTACATCAGATTTATATCCCTAACCAGTATGAAACCAACACCTGTAACAGGCCTAAAAAGTAATCATACTATCCTTCTCCCATCAGATGGAATAGTCCATAGACAAAGCAGCTGTGGCAGTAGGATTATGTAAACATTCATGTATTCTCTTCTAAACATCTTGTTACTAATCATCACAAACAACAGCTATAAGATTAGTTTGACCTTTTTGTCTACTAATTAATAAAAAAAATCTACTTTATATCTCCTAGCTTTAAAGGAAATTATGAACCATCAGAATCAACAGCTTAAGAACCGATTATTTGCAAAATTTAAAGTTTCCTTTAGAGTATGCATTTTCCCTTGTGGTATTTTTCCGAATTTGACAAAAAATGATCATTGACTTCTGATAATAGCCATTTTCTGAGAGATCCTGAAAATGAATTTATGGACAACAAAAATGAAACGGGGAGCATATCATAAATTATTCACATAGAAAAGTGAAAGTGAGAATTCTCTAAAAGACCAAGAGCATATTTAATTAAATAAAAACCAAGAGCATATTTAATTAGGGAATCAAAGAGAGCATTCTCTAAAAACTTAGAGAAATTAGGTTGACAACTTACAAGCTTAAACGAATCAGATAAAGTTTCCACTGACGTATAAGCCAGAAAAAGGAGGGCACTCTTGTAAAACTCGGCAAACTCTTGGCGAGCTTTGTAATATTGAGATGAAACCCAATAATAGCTCGCATACACAGATGGATCGATGTCAGTCATGCTATCAAGCGTACTCTTTCCTTCATCCAAAAGTTTTTTACACTCTTTTTGATCCCCTTGCTGAAGCTTTAATAAAGCCTTCTGCATCTTAATATAGAGGATGGGTTCCTCTATACGCAACTCTCTGGTGTTACGAAGCTTTTCAATCACCCCTTCAAGATAGCTAATAGCTGCTTCTCTCTCTGAGTACTGCCTAGAAACTATAACGGCAAAATGTGCAAGCTTGAGAAGATTAATTTTCGTCTCAAAATCGGCAATGAAATTATGATACAACTGTATCAAAGTATCCCCAGCCTGAAATAGGAAATAAGAGAATCAGGACAAAAAAGTATTAGATGTCAATAACGAGCAATAAGTTGCAAAGCATATCTCTATCAAATACTCTCCAAACACACAGTTGGACATATGAGGCAATAAGCATAGACCAAATCTAAAAGTTTTTTAACGTGGTGGGATAGGGTCTATATTTTCTCTAACAAACTTTAGAAGCACGACAAAAGAGAGAAGTAAAAAACAAAAAAAGATTCCAATATGTGATTTTTGTTGAGGTGGGCTAGTGTAAATGTTAGCCCACCACAAAAAACAAGAAATATGAGATGACACGCATTTGCTAATCCTGAAAATTTTTTATTGTGGTGGGGTGGCATCGTTATTTTCTCTAACAAACATTAGAAGCACAGTATTTGAGAAAAAGATGACTGACAACCAAGAAAAGATTCCAATATGTGATTGTGTAAATGCTAGCCCACCGCAAATTAATCTCTATGAAATACTTTCCAAACACAGTCAACAAAATGAGCTGATAAACATTTAGCCATTCTGAAAGGTCTTTTTTTGTCGTGGGGAAGGATATTATTTTCTCTAACGAAATTTAGAAGCACACTGTTTCAGAAAAGAGATAAGTAACAATTAAAGGAGGAAAAAACAAATTCCATCATGTGGTTTTTGTTGAGGTGGGCTATTGTAAATGCCAGCCCACCACAAATTAGATCTATATGAAGTACATTCCATTCACACAGACAGAAAAATCAGATAGTAAGGATTTACAAATCCTCAAAGGTCTTTATTGTGGTGGATTAAGATATCTATTTTCTCTAATGAACTTTATAAGCACGCTTCCACTAATTTTTTCTGGGGTGGGCTACTATCGAATACTACCTGGTGTGCCAAATATTTTATTTATTTTCAAGATAGGAAAGATAATAATGACATAATTGTTCCAGGCTGAAACTCGGTGACAGAGGGACATTCAAGAACCCCCTGCCCCCGGCCCCCAAAAAAAAGCCAAAAAACTGGAAGAACGTTGGATTTTTACACGTCAGGAATTCAATGAACGGTCAAAATATGTTCCTTCCAAAAATTAAGAAAGTCTTTAAAAGCCGCTTTGGAATTTGAACGTTTTTGTTGCTTTTTGGGTTCAAAACGCGTCACGAGAATTCCACTATGTTGATGACAAATCATAAAATCATGGTTATTGTTCATCAATAATCCCACGTCATCCATCTCACAAGTTAACACTAGAACTGAAATACCTCAAAATTTCCAGATAAGAAATGCCTAATTCCCATCTGAAGTTTTTCCAACCTATAATCAATCAACACACAATACACCAACCCATTTTATACACTCTATGGACAGAGAAAAGGGCCATTTAGATGAAATTGGCCAACTCCAAATCCCAGCCAAATAAGCTAATACCTTGCTCCGAAACCTGCACTTTCTTCTCTCTACTAGCGCCCAAATCTTTTCCAATTGTTTGTACACAAAGCAATTGTACTCCATCTTCATTCTACCAAAAATTTTCCATTTTGTACATACCCAAATCAAAATTAATGCTAAAACTCCCCATCTACTGAATCACAGCGCATACGCATGGCACAAAGGATAACGACTTCCCTTAAAAATCCCATAAACCCAATTTCTTCTTAAACCCTACCATTCAACCCTCCCCGAGAAAACCATTTTCTTAAATCCCCAACCCTAACTAACGAAACCCACCAAGTCAAACACCCAAAACCCCCAAATTCCCCAAATCCCACCCCATTCGAATGCATCAAACCAACATTCAATCAGAAAAAAATTCCAATCAAATCAAACAAAGCCAAAACAAATGTCAATCAGTATGCCTGTCCACAATTCAACAAAATTAAGGCGGAACCCACCTGAAACACGGAAAGAGCCACGAATTGCTCGAGCTTCTGAGTGAGCTGATGCCAGAGCTTGCGCTGGTACAGATCTGCGAGGGAGTCGTACCACTCGGAGAGCTCGGGATGGACATTCCTGAGGGTCTCCAGATACTGGAGTGCCGCCATAGCTGAATGTTGCGGACAAAAAACGATGCCGAATACAGAAGAGAGCTGGAGTTGCTTCTTGTTTTGGGGAAAACTACTATGCAAAACCCTCTCTCCGCGCCTAACTTATATATGTCTTTTCTTCCGTAAAAAGAAAGGAATAAAATTAAAAGAAAAAATAATTCTGGGGGAAGGAAATAGAAAAAGGAGTTTATCTGGGGTTTCTTGAGCCAATTGTTAGGGATTTTTTATTGTATTTTCTTTTTTTTTTCCTTAATCTTTTTTCTGTGCCTTTGGGAAGGGTCCTTCATGTTTCTTGGAATAAAAGTATAAAACCTCCCTCTTAGTTCAATATTATACCTTAAACAACTTAGCGAAAACTCGAGTAAAGTTGTGCAAAGTTAATTCAAATTAAACATGATACTTGACTTCACACAAACCCTAATCCTCACCAAGTTTTGTGTTAAATTTGATTTTCTCACCAAGTGATCACAGTTTTTATCCAAGTTTAATTTATCGAAAACTCTAAAATATGGTAAATGTGAATAAAACTCTTGATTTAAATTATTCTAAATGAATAACAAGTAATATGTAAAATGATCATGTAATATACCTCGGGTAAAATATACGAAACCCCCTTTTGACTTCATCAAAAGATATATCACTCCCTATAGTTTAGAAACACCCATAGAACCACCTTATACTTCCAACTAAAGTGGAGTTGACTGTAAAACCAACAAGTTATCGGCAGTCGGTGAAATACCCAAAATATCCTCTTTGATAATGTCAACCAGGAGAGAGATTGAACAATTGACTTCCTTTCTTTCTCGTCTATAGAATTAGAAGAGCAAAAACCCTACGAAATCGAGGATCTAATCAATTGGTGCATTGTTGGCAAAATCTCATGAATGTCATTGAGAAGTAGACTAGGTTTGCATCTAATTGTGAAGAATAGTTTAGAGGTAAGGACATAGAGCTGTTCTTGTATTTGTAGAATATTAAGCAACTTATTATTTTATTTTTATATTTGTGGGTATTTGTGTGGATTTAACATTTTCGGGTATAGATGCTCACATGGGTTAACTTTAGTACATATTTAGATGGTTTAACAGTCAAATTAAGGTTTAAAAAAAGTTTGTGGCTTTTTGTAGTATGTGGTCAATTTTAGTGGAAGTAGTATACAATGAATGTGTTGGCCTGATTAATATATTGGATTTGACCATGTAATTTGACTAGCTTTTGTTTACTCAGTGAATTAGTGGTCTGATTTATGTGTTTTTCTTGCTTAATTTAGTTATTATATATGAATTTTGAAATCTACTTTTTCATAAATTAATTAGGTTGGGACCAAGTCATTAGCCTTTAGAACAATCAATATCCATATGCACTATGGTAGGCGGTTTATATACAAGGCCAAGATAAGGTATACAAGTGACATAGTGAAGGTATCTCCTAGATGTGGCCCAAATGAATTATTAACATATTCGCTATTAAATTGGTACTCCAATATTGAAAAACATGTGCCCTATGCAAAGTTTTGGTATTCCCTTCCAAACCATGACCTAGATGTGGGTGTGATCAGTATAAATGATGATGTAGATATAGAGTTGCAGACTAGTTGCTATGAAGTGTTGCCCTATATGCATATTTATGTTGAGGTAGATGAAGCACCTCTGAGAATTCTTTCACCAGATGGCAAGGTCTTATTCATGAGGGTCCAACATGACGGCCCACTTGCCTTACATTACCATGAGAGTTCTTCACAAATGAACAAAGATTTGATTGTAAATGACAATAAAGCTTCACAAATTTGCATAGATTTGGGTATTGATGAATTAGATGGTGATGAAACTAGAGGACTAAAAGTTCCACTTGAAGCAATTAAGAAGCATAGGAAAAAATCTGGTAAAACTCCAGTTAAAAGGGCATAGATAGTTGTGAAATTGGTGAAGATAACATCAAATAAATTTGTCCAAAAGTTGTTCCAGAAGAGTATACCAATAGAATCTATCGACCAAGAGGCATCATCAGTCAACAATAGCACAATAGTAGAACCTGTTGAAAGAGAGGAGCAACATGTTGACTTGGAGGCACAAATTAGAGGTGATGAAGAACAACCATGCACAGATGATGGAGAGTTCAAATTTGAATCATCACAAGGTTCATAATAGTTTAGAAAAGGTCTAGAATTTCCAGAAGATGAGGGCATGTTTGCAACTAGAGGTTTCATCTATACCCCAATCAAATTAAGGATCTTGTGCCTTTTCAAAATAGCAACAGACAAATCAGGAATCTAGTCACTTTGTAGTTAGTGGTTCATCTATACCTAAATCAAATCAAGAATCTGGTAGCTTTTCAGAACAGCAGCAGACAAATCAGGAATTTGGTTAATTTTAAGAGCAACAACAGACAAATCAACAACCTGAGAGTAATCATTGGAGAGATTCCTTAGCACAGTAACAACATGGAGATGAACATATTTAGTATAACAGTGACGATTGGAATGAGCCAATGATTACAAATGAAGTATTTCTATATTCTAATGATGATGAGAATGGTCTTGATTACTCATACTTCACGCTGAAGTGGAGTTTTAGAAGCCGAAGTTTGAGTTAAAAATTGGGAAAAAGTTCACAAGCTTTAAAAAGTTTAGGGAGATTAGGGGAGTGGAACATTAGAGAAAGCTATGAGTTTCTCTATGCTAACAATGATAGTTAGAGGATAAATGTCAAGTGCAAGAAAGGATGCTCATATGGGATCCACGCAAGAAAGGTTAATGGGGCTAGTACTTGTCAGATAAAGACTTTAAATGGAGAGCACCACTATGCAAATAGGCATACAACCTCAACATATTTGAGCAATAAGTTCTAAGAGAAGGCTAGAAATGACTCTAGTTGCAGCCTAAATGGAAAAATGAATGATGTCAGGAGGATTTATATGGTTAACGTTAGTGAAAAAAAACATATAGGACTAAGAGAAAGCCAAGGAGGCAATCAAAGGGTGCCATATGGAGCAATATAAAAGGTTGTAGGATTATGCAGCTACTATTAGACAATCAAATCCATACACACACATAGCTATACAAATAGATAGGAGGACTATTGATCAAAGGGCAACCTTTGAAAGACTTTCTATGGGTTGGGAGTCCTAAAACATGGCTTTCTAGTAGGCTATAAACCAATCATGGTTAGTTGTTAGCAACAATCGGAAGAGATGGAAATGATAATATGTTTCCTATAGCCATAGCTATTGTAGAGAGTGAATGTTATGATAGTTGGACCTAGTTTTTGAGAAAGTTGATTACTCATGTTGGGAGGTGAAATGGAGTGCCTTATAAATTCATTTCAGATAGATAGAAAGGGCAGGTAAATGCAATAAAGAAGCTATTTCCAGATATAGAACATAGGTTTTACCTTAAGCAT
Source organism: Coffea eugenioides (assembly GCF_003713205.1). Lineage (NCBI taxonomy): Eukaryota > Viridiplantae > Streptophyta > Magnoliopsida > Gentianales > Rubiaceae > Coffea > Coffea eugenioides. The sequence continues at coordinate 8,307,901 of NC_040042.1, read as the reverse complement.
TTGTTCAAGAACTTCAAGCTAAGGTTCAAAGACAATGATCTTAAAGAATTGTTATGGAGTATAGCATTAGCTACCAATATTGACGACTTC